>NC_069499.1:1385708117-1386060617 GCF_027579735.1 Bombina bombina
CGGAGAGACTCACTCCTGCCACTTGTCTGCAATCCACATCCCAGGAGTGGAAAATTGGGAAGCGGATTTTCTGAGTCGTCAGACATTACATCCGGGGGAGTGGGAACTCCATCCGGAAATCTTTGCCCACATTACTCAACTGTGGGGCATTCCAGACATGGATCTGATGGCCTCTCGTCAGAACTTCAAGGTTCCTTGCTACGGGTCCAGATCCAGGGATCCCAAGGCGACTCTAGTAGATGCACTAGTAGCACCTTGGACCTTCAAACTAGCTTATGTATTCCCGCCGTTTCCTCTCATCCCCAGGCTGGTAGCCAGGATCAATCAGGAGAGGGCATCGGTGATCTTGATAGCTCCTGCGTGGCCACGCAGGACTTGGTATGCAGACCTGGTGAATATGTCATCGGCTCCACCATGGAAGCTACCTTTGAGACGAGACCTTCTTGTTCAGGGTCCGTTCGACATCCGAATCTGGTTTCACTCCAACTGACTGCTTGGAGATTGAACGCTTGATCTTATCAAAGCGAGGGTTCTCAGATTCTGTTATTGATACTCTTGTTCAGGCCAGAAAGCCTGTAACTAGAAAAATTTACCACAAAATATGGAAAAAATATATCTGTTGGTGTGAATCTAAAGGATTCCCTTGGGACAAGGTAAAAATTCCTAAGATTCTATCCTTTCTTCAAGAAGGATTGGAGAAAGGATTATCTGCAAGTTCCTTGAAGGGACAGATTTCTGCCTTGTCTGTGTTACTTCACAAAAAGCTGGCAGCTGTGCCAGATGTTCAAGCCTTTGTTCAGGCTCTGGTTAGAATCAAGCCTGTTTACAAACCTTTGACTCCTCCTTGGAGTCTCAATTTAGTTCTTTCAGTTCTTCAGGGGGTTCCGTTTGAACCCTTACATTCCGTTGATATTAAGTTATTATCTTGGAAAGTTTTGTTTTTGGTTGCAATTTCTTCTGCTAGAAGAGTTTCAGAATTATCTGCTCTGCAGTGTTCTCCTCCTTATCTGGTGTTCCATGCAGATAAGGTGGTTTTACGTACTAAACCTGGTTTTCTTCCGAAAGTTGTTTCTAACAAAAACATTAACCAGGAGATAGTCGTGCCTTCTTTGTGTCCGAATCCAGTTTCAAAGAAGGAACGTTTGTTGCACAATTTGGATGTTGTTCGCGCTCTAAAATTCTATTTAGATGCTACAAAGGATTTTAGACAAACATCTTCCTTGTTTGTTGTTTATTCTGGTAAAAGGAGAGGTCAAAAAGCAACTTCTACCTCTCTCTCTTTTTGGATTAAAAGCATCATCAGATTGGCTTATGAGACTGCCGGACGGCAGCCTCCTGAAAGAATCACAGCTCATTCCACTAGGGCTGTGGCTTCCACATGGGCCTTCAAGAACGAGGCTTCTGTTGATCAGATATGTAAGGCAGCGACTTGGTCTTCACTGCACACTTTTACCAAATTTTACAAGTTTGATACTTTTGCTTCTTCTGAGGCTATTTTTGGGAGAAAGGTTTTGCAAGCCGTGGTGCCTTCCATTTAGGTGACCTGATTTGCTCCCTCCCTTCATCCGTGTCCTAAAGCTTTGGTATTGGTTCCCACAAGTAAGGATGACGCCGTGGACCGGACACACCAATGTTGGAGAAAACAGAATTTATGTTTACCTTATAAATTACTTTCTCCAACGGTGTGTCCGGTCCACGGCCCGCCCTGGTTTTTTAATCAGGTCTGATAATTTATTTTCTTTAACTACAGTCACCACGATACCATATGATTTCTCCTATGCAAATATTCCTCCTTTACGTCGGTCGAATGACTGGGGAAGGCGGAGCCTAGGAGGGATCATGTGACCAGCTTTGCTGGGCTCTTTGCCATTTCCTGTTGGGGAAGAGAATATCCCACAAGTAAGGATGACGCCGTGGACCGGACACACCGTTGGAGAAAGTAATTTATCAGGTAAACATAAATTCTGTTTTTGCTCGCTAACTTTGCGATATTGATTGCGGCCACCGACAGCAGGTAATCAGTCCCTGCTGTTACACTGTGTATTAAAATGGTTATTAAACTTTAATTATAAGTTATTAACCCCCTCTCCGCTGCCTCTGCCGCAACCGCAAGTAACCTAACCGGCCGCCGGTGGCCTGGGCCACACTGGCTGGGCCGCCAGGGAGGAGGAGGACTCAGGATTCAGGAATCCATTCCTCATATGCGGGCCGGGTCTGGTGGGGCGGGCCGGGCGGCAGCTTGTGATGTCACGAGTCCGACAAGTCAGTGTGAGGAGCAGATGCATTGCAGCGTCAGACACGAACTGAGCTCAAGCAGGCCATGTGGGGTCAGGTGTGACACTGGAGTGGACTGTACAGCAGTCAGTGGGAGCAGCAGGTGCCAGCCCACTGAGCCCAGCGGGGAAACTGAACTGAAGAGAGAGACGGCGGGAGTCCTGTGCACAAGGCAGAAGGTGACAGACATATTTATTTCAAGGAGGTAGGTACATTTTAACCCACTGGCTGCCAGAGCTTGTTAAAGCTGCTTTTGACATATTTATCTGTGTTATCAGTTGTGTTATCAGTTCTAAGGCAGCTATTGTGCAATGGTGACAAAATTATATATATATAATATATTTATATATTTATATATATATATGTATATATATATATATATATATTTATTATATATATATATTTATTATATATATATATATATATATATATATATATATATTATATATATTATATATATTTATTATATATATATATATTATATATATATTATATTATATATATTATATATATCTATTATATATATATATATATATATATATATATATATATATATAGATATATATATATTATATATATATATTATATACCGGTACAGGTGACCCTCGGTTTACAACGGTTCAATTTGCACTGTTTCAGAATAACAACCTTTTTTTCCAGTCATGTGACTGCTATTGAAAAGCATTGAGAAGCAGTGCATTGATTAAAATAGCCAGTAGGTGGAGCTGTCCGCTTGTGTTGCAGCAAAGATATGCAAGCCAAGCAAGCTGAAATTAATCAATTTAACCAGACCTGAGCTATCAAGCAGCTTGCAAAGAAACAAGATATTCCTGTCTATAAATCAGTCCAGATTGGAATTCATAGAAAGAACTGTTTGCAGAAAAATGCAAGTAAAGTCTGTGTTGTGTGATTATTTTATTAGGTTTATAATGCTGTTTAGCAAATGTTTTTGTTCATTTAACTTAGTTTAATTATATATTCTGTGTTGTATGATTATTTTATTAGGTTTATAATGCTGTTTAGCATTTAAAGTCTTCATTTCAAAGCTTTAAAAATAATGTATTAGGTGTTACTCATGCCAATTTTGAGAGGGGCCTGGAACCTAACTCCCTCACTTCCCATTGACTTACATTATAAACTGGGTTTCAATTTACAACGGTTTCGATTTACAATCATTCCTTCTGGAACCTAACCCCAGCATAAACTGAGGGCTACCTGTATATTATATATAATATATATATATATTTATATAATATATATATATTATATATATATATATTATATATATATATATATATATATATATATATATATATATATATATATATATATATATATATATATATATATATGGGAAAACTGGGGTGTGGCTGGGCTGGAGGGGGCAGGGCTGGGCCGGTCTATACAAATTTCCAGGGCCGGTCTGATTTCCCAGTCTGGCCCTGGTTGAGAACATGTTTCAGGTTGGGCCAGGTTGAGAACATGTTTATTCTATGAAGAGGTTCACGCCCTGTATATATCCACAAAGAAGTGAGTGGTCCAAAGGATTTTAACCCTTTTAAAATACTAGTTACTTATTCAGAAATTTTAAAATATATGAGATGGCAACGTTGGCACCAGTTTGTTTGCTACAAAAAGCGTTGGGCCAGGCTGAGAACATATTTATCCTATGAAGGGGCTCACTCCCGGTATATATCCACACAGTAAAGAGTGGCCCAAAGGATTTTAACCCATTTGAAATACCAGTTATTTATTTAGAAAAGGTCAAATATATGAAGTGGCAAGGTTGGCTATAGTTTTTTGCCATAGAAACCATTGGGTCAGGCCTAAAACATGTTTATCCTATGTAGGGCTTCCCGCCATGTATGTATCCACGCAGAAATTAATGGCCCAAAGAATTTTAACCCTTTTTCTCTTGTTAAGTGTATCCAATCCACGGATCATCCATTACTTATGGAATATATTCTCCTTCCCAACAGGAAGCTGCAAGAGTCCACCCAAAGCAAAGCTGCTATATAGCTCCTCCCCTAACTGCCATATTCAGTCATTCTCTTGCAAGCCTCAACATAGATAGGAGGTTGTGAGAGTCTGTGGTGCTTTCTACTTAGTTTATTCTTCAATCAAAAGTTTGTTATTTCTCCAACATAGGTGTGTCCTGTCCACGGCGTCATCCTTACTTGTGGGATATTCTCTTCCCCAACAGGAAATGGCAAAGAGCCCAGCAAAGCTGGTCACATGATCCCTCCTAGGCTCCGCCTTCCCCAGTCATTCTCTTTGCCGTTGTACAGGCAACATCTCCACGGAGATGGCTTAGAGTTTTTTGGTGTTTAAATGTAGTTTTTATTCTTCAATCAAGAGTTTGTTATTTTAAAATAGTGCTGGTATGTACTATTTACTCTGAAACAGAAAAGAGATGAAGATTTCTGTTTGTAAGAGGAAAATGATTTTAGCAACCGTTACTAAAATCGATGGCTGTTTCCACACAGGACTGTTGAGAGGAATTAACTTCAGTTGGGGGAAACAGTGAGCAGACTTTTGCTGCTTGAGGTATGACACATTTCTAACAAGACTTGGTAATGCTGGAAGCTGTCATTTTCCCTATGGGATCCGGTAAGCCATTTTTATTAAATAAGAATAAAGGGCTTCACAAGGGCTTTAAAGACTGGTAGACATTTTTCTGGGCTAAAACGATTGATTTATAAGCATTTTTAATACTTCATAGCTTTGAGGAGTTATTTTATTCTTGGGAATTATGTAAAATAACCGGCAGGCACTGTATTGGACACCTTTTTCACTGGGGGCCTTCTCTAATCATAGGCAGAGCCTCATTTTCGCGCCTCTATTGCGCAGTTGTTTTTGGGAAGCAAGGCATGCAAATGCATGTGTGAGGAGCTCAGATACATAGAAAAAGCTTACTGAAGGCGTCATTTGGTATCGTATTCCCCTTTGGGCTTGGTTGGGTCTCAGCAAAGCAGATACCAGGGACTGTATAGGGGTTAAATATAAAAACGGCTCCGGTTCCGTTATTTTAAGAGTTAAAGCTTTCAAATTTGGTGTGCAATACTTTTAAGGCTTTAAGACACTGTGGTGAAATTTTGGTGAATTTTGAACAATTCCTTCATACTTTTTCACATTTTCAGTAATAAAGTGTGTTCAGTTTAAAATTTAAAGTGACAGTAACGGTTTAATTTTAAAACGTTTTTTGTACTTTGTTATCAAGTTTATGCCTGTTTAACATGTCTGAACTATCAGATAGACTATGTTCTGTATGTGAGGAAGCCAAGGTTCCTTCTCATTTAAATAGATGTGATTTATGTGACACAAAATTTAGAGAAAATGATGCCCAAGATGATTCCTCAAGTGAGGGGAGTAAGCATGGTACTGCATCATCCCCTCCTTCGTCTACGCCAGTCTTGCCCACACAGGAGGCCCCTAGTACATCTAGTGCGCCAATACTCCTTACTATGCAACAATTAACGGCTGTAATGGATAATTCTATCAAAAACATTTTAGCCAAAATGCCCACTTATCAGCGAAAGCGCGACTGCTCTGTTTTAGAAAATACTGAAGAGCATGAGGACGCTGATGATAATGGTTCTGAAATGCCCCTACACCAGTCTGAGGGGGCCAGGGAGGTTTTGTCTGAGGGAGAAATTTCAGATTCAGGGAAAAATTCTCAACAAGCTGAACCTGATGTGATTACATTCAAATTTAAATTGGAACATCTCCGCGCTCTGCTTAAGGAGGTGTTATCTACTCTGGATGATTGTGAGAATTTGGTCATTCCAGAGAAATTATGTAAAATGGACAAGTTCCTAGAGGTCCCGGGGCCCCCCGAAGCTTTTCCTATACCCAAGCGGGTGGCGGACATTGTAAACAAAGAATGGGAAAGGCCCGGCATACCTTTTGTCCCTCCCCCTATATTTAAGAAATTGTTTCCTATGGTCAACCCCAGAAAGGACTTATGGCAGACAGTCCCCAAGGTCGAGGGGGCGGTTTCTACTCTAAACAAACGCACTACTATCCCTATAGAAGATAGTTGTGCTTTCAAAGATCCTATGGATAAAAAATTAGAGGGTTTGCTTAAAAAGATGTTTGTTCAGCAAGGTTACCTTCTACAACCAATTTCATGCATTGTTCCTGTCACTACAGCAGCGTGTTTCTGGTTCGATGAACTAGAAAAGTCGCTCAATAAAGATTCTTCTTATGAGGAGATTATGGACAGAATTCATGCTCTCAAATTGGCTAACTCTTTTACTTTAGACGCCACTTTGCAATTGGCTAGATTAGAGGCGAAAAATTCAGGGTTTGCTATTGTGGCGCGCAGAGCGCTTTGGCTAAAATCTTGGTCAGCGGATGCGTCTTCCAAGAACAAATTGCTTAACATACCTTTCAAGGGGAAAACGCTGTTTGGCCCTGACTTGAAAGAGATTATTTCTGATATCACTGGGGGTAAGGGCCACGCCCTTCCTCAGGATAGGTCTTTCAAGGCTAAAAATAAACCAAATTTTCGTCCCTTTCGCAGAAACGGACCAGCCCCAAGTGCTACATCCTCTAAGCAAGAGGGTAATACTTCTCAAACCAAGCCAGCCTGGAGGCCAATGCAAGGCTGGAACAAAGGTAAGCAGGCCAAGAAACCTGCCACTGCTACCAAGACAGCATGAGATGTTGGCCCCCGATCCGGGACCGGATCTGGTGGGGGGCAGACTTTCTCTCTTCGCTCAGGCTTGGGCAAGAGATGTTCTGGATCCTTGGGCGCTAGAAATAGTCTCCCAAGGTTATCTTCTGGAATTCAAGGAGCTTCCCCCAAGGGGGAGGTTCCACAGGTCTCAATTGTCTTCAGACCACATAAAAAGACAGGCATTCTTACATTGTGTAGAAGACCTGTTAAAAATGGGAGTGATTCATCCTGTTCCATTAGGAGAACAAGGGATGGGATTCTACTCCAATCTGTTCATAGTTCCCAAAAAAGAGGGAACATTCAGACCAATCTTAGATCTCAAGATCCTAAACAAGTTTCTCAAGGTTCCATCGTTCAAAATGGAAACCATTCGGACAATTCTTCCTTCCATCCAGGAAGGTCAATTCATGACCACGGTGGATTTAAAGGATGCGTATCTACATATTCCTATCCACAAGGAACATCATCGGTTCCTAAGGTTCGCCTTTCTGGACAAGCATTACCAGTTTGTGGCACTTCCATTCGGATTAGCCACTGCTCCAAGAATTTTCACAAAGGTACTAGGGTCCCTTCTAGCGGTGCTACGACCAAGGGGCATTACAGTAGTACCTTACTTGGACGACATACTGATTCAAGCGTCGTCCCTACCACAAGCAAAGGCTCATACGGACATTGTCCTGGCCTTTCTCAGATCTCACGGGTGGAAAGTGAACGTAGAAAAAAGTTCTCTATCTCCGTCAACAAGAGTTCCCTTCTTGGGAACAATAATAGACTCCTTAGAAATGAGGATTTTTCTGACAGAGGCCAGAAAATCAAAACTTCTAAGCTCTTGTCAAGTACTTCATTCTGTTCTTCTTCCTTCCATAGCACAGTGCATGGAAGTAATAGGTTTGATGGTCGCGGCAATGGACATAGTTCCTTTTGCGCGAATTCATCTGAGACCATTACAACTGTGCATGCTCAGTCAGTGGAATGGGGATTATACAGACTTGTCTCCGACGATACAAGTAGATCAGAGGACCAGAGATTCACTCCGTTGGTGGCTGACCCTGGACAACCTGTCACAGGGGATGAGCTTCCGCAGACCAGAGTGGGTCATTGTCACGACCAACGCCAGTCTGGTAAGCTGGGGCGCGGTCTGGGAACCCCTGAAAGCTCAGGGTCTTTGGTCTCGGGAAGAATCTCTTCTCCCGATAAACATTCTGGAACTGAGAGCGATATTCAATGCTCTCAAGGCTTGGCCTCAGCTAGCAAGGCCAAATTCATACGGTTTCAATCAGACAACATGACGACTGTTGCGTATATCAACCATCAGGGGGGAACAAGGAGTTCCCTGGCGATGGAAGAAGTGACCAAAATCATTCAATGGGCGGAGACTCACTCCTGCCACTTGTCTGCAATCCACATCCCAGGCGTGGAAAATTGGGAAGCGGATTTTCTGAGTCGTCAGACATTTCATCCGGGGGAGTGGGAACTCCATCCGGAAATCTTTGCCCAAATAACTCAATTGTGGGGCATTCCAGACATGGATCTGATGGCCTCTCGTCAGAACTTCAAGGTTCCTTGCTACGGGTCCAGATCCAGGGATCCCAAGGCGACTCTAGTAGATGCACTAGTAGCACCTTGGACCTTCAACCTAGCTTATGTATTCCCACCGTTTCCTCTCATCCCCAGGCTGGTAGCCAGGATCAATCAGGAGAGGGCATCGGTGATCTTGATAGCTCCTGCGTGGCCACGCAGGACTTGGTATGCAGACCTGGTGAATATGTCATCGGCTCCACCATGGAAGCTACCTTTGAGACAGGACCTTCTTGTTCAAGGTCCGTTGGAACATCCGAATCTGGTTTCACTCCAACTGACTGCTTGGAGATTGAACGCTTGATTTTATCAAAGCGAGGGTTCTCAGATTCTGTCATTGATACTCTTGTTCAGGCCAGAAAGCCTGTAACTAGAAAAATCTACCATAAAATATGGAAAAAATATATCTGTTGGTGTGAATCTAAAGGATTACCATGGAACAAGATAAAAATTCCTAAGATTCTATCCTTTCTTCAAGAAGGTTTGGAGAAAGGATTATCTGCAAGTTCTTTGAAGGGACAGATTTCTGCTTTATCTGTTTTACTTCACAAAAAGCTGGCGGCTGTGCCAGATGTTCAGGCTTTTGTTCAGGCTCTGGTTAGAATCAAGCCTGTTTACAAACCTTTGACTCCTCCTTGGAGTCTCAATTTAGTTCTTTCAGTTCTTCAGGGGGTTCCGTTTGAGCCCCTACATTCCGTTGATATCAAGTTATTATCTTGGAAAGTTTTGTTTTTGGTTGCAATTTCTTCTGCTAGAAGAGTTTCAGAGTTATCTGCTCTGCAGTGTTCTCCTTATCTGGTGTTCCATGCAGATAAGGTGGTTTTGCGTACTAAACCTGGTTTTCTTCCGAAAGTTGTTTCTAACAAAAACATTAACCAGAAGATAGTCGTGCCTTCTTTGTGTCCGAATCCAGTCTCAAAGAAGGAACGTTTGTTGCACAATTTGGATGTAGTTCGTGCTCTAAAATTCTATTTAGATGCTACAAAGGATTTCAGACAAACATCTTCCTTGTTTGTTGTTTATTCTGGTAAAAGGAGAGGTCAAAAAGCAACTTCTACCTCTCTATTTTTTTGGCTTAAAAGCATCATCAGATTGGCTTATGAGACTGCCGGACGGCAGCCTCCTGAAAGAATCACAGCTCATTCCACTAGGGCTGTGGCTTCCACATGGGCCTTTAAGAACGAGGCTTCTGTTGATCAGATATGTAAGGCAGCGACTTGGTCTTCACTGCACACTTTTACCAAATTTTACAAATTTGATACTTTTGCTTCTTCTGAGGCTATTTTTGGGAGAAAGGTTTTGCAAACCGTGGTGTCTTCCATCTAGGTGACCTGATTTGCTCCCTCCCATCATCCGTGTCCTAAAGCTTTGGTATTGGTTCCCACAAGTAAGGATGACGCCGTGGACCGGACACACCTATGTTGGAGAAAACAGAATTTATGTTTACCTGATAAATTACTTTCTCCAACGGTGTGTCCGGTCCACGGCCCGCCCTGGTTTTTTAATCAGGTCTGATGATTTATTTTCTTTAACTACAGTCACCACGGTATCATATGATTTCTCCTATGCAAATATTCCTCCTTTACGTCGGTCGAATGACTGGGGAAGGCGGAGCCTAGGAGGGATCATGTGACCAGCTTTGCTGGGCTCTTTGCCATTTCCTGTTGGGGAAGAGAATATCCCACAAGTAAGGATGACGCCGTGGACCGGACACACCGTTGGAGAAAGTAATTTATCAGGTAAACATAAATTCTGTTTTTTAAATGGCACCGGAGTGTGCTGTTTATCTCAGGCAGTATTTGGAAGAAGAATCTGCCTGCGTTTTTCTATGATCTTAGCAGACGTAACTAAGATCCATTTGCTGTTCTCACACATTCTGAGGAGTGAGGTACTTCAGAGGGGGAATGGCGTGCAGGTTTTCCTGCAGATAAGGTATGTGCAGTAAAATATTTTTCTAGGAATGGAATTGACTAAGAAAATACTGCTGATACCGAAGTAATGTAAGTAAAGCCTTAAATGCAGCGATAGCGACTGGTATCAGGCTTATTAATAGAGATACATACTCTTGTAAAAATGTGTTTTAAAACGTTTGCTGGCATGTTTAATCGTTTTTTAACATATGTTTGGTGATAAAACTTATTGGGGCCTAAGTTTTTTCCACATGGCTGGCTTAAATTTTGCATAGAAACAGTTAACTGAAGCTTCCCACTGTTGGCTGTGGCAGTTTGTTGTGTCTGTTTTTAAAAACGTCTATGTCTTTTTTTTTTTTTTTTTTTTTTTTTGATCTGTTTTTTGCATTAAGGGGTTAATCATCCATTTGCAAGTGGGTGCAATGCTCTGTTACCTTATTACATGTACTGTAAAAATTTCGTTTGTTTTACTGCCTTTTTTTCACTGTTTTTCAAATTTTGACAAAATTTGTTTCTCTTAAAGGCACAGTAACGTTTTATATATTTGCTTGTTAACTTGATTTAAAGTGTTTTCCAAGCTTACTAGTCTCATTATTAGTCTGTTCTAACATGTCTGACATAGAGGAAGCTCTGTGTTCATTATGTTTTAAAGCCATGGTGGAACCCCATCTTAGAATGTGTACCAGATGTACTGATTTCATGTTAAACAATAAAGATCATTTTTTGTCTTTAAAAACATTATCACCAGAGGATTCTGTCGTGGGGGTAGTTATGCCGACTAACTCTCCCCACGTGTCAGACCTTTTGACTCCCGCTTTAGGGACTCACGCTCAAATGGCGCCAAGTACATCAAGGGCACCCATAGCGTTTCTTTTACCAGGGGATTCTGTCGAGGGGAAAGTTATGCCGACTAACTCTCCCCACGTGTCAGACCCTTCGACTCCCGCTTCAGGGACTCACGCTCAAATGGCGCCAAGTACATCAAGGGCGCCCATAGCGTTTATTTTACAAGACATGGCAAAGGTGGTGAATAATATTCTGGCAGCAGTATTAGTCAGACTACCTGAAATTAAAGGAAAGCAGTTAGCTCTGGGGGTAGATACAGAGCATACAGACGCTTTAAGAACCATGTATGATACTACCTCACAATATGCTTAGTCTGTGGGTGATTTTTTTTGACTCAGGGAAGATGATTTAACCTGATTCTGATATTTCTACATTTAAAATTTATGCTTGAGAACCTCCACTTGTTGCTCAGGGAGGCTTTGGCTGCTCTGAATGAATGTGTACAATCGCAGGGCCAGAGAAATTGTGTAGACTGGATAAATAATATGCAGTGCCGGTGTGTACTGATGTTTTTCCAATACCTAAAGAGGTTTACTAAAAATTTTTTAATAAGGAATGGGATAGACCAGGTGTGCCGTTCTCTTCCCCTCCTATTTTTTAGAAGAATGTTTTCTAATAGTTACCACCACACGGGACTTCTGGCAGACAGTTCCTAAGGTGGAGAGAAGAGTTTCTACTCTAGCTAAGCGTACCACTACCTCTGACGAGGACAGTTGTGCTTTTTAGATCCAATGGATAAAAAATGTTTATTCAACAGGGTTTTATCCTGCAGCCCCTTGCATACATTGCTTCTGTCACTGCTGCTGCGGCGTTCTGGGTTGAGTCTCTTGATGAGGCTTTACAGTTAAGCGACTCCATTGGATGAATATATTTGACAAGCTTATGCTAGCCAATTCCTTTGTTTTCTGATGCCTTGTTCATTTGACTAGACTAACGGCTAAGAATTCTGTTTTTTACTATACTGGCGCGCAGAGCGCTATGGCTTATATCATGGTCAGCTGTCGTGACTTTAATAAATAAGCTACTTAACTTCCCTTCAAGGGGCAGACCCTATTCGGGCCTGGTTTGAAGGAGATTATTGCTTATATCACTGGAGGAAAAGGTCATGCCCTTCCTCAGGATAGGTCTAAATCAAGGGCAAAAAAAAAAAAAAAAAAAAAAGTCTAATTTTCGTACCTTTTAAAAACTTCAGGGCAGGTGTGACATCCTCTTCCTCTAAGGCAAAACAAGAGGGAATTTTTGCTCAGTCCAAGGCGGTCTGGAGACAATCGGACCTGGAACAAAGATAAGCAGGCCAAGGAGCCTGCTGCTGCCTCTAAGGCAGCATGAAGGAACGGACCCCTATCCGGTAACGGATCCTATAGGGGGCAGACTTTCATTCTTTGCCCAGGCGTGGGCAAGAGATGCCCAGGATCCCTAGGCATTGGAATTTATATCCCAGAGATATCTTCTGGATTTCAAAGATTCCCCCCCCAAAAAAGGGGAGATTTCGCCTTTCACAATTATCTGCAAACCAGATAAAGAAGGAGGCATTCTTACATTGTGTACAAGATCCATCCAGTTCCAAGAGAGGAACAGGGACAGAGTTTTTACTCAAATCTGTTTGTGGTTCCCAAGGAGAGGGAACCTTCAGACCTATTTTGGATCTAAAGATCTTAAACAAATTCCTCAGAATTCCGTCATTTAAGATGGAAACTATTCGTACCATCTTAACTATGATCCAGGAGAGTCAATAGAGGACTACAATGGATTTGAAGGATGCTTATCCTCACATTGTGATGCATAAAGATCACCATCGTTTTTCAGGTTTGACTTTCTAGACAGGCATTACCAGTTTGTAGCTCTTTCCTTTGGGATATCTACAGCCCCAAGAATATTTATGGAGGTTCTGGGGTCGCTTTGGCGGTCCTTAGACCGCGGGGCATAGAAGTGGCCCCTTATTTAGACGACATCCTGATACAGGCGTCAAACATCCAAATTGCCCAGTCTCATACGGACGTAGTACTGGCATTTCTGAGATCACATGGGTGGAAAGTGAACAAGGAAAGAGTTCTCTATCCCCAATCTCAAGGGTTTCCCTCCTAGGGACTCTGATAGATTCTGTAGAAATGAAAATTTACCTGACGGAGTCCAGGTTGTCAAAGTTTCTAAATTTCTGCCGTGTTTTTTCATCCCATCCGCGCCCTTCGGTGGCTCAGTACATGAATGAAATCGGCTTAATGGTAGCGGCAAGGGACATAGTACCGTTTGCACGTCTACATTTCAGACCGCTGCAACTATGCATGCTCAGTCAGAGGAACGGGGATTACACAGATTTGTCCCCCTGTTAAACCTGGACCAAGAGACCAGAGATTCTCTTCTCTGGTGACTATGTCGGGTCCATCTGTCCAAGGGTATGACCTTCCGCAGGTCAGATGTGACAATTGTTACAATAGATGCCAGCCTTTTAGGTTGGGATGCAGTCTGGAACTCCCTGAAGGCTCAGGGATAGTGGACTTAGGAGGAGACCCTCCTTCTAATAAATATTCTGGAACTGGGAGTGATATTCCATGCTCTTCAGACTTGGCCTCAGTTAGCAACTCTGAGGTACATCATACTCAGTCGGACAATATACACGACTGTGGCTTACATCAGCCATCAAGGGGGAACAGAAGTTCCCTAGCGATGTTAGAAGTCTTACAATAATTCACTGGACAGAGACTCACTCTTGTCTATCAGCTATCCATATCCCAGGTGTTGAGAACTGGGAGGTGGATTTTCTAAGTCGTCAGACTTTTCTTCCGGGGGAGTGGGATTTCCTCCGGAGGTCAAGACCAAGCAGGAGAGGGCTTTCGTGTTTTTGACAGCGCCTGCGTAGCCACGCAGGACCTGGTATGCAGATCTGGTGGACATGTCATCCTTTCCATCACGGTCTCTGCTTCTGAGACAGGTCCCTCTACCTCAGGGTCCTTTCAACCATCTAAATAGAATCAATCTGAGATGGACTGCCTGGAGACTGAACGCTTGATGTTATCAAAGCATGGCTTCTCCGAGTCAGTCATTGATACCTTAATACAGACATGAAAGCCTGTCTCTAGGAAAATTGAACATAGATATGGTGTAAATATCTGATTGTTATGAATCCAAGGGTTACTCATGGAGTAAAGTCTGGATTCCCAGGATATTATCTTTTCTCCAAGATGTTTTTGAGAAAAGGGTTGTCAGCTAATTCCTTAAAAGGGGACAGATTTTTACTCTGTCTATTTTTTTGCACAAGCGTCTGGCAGGTATTCTAGACGTTCAGGCATTTGGTCAGGCTTTGGTTAGATCCAAGCCTGTGTTTAAAACTGTTGCTCCGCCATGGAGCTTAAACCTGATTCTTAAGGTTCTTCAAGAAGTTCCGTTTGAACCTTTTTTGTTAAATAGATATCAATCTTTATCTTGGAAAGTTCCTTTTGGGTAGCTAATTCCTCGACTCGTAGAGTTTCCAAGTTATCTGTGTTACAATGTGATTCTCCTTATCTGGTCCTTCGTACGGATAAGGTAGTCCTGCGTACCAACCTGGGTTTTTTCCTAAGGTGGTATCTAACAAGTACATCACTCAAGAGATAGTTGTTCCATGCTTGTATCCTAATCCTTCCTCAAAGAAGGAACGTCTATTACACAATATTGGACGTGGTTTGTGCTTTAAAGTTTTACTTACAAGCTACTACAGTTTTCATCAAACGTTCACCTTGTTTGTTGTCTATTCTGGACAGAGGAGAGGTCAAAAGACTTCAGCAGCCTCTCTGTCTTTTTGGTTAAAAAGCATAATTCATTTAGCTTATGAGACTGCTGGACAGCAGCCTCCTGAAGGGATTACAGCTCATTCTACTAGAGCTGTGGTTTTCACTTGGGCCTTTTTTAAATGTGGCTTCTGTTGAACAGATTTACAAGACGGAGTCTTGGTCTGCGCTTCATACTTTTCAAATTTAACAAATTTGATACCTTGCTTCTTCGGAGGCTATTTTTGGGAGAAAGGGTTTTTTACAGGCAGTGGTAACTTCCGTTTAAGTACCTGCCTTGTCCCTCCCATCATCCGTGTACTTTAGCTTTGGTATTGGTATTCCATAAGTAATGGATGATCCGTGGACTGGATACACTTAACAAGAGAAAACATAATTTATGCTTACCTGATAAATTTATTTCTCTTGTAGTGTATCCAGTCCACGGCCCGCCCTGTCACTTTAAGGCAGGTAATTTTTTCATTTGAACTACAGTCACCACTGCACCCTATGGTTTTTCCTTTCTCTGCATGTTTTGGGTCGAATGACTGAATATGGCAGTTAGGGGAGGAGCTATATAGCAGCTTTGCTGTGGGTGGACTCTTGCAGCTTCCTGTTGGGAAGGAGAATATATTCCATAAGTAATGGATGATCCGTGGACTGGATACACTACAAGAGAAATAAATTTATCAGGTAAGCATAAATTATGTTTTTTAAAAAGTTACTTATTCAGAAAAGGTAAAATATATGAAGTGTATATCAATGAGATAGGTATAGAACTGCCTTATTCATCAAATTATGGTTCCATCTATAACCCATACACTCATATTCCTTATGGGAGTGCGGGGGTGCCCTAGTGGTTGATATACAGTGTAATCCCCCCAAAAAAGAAAACCACTTTTTGGCACACACTTAAACACATAGGAAGATCCTCAGAAAGGGAGCCAAAAAAAACAACTTTTACTGTCAAATATTAAAATAGAAACATCCTACATGGGATGAGTATATATAAAAAACACACATTTAAAAACAAGGTAGCACTGTCAGAGCATCTGGATTAAACACACTACAGTTGTCTATTTCAAAATAAGACAATAATCGTTGAGGCTCTAAGTTTGCAAAATTAAGCAGATCCCAACACTGTCAGAGGCCCATTGTAAGAAAAATATCCCTAATAAACTACTGACTATGATTTGGTGCTACCCACAAAGGTGGGTGAAGGTAGGCAGCTGCTTACAATTATTGTGAAAAGGGTACGGGCTTGCAGTGACTAAGGAATGACCAGAATTACCTGTATATTAATCACAGAGAGCACACAAATAAAGTATAAACATGTCCAGATTACTCACAGACAGGTGAACACCTAACGCACGTTTCGCCTGGGCTTTCTTAGAGCCTCAACGATTTGACAGTAAAAGTTACGTTTTTATTTTTTTGACTCCCTTTCTGCGGATCTACCTATGTGTTTAAGTGTGTGCCAAATAGTGTTTTTCTTTTTTGGGGGGATTATAAAATATATGAAGGGACAAGGTTGTCACCAATTTGTTTGCCATAAAGAGCGTTGGGCCAGGCTGTTGACATGTCTGTTGTATGATGGGGTTCACGCCCTGTATATATCCACATATAAATGAGTGGCCCAAAGGATTTTAACCCATTTAAAATATCAATTACTTATTCAAAACATAATCAAAATTATGCCATGTTTGCTATCTGTTTATTGCAATATAAGATGATTTTTTTTAATAAAATGTAAGTTTGTTTAGGTTTTTGGAAAGTGTATTATTTTATTTAAAATAAAAATAATGCTATTTCTCCAACATAGGTGTGTCCGGTCCACGGCGTCATCCTTACTTATGGGATATTCTCTTCCCCAACAGGAAATGGCAAAGAGCCCAGCAAAGCTGGTCACATGATCCCTCCTAGGCTCCGCCTACCCCAGTCATTCTCTTTGCCGTTGCACAGGCAACATCTCCACGGAGATGGTTAACAGTTCTTCAAGGGGTTCCGTTTGAACCCTTACATTCCGTAGATATTAAGTTATTATCTTGGAAAGTTTTGTTTTTGGTTGCAATTTCTTCTGCTAGAAGAGTTTCAGAGTTATCTGCTCTGCAGTGTTCTCCGCCCTATCTGGTGTTCCATGCAGATAAGGTGGTTTTGCGTACTAAGCCTGGTTTTCTTCCGAAAGTTGTTTCCAACAAAAATATTAACCAGCAGATAGTTGTACCTTCTTTGTGTCCGAATCCAGTTTCAAAGAAGGAACGTTTGTTACACAATTTGGACGTAGTCCGTGCTCTAAAATTCTATTTAGAGGCTACTAAAGATTTCAGACAAACATCTTCTTTGTTTGTTGTTTATTCTGGTAAAAGGAGAGGTCAAAAAGCGACTTCTACCTCTCTTTCTTTTTGGCTTAAAAGCATTATCCGATTGGCTTATGAGACTGCCGGACGGCAGCCTCCTGAAAGAATCACAGCTCACTCCACTAGGGCTGTGGCTTCCACATGGGCCTTCAAGAACGAGGCTTCTGTTGACCAGATATGTAAGGCAGCGACTTGGTCTTCTCTGCACACTTTTGACAAATTTTACAAATTTGATACTTTTGCTTCTTCGGAGGCTATTTTTGGGAGAAAGGTTTTGCAAGCTGTGGTGCCTTCAGTTTAGGTGACCTGATTTGCTCCCTCCCTTCATCCGTGTCCTAAAGCTTTGGTATTGGTTCCCATAAGTAAGGATGACGCCGTGGACCGGACACACCTATGTTGGAGAAAACAGAATTTATGCTTACCTGATAAATTACTTTCTCCAACGGTGTGTCCGGTCCACGGCCCGCCCTGGTTTTTTTAATCAGGTCTGATGAATTATTTTCTCTAACTACAGTCACCACGGTATCATATGGTTTCTCCTATGCATAATTCCTCCTGTCCGTCGGTCGAATGACTGGGGTAGGCGGAGCCTAGGAGGGATCATGTGACCAGCTTTGCTGGGCTCTTTGCCATTTCCTGTTGGGGAAGAGAATATCCCATAAGTAAGGATGACGCCGTGGACCGGACACACCGTTGGAGAAAGTAATTTATCAGGTAAGCATAAATTCTGTTTTTGTTTATAAATCTTTATTTTGCAAATTGCAATCAGTTGCAGAATAAGAACCTGATTAAATAAGACAACTTCAGCCTTGTACATTTTGCAGCTTTCTTGTACTTAAAGGGACAGTTCACCCAAAAACTTTCTCCCCTTTAAATTATTCCCAATGATCCTTTCTACCTGCTTGAGTGTATTAAATTGGTTGCAAGTAGCTCCTTTACTCATATTTCAGCATTTGAAATAGCTGATTTAGCTTGTGGTTTCCCAACCTATACTGAAAGTTTTGATACTGGCGTATACGCTATTGACAAGTCTAAGCAAACACAGCCAGCAGAAGAGATTACAGTCCCAGTGGGATGCAGGGTAGTTAAGTAATAAAATTATAATTTTCCATTGTTCTCTCTATGTATTGAGCTTTGGTGTTCCAGACAAATATAAGATAAGGAAGCAAGTCTGTGTACATAAAAGTGATAACATAATGAGATCTGATATTACCTGAAGCTCAACCCATTGTAATAGGCTGTGGTTTCAAAGCACAAAACCAGCTACTTCAGATACACAAATAAACCCGAAAATGCAACTTCTCAAATATTTTATACTCTGCAGTTGGTATAACAAGTTATTTTAAATACATTTATGGAAAAACAATTTTACAGTGTACTGTCCCTTTAATGTTCATTTACAGTGGTTACCTTATAAATGACAGTCACAGTGGTTACCTTATAAATGACAATCAGCATAAATCACTGTGAATGGACATTAAGAACAAGAAATCTGCAAAATGTTTAGTTTTCAGAATGGTTGTCTATAGGTTGTTTGTTACATTAAAGTTGATTTAAAAAAAAAAAAAAAAGCTTTGAGTGGAGGTCACACGTTTCCTGTCTATAGTGGAGCTCCAGTCTGCAGCCAGACCCTTCTGATACTGTTGGCTATTAAAGAAACATAATATTCAAAACTGAGATGTTCATGAGTACATTTCAGTTTTGAATATAATAATTTTTGCTGTATTAGCCAAAATGCTTCTAGTAATTGTTATTACAGTCTCAGAAGCATATGCGCATATGTTGAGCATGCCCAGTGCTCTTAAATTAAAGCAATGCACCTGCTGAGGGAAGCGGCAAGGGTGAGTACAGCGTCCGTGCCACTGCTGGCTTTCTGTACAAATGCCCATGATACATTGGAAACATTTGCTAGAAGCATTTTTGCTACTAAAAATACTTATCAAAAATCTTTACATTCAAGACTGCAATGTACTCCTGCACATTTCAATGTAGGCTACTGTGCCCTTTAAGTTTTGTAAAGTGTCAATACTTAAATCAGGTTTGCAGAAATTGTGCTTCCCTGCCCTGGTGTGAGCAAAAATTAAATTTAAACTAATGCAGATTAGAGGCCTCTTTTGAGTATGGTGACAACAAGATAGTTAAGAATGAAAATAAAACACAGATTGCTCATGGTACCATCTTTATATTTAGCATATCAATCTTAAAAATATTTTTATTTATGCAAATTGCACAGTTTTGTCTATATATACACTTTTTATTTAAAAGTAGTTGCATTTTCTTATTAGTGTATTTTATACATGTAGTCTTGGCTTGTTACTAAGGCCTCTTAATATTACTCTGAGCTCAGACGTAGTCATAATATATTGTCTGTAAACTGAATTTATATGCATGAAATCATAGCATAGTAATAACAAAACCCACAGTTTCTTTGGAACTATAATCTTAAAAAGCAAAGTCAAAATTAAACTATCCCTATAGGGATTGCTATAAAGCTCTCTGGTCTAGCAAGCTTCTGTAAGATGCCTCCTCAGTACTGTGAGGCCCTTCAGGGATTGCTCTAAAGCTCTCTGGTCTAGCAAGCTTCTGTAAGATGCCTCCTCAGTACTGTGAGGCCCTTCAGGGATTGCTCTAAAGCTCTCTGGTCTAGCAAACTTCTGTAAGATGCCTCATCAGTACTATGAGGCCCTTCAGGGACTGCTCTAAAGCTCTCTGCCCTAGCAAGCTTGTGTAAGATGCCTCCTCAGTACTGTGAGGCCCTTCGGGGATTGCTCTAAAGCTCTCTGGTCTAGCAAGCTTCTGTAAGATGCATCATCAGTACTGGGAGGCCCTTTAGGGATTGCTCTAAAGCTCTCTGGTTTAGCAAGCTTCTGTAAGATGCCTCATCAGTACTGTGAGGCCCTTTAGGGACTGCTCTAAAGCTCTCTGCCCTAGCAAGCTTGTGTACGATGCCTCCTCAGTACTGTGAGGCCCTTCGGGGATTGCTCTAAAGCTCTCTGGTCTAGCAAGCTTCTGTAAGATGCATCATCAGTACTGTGAGGCCCTTCGGGGATTGCTTTAAAGCTCTCTGGTCTAGGAAGCTTCTGTAAGATGCATCATCCGTACTGTGAGGCCCTTCAGGGATTGCTCTCAAGCTCTCTGGTCTAGCAAGCTTCTGTAATATGCATCATCAGTACTGGGAGGCCCTTTAGGGATTGCTCTAAAGCTCTCTGGTCTAGCAAGCTTCTGTGAGGCCCTTTAGGGATTGCTCTAAAGCTCTCTGGTCTAGCAAGTTTCTGTAAGATGCATCATCAGTACTGTGAGGCCCTTTGGGGATTGCTCTAAAGCTCTCTGGTCTAGCAAGCTTCTGTAAGATGCATCATCCGTACTGTGAGGCCCTTCAGGGACTGCTCTCAAGCTCTCTGGCCTAGCAAGCTTCTGTAAGATGCCTCATCAGTACTGTGAGGCCCTTCAGGGATTGCTCTAAACACATTGTGCACCTTGGGGCTGTGTAACTCATTAAGAAGAGTTAATATTTTTTTTTTTAAAGAAGAGGCACTTGCTTTACAATGTAATGTTCATTAAAATAAGCTGATAATTTCTCTTTATGTGAGCAAGGTTTTTAGAATCAAGCCCTAAGAGAACAAAGCAAATATGGTAAAGCAAGTCAATTAGAAATTTGTTTTATAAATTGCATGCTCCATCTAAATCATGAACATTTCATTTTGACTTTTCTATCCCTTTAAATTACGCTATAGCATACACCTTTTTATCACAGTTACTATTTGGCTTTAATATTCAGTAAGATTTTATTTTTATTAAAGGGACACTAAACTCAAAATTAAACTTTCATGATTAAGATAGAGCATGCAATTTTAAGAGACTTTTTCATTTACTTCCATTGTTAAATGTTGTACAGTTTTTTTTCTATATATACACACACTTTGAGGCATCAGCTCCTATTGAGCACGTGCATAAGTTCACAGTGTATACAGATACTAGTCTGTAATTGGCTGAGGAAAAAAAGTCAGGAAAAATGTACTGCTTATTTGAAATTCAGAGTAAGTGCTATTGCACTGTCTTTTTATTATGCACTTATTAATTATGCAATTAAAGGGACATAAAACAAGTTGCGATAGAGACAAAAAGGAAATTTATGCTTACCTGATAAATGTATTTCTTTTACGATATGACGAGTCCACGGATTTCATCCTTACTTATAGGATATCGCCTCCTGGTCAGCAGGAGGAGGCAAAGAGCTCCACAGCAGAGCTGCATAAATAGCTCCTCCCTTCCTCTCCAACCCAGACATTCGATCGAAGTTAGGAAGAGAAAGGAAAAGTCAAGGAACAGAGGTGACTGAAGTTCAACAAAAATAAAAACCTGTCTTAGAAAATGACAGGGTGGGCCGTGGACTCGTCATATCTTAAAATAAATAAATTTATCAGGTACGCATGAATTTCCTTTTCTTTTACAAGATATGACGAGTCCACGGATTTCATCCTTACTTATGGGATACAATACCAAAGCTATAGGACACGGATGAAAGGGAGGGACAAGACAGGAAACCTAAATGGAAGGCACCACTGCTTGAAGAACCTTTCTCCCAAAAACAGCCTCTGACGAGGCAAAAGTATCAAATTTGTAAAATTTGGAAAAAGTGTGAAGAGACGACCAAGTTGCAGCCTTGCAAATCTGTTCAATAGAAGCATCATTTTTAAATGCCCATGAGGAAGCCACAGCCCTAGTAGAATGAGTCGTAATTCTATCAGGAGGCTGCTGTCCAGCAGTCTCATATGCAAAACGGATGATACTCTTCAGCCAGAAAGAAAGAGAGGTAACCGAAGATTGACTAAATTCTTTAGTCGCCTGCAAGTAAAACTTCAGGGCACGGACCACGTCCAAGTTATGTAACAGACGCTCCTTCTTAAAAGAAGGATTAGGACACAATGAAGGAACAATAATTTCCTGATCAATATTTTTGTTGGAAACAACCTTAGGAAGAAAACCAGGTTTGGTACGTAACACTACCTTATCGGATTGAAAAATAAGGTAAGGAGAATCACATTGTAATGCTGAAAGCTCAGAAACTCTGCAAGCAGAAAAATTGCAACTAAAAATAAAACTTTCCAAGACAACAATTTAATATCTATGGAATGCATAGGTTCAAACGGAACCCCTTGAAGAACATTAAACACTAAATGCATGCTAGATAGAATGATGCATTCAAAGAAAAGATTAGTCCATGACTAACATGTAGATGTATTTTTTAAAGTTTCATTAGTTGTTTAAAAAGTGACAAAATAAGTGTAAAGTTTTAGTGTCTATAAAACACTGGGAGCTGCCATGTTGTAACTTGTGTTACCTTCTCTGCTGTGGCCAATTAGGGACAGTTATACATAGGTCATTAGAGTGTGCAGCCAATGGCTGTGCTGGATTTAACAGTGTTCTGCACTTCCATTTCTAACAGGAACTGAAAAGCTCACAATTTCAGAATGGAATAACAGGCAAAGAGGACAAAATAAATAAAGTATATTGCAGAGCTGTTTTATTATATACAATTTATCATTTTATATTACCATCTCAAAGTGTTTAATGTCCCTTTAAGAACTAAATTCAAACTCCAAGGAGGAGCAATAGGTCTAAACACAGGCCTGATTCTAGTCAGAGCCTGACAAAACAATTTAACATCCTGAATATCTGCCAGACGTTTGTGTAGCAAAATAGATAAAGCAGAAATCTGTCCCTTTAGGGAACTTGCTGATAACCCTTTCTCCAATCCTTCTTGGAGAAAAGATAAAATCCTAGGTATCCTAATCTTACTCCATGAGTAGCCCTTAGATTCGCACCAATAAAGATATTTACACCATATCTTATGGTAAATCTTTCTAGTAACAGGCTTACGTGGCTGGATCAAGGTATCAATGACCGAATCAGAGAACCCTCGCTTAGATAAAATGAAGCGTTCAATTTCCAAGCAGTCAGCTGCAGGGAAATTAGATTCGGATGATGGAAGGGTCCCTGAATGAGAAGGTCCTGCCTCAATGGAAGCTTCCGCGGTGGCAGAGAGGACATGTCCACCAGATCGGCATACCAAGTCCTGCGAGGCCACGCAGGAGCGATGAGAATCACAGAAGCCCTCTCCTGTTTGATCCGAGCAATCACCCGGGGAAGGAGAGCAAACGGTGGAAACACATAAGCTAGGTTGAACGACCAAGGCACTGCCAAGGCATCTATCAGTTCGGCCTGAGGATCCCTGGATCTGTATCTCGGGAGCTTGGCATTCTGGCGAGATGCCATAAGATCCAGCTCCTGTCTGCCCCATGTGAGAATCAGGGTGGCAAAGACTGGATGGAGTTCCCATTCCTCCGGATGAAACGTCTGCTCAAAAAATCTGCTTCCCAGTTGTCCACTCCTGGAATGTAGATTGCTGACAGATAACAAGAGTGAGCCTCCGCCCACCGAATTATCTTGGATACTTCTGTCATCGCTAAGGAACGCCTTGTTCCTCCTTGATGATTGATGTAAGCCACAGTCGTGATGTTGTCCGACTGAAATCGGATGAATTTGGCCAAAGCCAACTGAGGCCAAGCCTGAAGGGCATTGAATATTGCTCTCAACTCCAGAATATTGATTGGAAGTAGAGACTCCGACCGAGTCCGCACTCCCTGAGTCTTCAGGGAATTCCAGACTGCACCCCATCCTAGTAGACTGGCGTCCGTTGTCACTATCACCCATGAGGGTCTGCGGAAGCACGTCCCTTGGGACGGATGATCCGGGGATAACCACCAAAGAAGAGAGTCCCTTGTCTCCTGATCCAGATCTATCTGAGGAGACAAATTTGCATAATCTCCATTCTACTGTCTGAGCATGCTCAGTTGTAGAGGTCTGAGATGAAAACGAGCAAACGGAATGATGTCCATTGCCGCCACCATCAATCCAATTACCTCCATGCACTGAGCCACTGATGGCCGAGGATTGGACTGAAGGGATCGGCATGTATTCAGAATCTTTAACTTTCTGACTTCCGTCAAAAAGATTTTCATGGATACAGAGTCTATTAGAGTTCCCAGGAAAGGAACCCTTGTCTGTGGAATTAGTGAACTCTTTTCTAGATTCACCTTCCACCCGTGAGTCCTTAGAAAGAATAGAACAATGTCGGTATGAGACTTTGTCAGCTGATAAGACGATGCCTGGATCAGAATGTCGTCCAGATAAGGTGCCACTGCAATGCCCCGCGGCGTGAGAACCGCCAGCAGAGACCCTAGAACCTTCGTGAAGATCCTGGGTGCCGTGACCAGCCCGAAAGGAAGAGCCACAAACTGAAAAATGTCCAGAAAGGCAAACCTCAGGAACTGGTGATGATCTCTGTGGATAGGAATATGAAGATATGCATCCTTTAAGTCCACGGTAGTCATATATTGACCCTCCTGGATCAATGGAAGAATTGTCCGAATAGTCTCCATCTTGAAGGATGGAACTCTGAGAAACTTGTTTAGGCTCTTGAGATCTAAAATGGGTCGGAACGTTCCCTCTTTTTGGGAACCACAAAAAGATTTGAGTAAAACCCCTGTTCCTGTATTGGAACGGGACAAATTACTCCCATAGTGGAGAAGTCTTTTACACAATGTAAGAACGCCTCTCTTTTTATCTGGTCTTCAGACAATCGTGAAAGAAGAAACCTTCCCCTTGGGAAGGAATTTTTGAACTCCAACTGATACCCTTGAGACACAATTTTTAGTGTCTATCGATCCTAAACGTCTCTTATCCAAGCCTGGACAAAGAGAGAAAGTCTGCCCCCTACTAGATCAGGTCCCGTATCGGGGGCCGCCCCTTAATGCTGTCTTGGGAGCAGCAGCGGGCTTCTTGGGTTGTTTACCCTTGTCCCAAGCCTGGTTGGGTCTCCAGGTGGGCTTGGCTTGTGAATAATTCCCTTCCTGTTTATTGGAAGAGGAAGGGGGGATTCCTTTGAAATTACGAAAGGAGCAAAAATTACTCTGTCGTCCCCTTTGCTTAGATGTTTTGCCTTGCGGGAGCAGATGACCCTTACCTCACGTGATGGCAGAAATGATCTCCTTCAAGTCAGGCCCGAACAGAGTCTTTCCCTTGTAAGGAATAGCCAAGAGCTTAATTTTCGAGGACACATCCGCAGATCAAGATTTTAACCATAAGGCTCTTCTTGCTAAAATGGAAAATCCTGTATTCTTGGCCGCCAATTTGGTGATCTAAAAGGCGGCATCCGTAATAAAAGAATTAGCAAGCTTAAGGGCCTTAATTCTATCCTGTATTTCCTCTAAGGAAGTCTCAGTCCTAAGAGACTCTTCCAGAGCGTCAAACCAAAAAGCAGCCGCAGTTGTGACTGTTACAATGCAGGCCGTCGGTTGTAAGAGGAACCCCTGGTGAACATAAAGTTTCTTGAGAAGACCCTCTAATTTCTTATCCATGGGATCTTTGAAAGCACAACTGTCCTCGATAGGGATAGTCGTACTCTTAGCCAGGGTAGAGATGGCTCCCTCCACCTTAGGGTTCGACTGCCAAGAATCCCGAACGGCGTCACCTATAGGATACATCTTATTAAACATAGGGGAAGGGGAGAACGGGATACCCGGTCTTTCCCATTCCCTAGCAATAATTTCCGAAATTCTCTTAGGAACCGGAAAAACGTCAGAATATGAAGGAACCTCCAAATATCTGTCCATCTTACTCAATTTCTCTGGAGGGACCACAATAGAGTCACCAAAACCTCCTGTAGTAACAGACGGAGGTGTTCAGGTTTAAATCTGAAAGACATTGCTTCCGAATCTGTCTGGGGTAAGGCACTCCCTGAGTCGGACAATTCCCCCTCAGACAGATTCTCCCCACCCCCCAATTCAGAGCCCTGGGAGGGTACATCGGAGATTGCCATCAAAGTATCAGAAGTCGCAGGGACCACCTGGGTCTCTTTCCTGCTGCGTTTGCCTTGCAAAACTGGTAACTTAGATAAAACTTCTGAAAGAGTGGATGACATAACTGCAGCCATATCTTGCAGAGTAAATGAAGCAGACGCAGTGGAAGAACACGACGTTGCTTGAGGGGGCGTTAAAGGCTGTGACGCTTGGGGGGAAAGTTGTGGCATACCCTGAATCTCTTCAGTCTGAGAACATTCTTTAGATATATCTTTACTAAAAAAAAATCTGCTCTTTACATTGTAAGGCTCTCTCAATACATGAGGGACAAAGTGTAACAGGGGGTTCCACAATGGCATCTAAACACATGGGACATGTACTTTGCTCAATGTCATCCATGATAACAGGAAAACAAAAGCAAGCTTGGTCGAGTCACAGATAATGTATTTCTAATAAAAAATATAGTACTGTGTCTTTAACAACAACTTTCTGCGCTAACACCCGATAGGCAAATGGACAGAGAGAAGCTTCCTTGATTAAAGGGACAGTATACACTCATTTTCATATAACTGCATGTAATAGGCACTACTATAAAGAATAAGATGCACAGATACTGATATAAAAATCCAGTATAAAACTGTTTAAAAACTTACTTAGAAGCTCTCAGTTTAGCTCTTATGAAAAGGTAGTTGGAAAGCCCACTGCAAGTGGCAAATAAGTCACTCCCCCTCCCCCTTCTTTTGCATATGAAAAGACAATTTACACAAACAGGAGCAAGCTGGAGAAGGTAGCTGACGGTATTCACATAAAACTTTGGGGCTTGGTTAGGAGTCTGAAAATCAAAGAAAAAATGAGTGTATAATGTCCCTTTAATATTATCTACACTCCCTGTGTTCTTAGTGCTTTATAATTAACCCACTGGACAGAAAAAAGAACAGTCACCTCACCACAGCTCCGCTGCGGCTCCTACCTGCCTCCACGTGCTCGACACTACCACCTCTCGTACGGCGCACCTAATTTCACTTGTAAAAAATCACAACAAGCGAACTTAGGGGCCGTGAGGAAACGCTGCCAGTCGGAACCTAATGGAGAAGTTACTGCGCGGAAAGCGCGCAAACATCAAGCCCCGCCCATCGTGGGCATAAACATAACCTCCGTAAAAAATAAACAATGTACCGCCATTTCCAAACACCGGTACTATCCCCAGCGTCAGCCATCTCTATGAGTTGCAATCACAGTAAGCAAAGAGCTGCCCAATATATTAAATATACACTGTATATCACCATAATACCCCAACGCTTCTAGTATAAGTGTCATAAAGTCAGAATGTCTGGAGGAAATAAACAATACGTCAGGTCTCATTCTTTTGTACCTTAATGAGAATTTGCATATTGAGAAGGGGAAGCCTTTAAGCACATAGCCCCTGATAGAAAAAAGTAGAGTACAGTCAGATCTGGGATATGCTGGAGAGCCCCAGAAATAAAAGACTGCACTTACCTCCATGCTGAGGAACAGCATGAAAACTCAGTGTCAAGAGGTCCACTCTTCCTCCTGAGGTCCTGTGAAAATAGAGGGGTCTTAGTTAAATTTCTCTAAGACCAGCACAATAATGGGAGGAGCAGCGAGGCTAAACCCCCACCAGTTCCCATAGTCCGGAGGCTATAACTTCAGAGGCTGCTCTATAGTAAAATAGTACACATTGGCACCATTTAAAGATAAGAAACTCTTGATTGAAGAATCTAAACTAAACACCTCACTTTACCTCTTACTAACACATGCAAAGAGAATGGCTCGGTTGGGAGGAGCTATTTATGCAGCTCTGTTGTGGAGCAGCGTATGCTGTCGGCATTTATCGATTTGCGGTGGACATGATACGCTACATTGTATCATGTCTATCCGCACTTTAATAAATCACCCCCAAGTCTGTGTATATTTTGTGCATAATGTGACAAAACATTCCTAAGCAATGGAAATTCACAGCCGTTAATACACAGCCATACATTAAAATCAAGTCACAATTATTGCTGCCCTGTAAATATATACACAGATATATCTACAAACTTTAATATTTAAATAACATTACCCATAGGTTCATAGAAAGTATATATCGTGGCCATGATCCCCACCATTTCCAAACATTTGCAGCGTGGTAGTCTAGCCGAAACTGAGGGATGGGGGGCGTGTCCAGCTACGTCAGAATGTGAGTCATCGGGTTTAGCCAATCAACCGTCAGTATTTACGATCGTATACCCGGCCACATATTCTTAGGTATCACCATTTTTTAATATTGTTTAAACATAAAATAGTTATTTTATTTAGTCTTTTGCTTTACAGTGAGGCTTCCAACCAAAAATCTGTCATGTATACTAGAGATTGTTAAGATCTTTGATATTTGCTGATTGCATATTTTTACAGTAAAACAATATAGGTTAGTAATATACAGACCTTGTGGAATGCACTGAATTCCCTCAAGCACAGCTTACCAACAGGACTAGTAGTAAATATTGTCAAGAAGAATTACCATGGAATTTATCATTTAGGTTTGAAAATACTTAAAAGGAAAATTAGGTGTGTTTCTTTAACCCCTTGGCAGCCAGAGAGCTGAAACATGGGTACAAGCTGTGTTGCTGCACCTTTGGCAACAGAGAGGTTAATCTAGCTACGAACATGTGCACCTCCTAACAGAAGAAATGCATTTTCTTTTGAATGTGCAGCAATAAGAGGGTAGTAAAGAAATCTAATTAGACTATCTGGTGTAGCTCTTTGATGAGATCAGACCCTGGCTCTGCAGCTCCTCTGTGAACCAAATACCTAGATCAGAGCAGACCTCTGGTTCTGCAGCTCTTCTGTCACCTGAGAAACATATTAGATATGAAACAACAGTTTTTTGCTCAATCTTAGGGTTTATCAACTGTCTTTGAGACCCTTTGCTGCTACTCAATAAGGCCCTGATATTCAAAGGTGCTCCAGCTTGCAGATAAATTGCAGTTAAGGCTTCCCTGGGGCTGAACTCACTGAATATTCAAAAGAAAAAGGGCGTAACTCTCCAGCACTGCGAGATCTGCATGATATGAGTCTTGTTACACTTACACTTTGTGCTGTGTAATTTATATCACTTTACATTTCAGATTGGGTCCTTTCAGTATTATTGCATTTAAGCTTTCCGCTTTCTCATTTATATTTTAATACATTTAGATTTAGATCGAGCAGTGATTTTACAAATTCTGATTATGTTTTAAAAGTTTCTATGTTACCTTAATCAATTAGGATCATACTTAGGCCTCTATTTATCATTGGTCTTGCGGACCTGATCCGACAGTCGCTCTCCACATTTAACATTGCACCATCAGCTCACAAGAGCTGCTGGTGCAACGCCGCCCCCTTCTGACTCACGGCCAATCGGCCGCCAGCAGGGGGGTGTCAATCAACCCGATCGTACTCGATCGGGTTGAGTTCTGGTGATGTCTGTCCACCTGCTCAGAGCAGGTGGACAGGGTTATGGAGCAGCGGTCTTTAGACCGCTGCTTCATAACTTGTGTTTCTGGCGAGTCTGAAGACTCGCCAGAAACACGGCCCTTCAAGCTCCATCCGGAGCTTGATAAATATGGGCCTTTGTATTTTTCTGTGTAGCTTTTATAAATTACATTGTAACTTGTATTTGCTGCATTGCAAACTAAAACTGACAGTTTTAGACAGTGGGAGGGACAGGACAATTCCCTGGGCTGAACAGGGGAGTTCCCAGGGTATGTCTGAAGCTCTCTCACCAGTATTGTGGAATTTTGTAAGCAGTTTCCACAAGCTGGTCTCACTGATTTATCTTGCCAGCTGTATGCAAAATTCACAATACACTTATTTAAACTAACAGAAACACAATATATAGTAAAATATAGACAAAAGCAAGTTAAATTGTAATGAAAGCATTTCTGTTTAATTTGGAATTGATCCTTTGGGGTAGATACCCCCATAACATAAGATAAGAAGCAGCGGTCGTAAGACCACTGCTCCTTAACTCATCCGCCACCTCTGATGTCGCGGACAGCAATCATCACAATTGGATACGATCGGGATGATTGACACCCCTGCTAGCAGCCGCGAATATGCAGGGGGTGGCATTGCACAAGCATTTCACTAGAAATGCTTGTGCAATGTTAAATGCTGACAGCGTATGCTATCAGCATTTATTGATGCCGGGCAGACATGATCAGCTACAGTTGATAAATCTACCCCTTAATACCAGCCCCATAGATTCTCCAGTTATTTTCTCTCTCCCATGTGAAATTTTGTATCCCAGAGAGCTTCATTACTTACTTTGGAAGGCATCTGTCATCTCTCTGGGACTTCCAGCCCCTGTGAAGTTTGATCTATAATCTCTCTCCAAAATAGAGAATGTTTGATTAATTGCCCCATAGAATGTAATGAAGCTCTCTGTGAAACCTGCCAGTTTTTAAGTTTTAATTTAAAAAGAAATGCAAAGTGCAATTTAATTTGTAAAAGATACACATAAATAATAAAAGTATGAGACTAATTTGTTAAAGTTACACAGATACTGTGAAGGCATAATTGGAATTTGTAAAATCACAATCCTAAATACACTGCTGTATACAACAAAATAGAAAGTGCAAAGTTTAAATGTATTAAAAGTTCATCTGAAGTAGCATAGAGTACAAAGCACAAAGTGTAAATGCAACAGAAGTCTCATGTCATGCAGTGCTATATTGCACTGGGCTTGTCTCTCCTTCACGTACAGAAATGCAGGAAACTCCCCTTGGAGAAGTAGAGCAAAATCTGCCTTTTGAAAACTTCACTAGGGATTCTGCAGTACTGGAGGGTCATTTTACAATATCTCATCTGAACGGAGAGGTTTTCAATATTAAGCCCTTATTGTTTGCTGGTATAGAATGGTTTGTGACATGAACCCCTAAATATGAAATCTAGGGTTTTGTATTTGGAATTATACCATGGGGTAGATTTATGAAGTTGCATTTACAGCTCTTTAGACTATGCAGAGCAGATTCGTATAAGCAAGTCTGCTGCCAGATATTTAAGAAGCAGAAACTTCTGCCTCTCTGCCACCTCAAGAGGTGTGACAAGCTCAATCACACTGACACTTGCTCATTGGGAGTGATTGACATGCCCTGCTCTAGCACAATTGGTTGCATAGGGGGCGGCATTGCACAAGAAACCTCTTGTTCAATATTAAATTTTGCTGTGCAATGCAACATCTCTAGTGGCTATTGCAGGCAGACAAGTTCACTACTTTTAAACCTGTCTGGCTGCAATGATGATACATTTTGCCCCATGTGTTACTTTGCCAGTAAGTCCACTGTCCTTTAAAACCTTTAAAAGAGATCTTAAAGGGAAACAGAGCTCCAATACTTTGTATTCTAAGTTTTAAATAAAATTTAAAAAAATAACTTCCTTCAGTAAAGCAACATTCTGTTGAAACTTATGCTGGGACTCTCTATAGCCTCAGTGTAGTCTATTTTAAAAAATATTCCTTGTTGTAAAATCATTTTTGTTAAATGTTGAGATCAGTAACACCCAGCACCACAGAGCATAAAACCAAAATCAGTAATTTATTTAATAAAACTGTTGATAACACCTAGGTGTCCAACCTTAGGGGGCGCTAAAGGGTGACTAATGATATAGTGATCAATTCCAATTGGAGACAATTGTCAGCCGTATTTAGTCAGTTCAGGATTTAACCCAACTGCTAGCGTGGATATTAAAACACACGCTAGCACACTGAGAAATATCCAGGACGTGACCCACTCAGGAAACAAAATAAGCAGGGTATCAGAACTTCCCAAAAGAAAAGTAATCCAAAATATCTTCTTGAGGATAGAATTGATTTACAGGAGATAGTGTTCCTTTCTCAGGAAAATAGAAACAAACAAAGCTTATGTCCCTTTAAGCAGGTTGATAGTGGATAAATGAATATGCTTCTTTCTTGCAGGTTTGCAACAAACTAAGAATGTCCCTTTAAGCAGGTTGTTAGCAAACAAAATAATAATGTCCTTTTAGCAGAAATAAAGCAAACAAAAAATAAAGTCCCTTTAAGCAGGTGTCCGCAAACAAATGTTAATGTCCTTTTAAGCAGGATTGTCAGCAAAGAAATGATAATGTCCTTATTAGCAGGATTAAAGCAAACAAAGATAAAGTCCCTTTAAGCAAGTGTCCGCAAACAAATGATAATGCCCTTTTAAGCAAGATTGTAAGCAAGCAAATGATAATGTCCTTATTAGCAGGATTAAAGCAAACAAAGATAATGTCCCTTTAAGCAGGTGTCAGCAAACAAATGATAATGTCCTTTCAAGCAAGATTGTAAGCAAGCAAATGATAATGTCCTTATTAGCAGGATTAAAGCAAACAAAGATAATGTCCCTTTAAGCAGGTGTCAGCAAACAAATGATAATGTCCTTTTAAGCAAGATTGTAAGCAAGCAAATGATAATGTCCTTTTAGGCAGGTTAGCAGGCAAACAAGATTTGGAAGCAAGAGGCATTGGCCAAACAATGTCAAGGAGGATAGGATCAGATTTCATAAGATTGTACTCACTCAGACAGGGACCGGCAGAAGAGAGAACAAACGGGCACCGAGTAAATCTCCCGCCGAGATTTAAAGGCAGAGAGAGGCCGCCACGTCATAGGGGTTGTCAGAGAATGCGTCACGTTGCCTAGCAACGTGACGTAGAAACCCAGAAGAGATCCGGGAGCCGCGGCGACACGGCGATGAACGGTGAATTCATGACATCACCCCCCCCCTCAAGGACCCCTCCGGGGGACAGGACCAGGCCTAGTAGGGTGGAACTTGTGAAAGGCCTTAATTAAGGCAGGGGCACGCACCTGCCGGACAGGTTCCCAGGATCGTTCTGTAACAGGATAACCTTTCCAATGAATGAGATAATACAGTTTCTTACCACGAAGTTTGGAATCCAGGATGTGACTGACCTCAAATTCAGGTTGGCCATGAATCAAAAGAGGTGGAGGTTTGAGCAGAGGTTTAGAATACCTATTAGATAATACAGGTTTCAAAAGAGATACGTGAAATACCGGATGGGCTTTGAGGGTCTTGGGCAGAGCAATTCGGTAAGCAGTAGGACATACTTGACCCAGTATCCGGAAAGGACCCACATATCGTGGTCCCAATTTGGTGGAAGGCTGTTTGAGGCGAAGATGACGTGAAGAAACCCAAACCTTATCGCCAGGCCGATATTTGGGAGCCCTCCGTCGCCGAAGATCAGAATAGAACTTATAACGTTCAGAAGCCTTGGAAAGAAGAAGGCGTATCTTCTTCCAATGACGAGTTAACCTCCTGGCGGATAGATCAGAAGCAGGATTTTCAGTGGAAGAGGTGTGTAGAGGAAACGTTCTGGGTTGAAATCCATAGGCTGCATGAAAAGGAGAAGTCCGAAGAGAGGAGTTGAAACGTGTGTTATGAGCCAATTCTGCTAGTGGAAGGTAACCAGTCCAATTAGAATGATGATGATCCACATAATGCCTCAAATAAGTTTCAAGGCACTGGTTAACCCTTTCGGTTTGGCCATTAGACTCCGGATGATGTGAAGTAGACAAAGAGATAGTTGTTCCAAAGTGTTTGCAGAGTGATCTCCAAAACCGAGAAACAAATTGTACTCCTCTATCCGAAACAATGTTCAGAGGGAAGCCATGTAATCTCACAATGTGTAAGAGAAAAAGTTCGGAAAGTCTTTTGGCAGATGGTAAACCAGGTAAAGGAATGAAGTGAGCTGTCTTAGTGAACCTGTCAACAACCACCCAGATAGTGTTGTTTCCAGCTGAAAGAGGAAGATCGGTAATAAAATCCATGGATAAATGGGTCCAAGGCTGATGAGGAATGGGTAACGGTTGAAGCAAACCGGAGGGAAGTTGACGAGGAGTCTTATTGCTGGCACACTGTGTACATACTGAGACATAATCTGTAACATCTTGAGACAGAGTAGGCCACCAGACATGTTGCTTGAGCCTTCGAGCGGTGTTACTGATGCCAGGATGTCCAGAGAGAGGACTGTCGTGAGCCCAATATAGAATCTTGGAACGAAGACGTTTAGGAACAAAGAGTAGGCCATCAGGAGGTTTGCAAGACAAAGGAAGATCCATTTGAGCAGATTGTAAGTCATGTAACCACGAGGTTGATAACTGGGCTAAGACTTTATGAGGTTGAAGTATGGTACCAGATTCAGGAGTTGAAGTATCTTGAAATTGTCTGGAAAGGGCGTCAGCCTTGATGTTCTTAGAACCGGGAATATAAGACAGATTGTAATGAAAACGTGAGAAGAACAAAGACCAACGTGCTTGTCTGGAGTTCAGTCGTTTGGCCGTTTGAAGATAGAGAAGGTTTTTATGATCTGTGAGTATAGTAAACGGCAAAGAAGTGCCTTCCAACCAATGCCTCCATTCATCCAGTGCCATTTTAATAGCAAGTAACTCCTTATTACCTACATCATAATTTAATTCAGAAGGAGAAAATTTCTTGGAGAAGAATCCCACAGGGTGGATCTTTCCTGTGTCAGGTATACGTTGGGAAAGAACAGCCCCAGCAGCAACTGAAGAAGCATCCACTTCAAGAATGAATTGAAAATCCGGATTTGGGTGACGCAGGATAGGTGCAGAAGAGAAAGCTTTTTTGAGAGAATCAAAAGCTTCAACAGCTTCAGGAGGCCAATCTTTACAGTTTTGTCCTTTCCTGGTGAGAGACGAAAGAGGTGACGTTATTGTAGCAAAACCTTTGATGAATTTCCTGTAATAACTGGCAAATCCCAGGAAACGTTGCAGAGCTTTAAGAGAATCAGGTTTAGGCCACTCCAAAATGGCAGAGAGTTTAGTTGGATCCATTTCAAATCCTGATTCAGAGATTACATATCCCAAAAAGGGAATGGACCTTTGATGAAAAGAACATTTCTCCAGTTTGGCAAATAGATGGTTATCTCTTAAACGTTGAAGTACTTTCCTGACGTGATGTATATGATCTTGGTAGTTTTGAGAAAAAATTAATATATCGTCAAGGTAAATGATAACAAAAATATTCAAGAAATCCCGAAAAATCTCATTCACGAAGTGTTGAAAAACAGCAGGGGCATTACACAGCCCAAACGGCATGACAAGATACTCATAATGCCCAAATCGAGTGTTAAAGGCTGTCTTCCACTCATCACCCTTGCGCATACGGATAAGATTGTATGCTCCACGGAGATCGAGCTTGGTAAAAATGGTGGAACCTTGAAGATATGTGAATAATTCAGGTATTAGGGGTAAAGGATAACTGTTCTTGATGGTAATTTGATTTAACCCTCTGTAATCGATACAAGGTCGCAGTCCGCCATCCTTCTTTCCCACAAAGAAGAACCCAGCCCCTACAGGAGAAGAGGAGGGTCGAATGAATCCTCTGGCCAAATTATCTTTGATATATTCTTCCAAGGCTACATTTTCAGGCCTAGAAAGTGGGTAAGTTTTGCCTCGAGGATAAGGAGCTCCAGGGAGAAGATCAATAGGGCAATCAAATGAACGATGAGGAGGAAGACGTTCTGCTTCTTTTTTAGAAAAGACATCGACAAAATCTTGATACTGCGTAGGTAGAGGACCAGAAGTGTCGGTAGTAAGAGCAATAGTGAGTGGTATTTTAGTAAGTGGTTGAAGACAGTTAGTATGGCAAGATAATCCCCAGGAGGTGAGTTCACCATGGGTCCAAGAAAAGGTAGGATTATGTAACTGAAGCCAAGGAAGACCCAGGATTATGGGAAATTGAGGAGTAGTAATCACATCAAAACATATCCTCTCACAATGAAGTACTCCGACAGAAAAAAGTATGGGTATAGTAGTAAACTGGATGAGTCCGGAACCCAAAGGATCTCCACTAACAGTAGAGACAGAAACTGAAAACTTCTTTCTTAGTAAGGGAATAGTGTGGGTAGACACAAAAGTGGAGTCAATGAACACTCCTCCAGCACCAGAATCAATAAGAGCTTGGGTATGAATCTTGTTATCACCCAATTGAAGGGTTACAGGAACAAAGAGTTTATTATAGAGGGAATGAACTTGTTTTTGGCTTAACTTAGTTCCCTGGACAGAAGTTAAGCCCTGGCTTTTACTGGCCTGGTAGGACAATCCCTTAATAAATGCCCTTTAAGGCCACAGTATAGACACAGGCCAAGAGAACGTCTTCTCAAACGCTCAGTTTCGGTTAATTTTATGGTTCCTACTTCCATAGGTTCAGCTTGATCAGGAGAAGGAGAGGCAGTTGTTACCGGGTTAGAAAAACGAGGAGCCAGACGAAAAGGAGTTCGAGTTGAGGACCTCTGATTTCTTTCTCTTTCTTGTTGGCGTTCACGATATCTAGAATCAAGACTGATGCAAAGATTTATTAAGGCTTCTAGGGAGTCTGGAAGTTCCCGATACACCAATTCATCTTTGAGACGTTCTGAAAGTCCTTTGCGAAAAGCTGCTCTAAGAGCTCCCTGATTCCAATTAGTTTCAGATGCAAGAGTGCGGAACTCAATGGCATATTGAGACACTGATTGACCACCCTGACGTAGGTCTAATAGAGAAGCTTCAGCAGCGGAAGTCCTTCCAGGTTTGTCAAACACGTTAGAAAAAACAGAAAGAAAAGCATCCACATCCTGAAGTATAAGATCATCTTTTTCTAACAGAGGTGATACCCAGGCCAAAGCTCTTCCTTTCATTAAGGAAATAAGGAATGTAATCCGAGATGAGGGAGTAGCAAAAAGGGTAGGACTGTTACGAAAGTGAAGTCGACATTGATTCAAAAAACCCCTACAATCTTCAGGATTCCCATCATATTTATCTGGAAGAGGAATCCTAGGACTCAAATGTCCTTGTGATTGGTTGTTGGGAATAGGAGGAGGAGATGCCTCAATGTTAGGATTGGGAGGGATAGGAGCAACCAAGCTCTGTAATAATGTAGTGATTTGATCCAGCTTAGTATCCAAGGATTGCAAGTGGGTAGCATGAGATCCCAGTAACTGTCCCTGATGAGTCACGGCCATGGATAATTCAGTGGGGTCCATTTATGGCCCGTTTGTAATGTCAGCCGTATTTAGTCAGTTCAGGATTTAACCCAACTGCTAGCGTGGATATTAAAACACACGCTAGCACACTGAGAAATATCCAGGACGTGACCCACTCAGGAAACAAAATAAGCAGGGTATCAGAACTTCCCAAAAGAAAAGTAATCCAAAATATCTTCTTGAGGATAGAATTGATTTACAGGAGATAGCGTTCCTTTCTCAGGAAAATAGAAACAAACAAAGCTTATGTCCCTTTAAGCAGGTTGATAGTGGATAAATGAATATGCTTCTTTCTTGCAGGTTTGCAACAAACTAAGAATGTCCCTTTAAGCAGGTTGTTAGCAAACAAAATAATAATGTCCTTTTAGCAGAAATAAAGCAAACAAAAAATAAAGTCCCTTTAAGCAGGTGTCCGCAAACAAATGTTAATGTCCTTTTAAGCAGGATTGTCAGCAAAGAAATGATAATGTCCTTATTAGCAGGATTAAAGCAAACAAAGATAAAGTCCCTTTAAGCAAGTGTCCGCAAACAAATGATAATGCCATTTTAAGCAAGATTGTAAGCAAGCAAATGATAATGTCCTTATTAGCAGGATTAAAGCAAACAAAGATAATGTCCCTTTAAGCAGGTGTCAGCAAACAAATGATAATGTCCTTTCAAGCAAGATTGTAAGCAAGCAAATGATAATGTCCTTATTAGCAGGATTAAAGCAAACAAAGATAATGTCCCTTTAAGCAGGTGTCAGCAAACAAATGATAATGTCCTTTTAAGCAAGATTGTAAGCAAGCAAATGATAATGTCCTTTTAGGCAGGTTAGCAGGCAAACAAGATTTGGAAGCAAGAGGCATTGGCCAAACAATGTCAAGGAGGATAGGATCAGATTTCATAAGATTGTACTCACTCAGACAGGGACCGGCAGAAGAGAGAACAAACGGGCACCGAGTAAATCTCCCGCCGAGATTTAAAGGCAGAGAGAGGCCGCCACGTCATAGGGGTTGTCAGAGAATGCGTCACGTTGCCTAGCAACGTGACGTAGAAACCCAGAAGAGATCCGGGAGCCGCGGAGACACGGCGATGAACGGTGAATTCATGACAACAATGTTATAGGTCTATATAGATCAGTAGATGGTATATACTAATAGTACTAATGGGTGGTCATATTGTAACCTTATATACACAGTATATGTACAAAAAGATTGAATCTAAGCAAACAATTACTGGTCAGCAGTCATATACTACATTTTGTTAATAACTTAGCTGAATCTTTATCCAAGGGTCTATAACAAAAGTCCAATGTTCAAAGATATCCAGGTTTGTTCATCCAGTGACTCATACGTGTGTGACCTCCAAATGTAGCCGACAGTATGCGTGATGAGCAGCTACTCTCATGAGATACAAAGGAAGAGACAGAAATCTGTGAAAGGAACATGTGATGAAACAGCCAATCTGGCTGAGAAACACGTTGCGACTGTTTTTAACATTTGTTTTAACAAACAATTATTTTAATAAATTGTTTACTACATGGAAGCCTGAGCCTTTTTCCTTTGGATATTCTGGATCCTTGATCCTGTTGCAGGATCAGTGTAGCTGGGTCACTGTGATTCCCCAGCTTGTACCAATTAGCACACTGGTGCTGCTCATTTTGTGAGTATCATTTCATCAATTTGATTTGTTATCACCATTACTAGGAGGCGCCCTCTCTCTTTGTGATTCCTTTCACAGATTTATTGAATAAAGCAGTTCCACACTTCTCATCAGGTAATTTGACCAAATAGTGTAAATTTGAGTAGTATATACAATTTAATTAAACGTAACTTTCTATATAAACTTAAAAATAAAAATGTAATTTTATTTTGAAACATTCTTATGTGTATGTATAATGTAATGTGCCCCCTGGCCAATACTGCTATTTATAGCTGGCCCTCCATACAGTTTTGGGCACCCCTGCTTTATACTGAATGTTTATGTGCGTTAAGCATTAATTGGCACCTGTGTTTGCATACCTAGGTAATCCCAGGGCTGTGCACGTGCCCGGATTTCTATATGCATAACATTACAGTTATGGAAAGAGCTATGTTTAATGAGGCCAAAAGTAAGAGGTACATGTGACAAAAGCAGTACATTGTATTTTTTTTATTGTACACAGGGTCTGAATCAGGTCAAGTATGGTCTGTACATCCAAAAATGTATTTTATTACCATTGTAAATATTCTGAACAAATGAAGTATTTTTGTAAAAAATGCTGTTACATTGTCATTTTTTACCTTTTATATTGAAAATAAATATATTATTACATCAACTGACGCCTGTGTTTCATCAATCTTTGTTTTGTCTTAAAGAGATAGAAAGGTCAAATTTAAATGTGCATAGTTGCATTTTATGGGGCATATTTATCAAAGTGCGAGCGGACATGATACGAAGTAGTGTATCATGTCCGCTGTATATTGATAAATGCCGACAGCGTATGTTCTTGTGAACTGCTGGTGCAATGCCGCCCCCTGCAGAGTGTGTCAATCAACCCGATCGTATTTGAACGGGTTGATTTCTGTCCGCAGCCTCAGAGCAGGCGGACAAGTTATGGAGCAGCAGTCTTTAGAAACAAGGGGCATCAAGCTCTATACGGAGCTTGATAAATATACCCCTATATGTCATTCATACAGGTGGTGAGAGTCCACTCTCCATTACTCTCGCAAATTACTCTTCTCTATCACTAGGAGGAGGCAAAGATTCCTAAACCCCAAGAGAAAATATAAAACCCCTCCCACCTCACATATACCTTAGTCTTTACTTTGCCTTTGCTGGAGGTGGTTGAAGAATAAAGGTGTGCATTGGATTTTTCAGAGAGAGGGGTTTTCATTTTATATTGAGGCCAGTTTCCCCTCAGAGTCCAGTGCTTGTCAGATGGATATATATGGGGTATGGTTTGTGATTTTTTTTTCACCTTCCATAACTGGTTGCAGTTATCTTTACAAATCTACAATATACTCCTTTTCCATAACCACTGCTCATATGTTTCAGTACTGGTTTGGCTGTCTGCTGCTTATGTGCTGGTGGACAAGTGTCTATTGGTAAGTATCATTTATTAAACATTTTATCTATGTTATGGGCACTTTTTTTAGTTTGTATATATATATTTGCTAATATATATGGCCCTGGGACAGAATCGTTTACACTATTCCTTTGTTGTTTTGTTTTTCGTGTGTCGGCTTTTCTGGCATTCTTAGTTTGAATTTTGCTTGTTGGTCTGGTTACAGCTCCAAGAATATTTACAAAGGTCATGGGTGCCCTTTTGTCTGTGATCATGTCTCAGGGTATTGCAGTGTTTCTATTCCTGGACGACATCTTGGTTCAATCTCTGTCTTTTCCTTTAGCAGAATCTCACACCAGCCGACTCTTGTTGTTTCTTCAGCAGCATGGTTGGAGGATCAATTTTCCAAGAAGTTCTTTGGTTCCTCAAACAAAGGTAACTTTTTGGGGTTTTCAAATAGATTCAGTCTTTCTCTAATAGGGCAGAGAAGGTTAAAATTGGTGTCAGCTTGTCTAAACCTTCAGTCTCTCTTTTCCCTTGGTTGCTCTTTGTATGGAAGTCCTTGGTGTCATGATTGCAGCTTCAGATGCAATTCCATTTGCATGTTTTGACATGAGGCCTCTTCAGCTTTGTATGCTTCTCAGGATTTGGTATGCTGATCTAGTTCAGATGTCCAGCTGCCCTCCTTGGCCTCTTCCTCTGTGGTTACAAAAAAGGATATGGAAAGTGGAGCGCTACAAAGCTATTATCTATATCTGAAAAAATATATCTAAGGAGTGATCATATATATCACAAGTGAAAAATTGAAGAAAAAGTCAAATTGATGGAGTAATTAAAAAGTTCCAGGCAAAAGGAGAACTCCAGTTCCCACGTCCAAAATTGACTTGGGGTACCTGATGTCCAATGCTTCTTCGAATAAAGTGATAGAAACTTCCAACCATATTCTTGATCCTTTGTTATGCTAAAAATTCCTTTATTTGTCTGTATCGTATGCCACGTTGAGCACTTAAGGTTGCCTACAGCAGAACGCTATTTTTTTTAATGAGGTGACGTTTCCACCTCTTAGCCAATAGCCGTGCGGGCCAGCTGGCATTATGCCAGATAGCTAGCATGTTATAGGCTAAGATCACCGGCATACGCTGCAGACAAAGGAACTTTTAGCATGAAGTATTTTACTTCATGACGGAAAGTCCCCTTTATTTGTTGCACTGGTAAATCCTAGTGTTTCAAAAACGCTAGGATTTACCATCATTTTAATTTTTCTGGTCCTAGAAGGGTCAGAATCTTTCTGCAGTTTTTTTGTTGAAACCTTTTCTCTTGTAAGGTGTATCCAGTCCACGAATTCATCCATTACTTGTGGTATATTCTCCTTCCCAACAGGAAGCTGCAATCGGATCATCCACAGCAGAGCTGTCTATATAGCTCCTCCCCTAACTGCCACTACCAGTTATTCTCTTGCAGCTCTCGACAAGAAAGGAAGTATCAAGAAAGATGTGGTGAATTAGTGTAGTTTATCTTCAATCAAAAGTTTATTTTAACGGTACCGGCGTTGTACTGTTTTTACCTCAGGCAGAAATTAGAAGAAGAGTTTTGCCTGAGGTTTTTGATGATCTTAGCAGGTTGTAACTAAGGTCCACTGCTGTTCTCACACATAACTGAAGAGTATGGGAAAACTTCAGCTGGGGGAACGGCCTGCAGAATTAACTGCTCAGAGGTATGTTCAGTATATTTTTTTCTAGAGAGATGATAAGGTCTAGAAAATGCTGACAGTGCCTGATATATTTAAGGTAAGCCTGATTACAGTGATTTAACAAACGACTGGCATCATGCTTGCAGTAAAGGGTAATATTCATGTTACTTGCTATTATTACTTAGTATGTAAAACGTTTGCATGATATATAAAAAACGTATTTTACTGAGGGTGATAAATCTTTATTTGGGGCCTAGTTTTCCACATGGCTGACTAGATTTCTCCTAGGAGTAGTTATTATGGCCCTTTCACTTTGAGTGCATGGTGGGAGGGGCCTATTTTCGCGCTCTAATTGCGCAGTAGTTTTTATATTCTGAGACATCCAGCTTCCCTGAAGGAGTCCCCTGACATATTGGACCTCTGTAAAGGGTTTTTGTGCCTACAAAAGTCGTTTTATGGGCAGGTAGGAGCCACAGTAGAGCTGTGGCAGTTTGCTTGTGACTGTTATAACGGTTTTACCGTTTTTTTCTGCTTCGTTTTTGAGCCTGAGGGGTTAATCATCCATTTGCAAGTGGGTGCAATGCTATTTTAGTCTATTATACACACTGTAAAAATTTCGTAGAGTTAACTGCTTTTTTTTCACTGTTTTGCAGTTTTTGTGTTTGTTTTTTTCCCTTAAAGGCACAGTACCATTTTTTATATTCTGCTTTTTCACATTAATTAAAGTGTTTTCCAAGCTTGCTGGTCTCATTACTAGTCTGTTAAACATGTCTGACATAGAGGAAACTCCTTGTTCATTATGTTTAGAAGCCATTGTGGAACCCCCTCTTAGAATGTGTACCAAATGCACTGATCTTACTATAAATTTTAAAGACCATATTCTGGCTTTAAAAGATTTATCACCAGAGGAAATTGACAAGGGGGAAATTATGCCGATTAACTCTCCCCACGTGTCAGAGCCTATAACTCCCGCTCAAGGGACGCCAAGTACATCTAGCGCGCCCATTGCGTATACTTTACAAGACATGGCGGCAGTTATGAATCATACCCTTACAGAGGTAATGTCCAAACTGCCAGGGTTACAAGGAAAGCGAGACAGCTCTGGGGCTAGAACAAATACAGAGCTCTCTGACGCTTTAGTAGCTATGTCTGATATACCCTCACAATGTGCAGAAGCCAAAGCAGGAGAGCTTCTATCTGTGGGTGATTTTTCTGACTCAGGGAAGACACTTCAACCTGATTCTGATATGTCTACATTTAAATTTAAGCTTGAACACCTCCGCGTGTTGCTCAGGGAGGTTTTAGCAACTCTGGATGACTGTGACGCCATTGTAGTCCCAGAGAAATTGTGTAAATTGGATAAATACTATGCAGTGCCTGTTTACACTGATGTTTTTCCAATACCTAAGAGGTTTTCAGAAATTATTACTAAGGAATGGGATAGACCAGGTGTACCGTTCTCTCCCCCTCCTGTTTTTAAAAAAGATGTTTCCTATAGAAACATATAGAACGGTCCCTAAGGTGGAGGGAGCAGTCTCTACCCTAGCGAAGCGTACAACTATCCCTGTCGAGGACAGTTGTGCTTTTCTAGATCCAATGGACAAAAAAATTAGAGGGTTACCTTAAGAAAATTTTTATTCAACAAGGTTTTATTCTTCAGCCCCTTGCATGCATTGCCCCTGTAACTGCTGCTGCGGCCTTCTGGTTTGAGTCTCTAGAAGAGGCTCTACAGGTAGAAACCCCATTGGATGATATCCTTGACAAGCTTAAAGCTCTTAAGCTAGCCAATTCATTTGTTTCTGACGCCGTTGTTCATTTAACCAAGCTAACGGCTAAAAACTCAGGTTTTGCTATTCAGGCGCGTAGGGCGCTATGGCTCAAATCCTGGTCAGCTGACGTTACTTCAAAGTCTAAGCTTCTCAACATTCCCTTCAAGGGGCAGACCCTATTCGGGCCTGGACTGAAGGAGATCATTTCTGATATTACTGGAGGAAAAGGTCACACCCTTCCTCAGGATAGGTCCAACAAATTAAGGACCAAACAGACTAATTTTCGTTCCTTTCGAAACTTCAAGAGTGGCGCAGCTTCAGCTTCCTCTAATACAAAACAAGAGGGAAATGTTGCCCAGTCCAAGCCGGTCTGGAGACCTAACCAGGCTTGGAACAAAGGAAAGCAGGCCAAAAAACCTGCTGCTGCCTCTGAAACAGCATGAAGGGTCAGCCCCCGATCCGGAAACGGATCTAGTAGGGGGCAGACTTCCTCTCTTCGCCCAGGCTTGGGCAAGAGATGTCCAGGATCCCTGGGCATGGAAATTGTGTCCCAGGGATATCTTCTGGAGTTCAAAGCTTCTTCCCCAAAAGGGAGATTTCATCTCTCACAATTATCTGCAAACCAGATAAAGAGAGAGGCATTCTTACATTGTGTTCAAGACCTCCTAGTTATGGGAGTGATCCACCCAGTTCCAAAGGAAGAACAGGGGCAAGGCTTCTATTCAAATCTGTTTGTAGTTCCCAAGAAAGAGGGAACTTTCAGACCAATCTTAGATCTCAAGATCCTAAACAAATTTCTCAGGGTCCCATCCTTCAAGATGGAGACTATTCGAACCATCCTACCTATGATCCAGGAGGGTCAATATATGACTACCGTGGACTTAAAGGATGCTTATCTTCACATTCCAATACACAGAGATCATCATCGGTTTCTCAGGTTCGCCTTCCTAGACAGGCATTACCCATTTGTGGCTCTTCCCTTTGGGTTAGCTACGGCACCAAGAATCTTTACGAAGGTTCTAGGGTCACTCCTAGCGGTCCTAAGGCCGCGGGGTATAGCAGTAGCCCCTTACCTAGACGACATTCTGATACAGGCGTCAAATTTTCAAATCGCCAGGTTCCATTCGAACATTGTTCTGGCATTCCTGAGGTCTCATGGGTGGAAAGTGAACAAAGAAAAGAGTTCTCTATCCCCTCTCACAAGAGTTTCCTTCCTAGGAACTCTGATAGATTCTGTAGAAATGAAGATTTACCTGACAGAGGCCAGGTTGTCAAAACTTCTAAATTCCTGCCGTGTTCTTTATTCTACTTCTCGTCCTTCAGTGGCTCAGTGTATGGAAGTAATCGGCTTAATGGTAGCGGCAATGGACATAGTGCCGTTTGCCCGCCTACATCTCAGACCGCTGCAACTCTGCATGCTCAGTCAGTGGAATGGGGATTACACAGATTTGTGACCTCTACTAAATCTGGATCAAGAGACCAGGGATTCTCTTCTCTGGTGGCTGTCTCGGGTCCATCTGTCCAAGGGTATGACCTTCCGCAGGCCAGATTGGACAATAGTAACAACAGATGCCAGCCTTCTGGGGTGCAGTCTTGAACTCCCTGAAGGCTCAGGGCTCGTGGACTCAGGAGGAGGCACTCCTTCCGATAAACATTCTGGAACTAAGAGCGATATTCAATGCTCTTCAGGCTTGGCCTCAGCTTGCTGCGGTCAAGTTCATCAGATTTCAGTCGGACAATATCACGACTGTAGCCTACATCAACCATCAAGGGGGAACAAGGAGTTCCCTAGCAATGTTGGAGGTTTCAAAGATAATTCTATGGGCAGAGGTTCACTCTTGCCATCTATCAGCTATCCATATCCCAGGAGTAGAGAACTGGGAGGCGGATTTTCTAAGTCGGTAGTGGGAACTCCATCCGGAGGTGTTTGCACAGTTGATTCAACTTTGGGGCAAACCAGAACTGGATCTCATGGCGTCTCGTCAGAACGCCAAGCTTCCTTGTTACGTATCCAGGTCCAGGGATCCCAAGGCAGCGATGATAGATGCTCTAGCAGCGTCTTGGTCCTTCAACCTGGCTTATGTGTTTCCACCGTTTCCTCTGCTCCCTCGTCTGATTGCCAAGATCAAGCAGGAGAGAGCTTCGGTGATTTTGATAGCACCTGCGTGGTCACGCAGGACTTGGTATACAGATCTGGTGGACATGTCATCCCTTCCACCATGGACTCTGCAGCTGAGGCAGGACCTTTTACTTCAGGGTTCTTTCAACCATCTAAATCGATCATAAGATATGGTGTAAATATCTTCATTGGTGTGAATCCAAGGGTTACTCATGGAGTAAAGTCAGGATTCCTAGGATATTATCTTTTCTCCAAGAAGGATTGGAGAAGGGATTGTCAGCTAGTTCCTTAAAGGGACAGATTCCTGCTCTGTCTATTCTTTTGCACAAGCGTCTGGCGGATGTTCCAGACGTTCAGGCGTTTTGTCAGGCTTTAGTTAGAATCAAGCCTGTGTTTAAACCTGTTGCTCCACCATGGAGTTTAAATTTAGTTCTTAAAGTTCTTCAAGGGGTTCCGTTTGAACCTCTGCATTCCATAGATATCAAGCTTTTATCTTGGAAAGTTCTGTTTTTGGTAGCTATCTCTTCGGCTCGAAGAGTTTCAGAGTTATCTGCCTTACAGTGTGATTCCCCTTATCTGATCTTCCATGCAGATAAAGTAGTTTTGCATACCAAACCTGGGTTTCTTCCTAAGGTGGTATCTAATAAGAATATCAATCAGGAGATCGTTGTTCCGTCACTGTGTCCTAATCCTTCTTCAAAGAAGGAACGTCTATTACACAATCTTGACGTGGTTCGTGCTTTAAAGTTTTATTTACAAGCTACTAAGGATTTTTGTCAAACATCTGCATTGTTTGTTGTCTACTCTGGACAGCAACTTTTCTTTCTTTTTGGTTAAGAAGTATAATCCGCTTAGCTTATGAGACTGCTGGCCAGCAGACTCCTGAAATAATTACAGCTCATTCCACTAGAGCGGTGGCTTCCACATGGGCTTTTAAAAATGAGGCTTCTGTTGAACAGATTTGTAAGGCGGCGACTTGGTCTTCGCTTCATACTTTTTCTAAATTCTACAAATTTGATACTTTTGCTTCTTCGGAGGCTACTTTTGGGAGAAAGGTCTTACAGGCAGTGATGCCTTCCGTTTAAGCGCCTGCCTTGTCCCTCCCTTCATCCGTGTCCTATAGCTTTGGTATTGGTATCCCACAAGTAATGGATGAATCCGTGGACTGGATACACCTTACAAGAGAAAACAAAATTTATGCTTACCTGATAAATTTATTTCTCTTGTGGTGTATCCAGTCCACAGCCCGCCCTGTCATTTTAAGGCAGGTGTTTTTTATTTTTAAACTACAGTCACCACTGCACCCTATAGTTTGTCCTTTCTCTTGCTTGTCTTCGGTCGAATGACTGGTAGTGGCAGTTAGGGGGGGAGCTATATAGACAGCTCTGCTGTGGGTGATCCTCTTGCAGCTTCCTGTTGGGAAGGAGAATATCCCACAAGTAATGGATGAATCCGTGGACTGGATACACCACAAGAGAAATACATTTATCAGGTAAGCATAAATTTAGTTTTTTTTTTAATTTATATAGTTACATACAGGAAAAGCACATTGCCTACGAACATACGGCATTTACAATAAGTGTAAGATTTGTATCTACAGAAAGAATCAGATTGACAAAAATCAAATAAAACATGGTAGATCAGTATTTTTTTTTAATATAATTTGAACATGAATAAGAGGTTCCCCCAACAGAAGTAGTTCGCTCCTGCACCTTTGTAATCAGAGGAAAATAATATATAGGGGGAATCGAAGCATACTTAGTTGTAATAATACGCTAAGAGTTTCATGATGGAGAGAGGGGCATAGGGCTAGTAAATTCTCTAGCAAGGTAGCTAGCTCTGAAACCCAATAATACATTATGGTAAGCTTAGAGGTCCCTGTTTATGTATTTTTGGATCTTTAAAGAGTAATGTTGAGCACTGTGCATGTGAGACTGTTAATAGTGTAAAAAAGAACTCTGTATAGCATAAATAATATTAGAATTATAATAAGTGCAATCAGCAGTGAAGAAAAGGCTGGGATGGGGCTGCTATTTTGATACAGATTAGGGATCCAAAAAAGGGATTTGGGGCTTAGAAGCTCAGTGCTGAATTACACACTATAGGGCCGAATAATCAAGCTCCGAATGGAGCTTGATGGGCCTGTTTCCGCCAGAAACAGTAGTTATGAAGCAGTGGTCTAAAGACCCCAGCTACCTTCCAGTGTATGGTTGACCGCCTCCTAGATGGCCTCCAGGACTATGCTTGTGCCTACCTAGATGACGTTGCAATCTATATTGATACCTGGGAGGACCACTTAATCCACCTATGCATCGTTCTAGATCGCCTTAGAGCCGCTGGGTTACCCCTGAAACTAGACAAGTGCACCATAGCGCGTTCTGAAGTCCAATATCTGGGCCACCGAGTGGGCTGCAGAAAGCAACTACCAGAGTCTGCCAAGGTCGAGGCAGTGGCAAACTGGCCCACTCCTCGCACCAAGACCCAAGTCCTAGCCTTCTTAGGAACTGCCAGCTATTATCGGAGACTTGTACCCAATTATAGTACCCTCGCCAAACCCCTGACCGACCTAACCCGTAAGAAACTCCCCCGACAGGTCCTGTGGTCCCCAAAGTGCGAAGCTGCCTTCCAAAGCCTCAAATCAGTCTTGGTTATTGCCCCAGTCTTGGCCGCCCCTAACCCCAACAAACGTTTTTGTGTTCACACAGGTGCCTCCATGTTTGGGTTGGGAGCAGTCCTAAGTCAAGTGGACGAAGGAGGACAAGACCACCCCGTAGCCTACATCAGTAGGAAGCTGTTACCCAGAGAGGTAGGCTACGCAGCGGTGGAAAAGGAATGCCTTGCCCTGGTATGGTCCCTCAAGAAGCTGCAACCGTACCTATATGGAAGGCCTTTCACTGTCCTCACCGACCATAACCCCTTGGTATGGCTGAACCGAGTATCAGGAGAAAATGGACGCCTGTTACGGTGGAGTTTAGCTCTGCAGCCCTTCAACTTTAACGTTCAGTACAGGCCGGGAAAAAACAATGGAAATGCTGATGGACTTTTCCCGGCAGACTGACATAGAATGCCCCTCGGACAGCCCTAAGTAGACCCGTGCAGATATAGTCCGGTCTGCCAAACTTGTCTTCAGGTGGTGGTTTGAATGTTCCAGGAACTTGGAAGCATCCCACCGCTGAGAGAGTGACGGGTACCCCTACTGGGTAGCTCCGCCAAATGGGTCTTGCTTCCTCCCTGCTGACTGCAGCTATGTTGCTGGCAAGTGACCACAGACTGTAGCCACCCCTGATGCCCGACAGCACCAGTATTCAGGGTCTCACCCTGTGGCAGACTCCAGCTACCCAGACTAGGTAGCTCTACCAGAGGGTCCTTCCTCTGCCTAGAACAGGCTGCTAGCCCAGGAATGTGATTTTAGCAGGAACTCGCCCAAATAACTAGACATACTAGCATTCAGGTGAAACAGGAACTGATTTTATTGGAAAACACACACACACTCCTTTTATACACAAAGCTCATCTTGATAAGACACTGGACAATCCCACAATTTTCCCGCCATCCCCGCCCCTCTAGACAGACTGGCACCTCCATAGCAATCACAGAATCCCAGGACCCAGGGGTTGCGGTTTCCGGGTGATCCCAGGGGAGTGGCAGCACTTCTAGGGTGTTATTTGAAAGCTCTCGGTCCCCAGATGCCACAGTCCAAAAAGCAGTCCGTTGAAGTTATGGGGGTAGGGGTGTCCAAAACCCATGGTTCCCAAAGGAGCTCCCCTCCAGTAATTTCCCCACCTCTTGTCCTCCCTAGAGGCTTCCAATCCCCAAAAGAGCGGAGCTCTGGGGCAAAGGGCAGCTGGAGCGACCAGGGGTATAGTTAGCGGGTGTCCTGCTGTTCTGTGGCCAGCCTGAGAGGGGTTAGGTGGGTGTCCGTTGTGAGGCAGCCGACCGGGAGTTCCAGGAGCCTGGCCAGCTTAGGAGGGTTTTTCTGGTCAGAGACCAGCTCTTTCAAGACAAGTTCGAGTGGGACAAAACAAGCAAAAGGAGGCTCCTAGAGATCGCGGTTTCTCTGAGGAGCCCAAAACCGCTGAGAAACAGGGGTGAGGTAGTAGGAGGTAGGGGGTTTAACCCTTGCATCCCGGTACCCGTGACAGATGGCATTGCACAAGCGTATGCTGTCGGCATTTATCGATGTGCGGCGGACATGATACGCTACATCGTATCATGTCCGCTCGCACTAACATAAATCGGCCCCTATATATGATTAAATAATTGAATAAAATTATAACACTTTATTAACATATATGCAACATACACAATTTTAAAATTACAGATTAAGACTTAGATAAGACTGGGTTAAATCACATCTACCTCTATATTCATAAGTCTGGTCTCAAGCTAAGAGTTAAAAAATAGGGCTAAGGAGACCAAAAGAAGTCATAGATATCGAATCAAAGAACACAGGGAATCAACTTCCACACTAGCAGATCTATCTATACGCTCAAAAGGCGGCATCCTGCCTGCATACTGCTGTGATTGAACACAGTCAGCCGATATCTTGCTCTTTACCTAGTTCAAAATATATATAGGACCATACATTCAGCAAAGAGTTAGTTTGATCTCTAAGATATAGAGTAAATGTACAAAGCGTAGCTTCAACTTGTTTCACAGTCGCATTCAAGTCAATCATATCAGTGAATATCAAAATTGTTACCCGCTACAAGTGTTCGCTACAATATTTCAACAAACACGCTCATAGTCACATGCACTCCTTTCGGCCCCACCCACCGGCGCGTTTCGTCACTATGCGGCCCAGCCAAGTTACCTAGTTTTGTAGGCATGTGTTGCTATAGCAACCATTTGTTTTTGCGGAAGTGTTAACCGCCAGGCGTTCATATAATTAATATCTTCTATTTATGGCAGCGCTCAACAGAATTTTCAATTAATTTTGTAGGTACTGATAATCTAGTGTTTTTGAGGAGCTGGTGTATTATATGTTGCTACGGTCATTAGTAAATAAACCGAAAGGTGTTCGTAATGGTAAGTAGATCGAATAGGCACTCCTGTATATTTATAAAGTGTGGCATATATATTGTGTTATATTTAGATGCATTGCTCCATATTTCAAAGTTTGCATGGAGTCAAAGTGGCTCTGGATAAGAACGGGTTTTTATGTTGACCCTCGCCAGGACCTTGGAAGGTAATGGTATGGAGAGAAATATTCAATCACTTAGTCTTATTCAACATTCAATAATTCTTCATTAGATTTCTTATATTCGTGATAAAATCACATAATCTCCATCATCTGATTAATCTCTTAAGTGTATTGTTATCATACAAAAGCAATAATAATTCATTTGTTATACATACCTGCATCATTACATATATAGCTCATAGAGGAGAAATTGTTACATTAACTCATATCCCCTCCAGTTTTAAAAACATTTGGTTACCAGTACAGAGAGTGAAAAAGAAGAGGGGAGACTTTTTTAGATTAATTAGATAGAGGGAAGTAAACAGATTCATCCGTGTATAAATATCTTTTTAAGAATTTATTATAGTTTTCTAGTGAACAGAATCCTTTGCCACTATATTCCGCACATGACCTACTTTTAGTATCTATATCATTGAGGTATATGCGAATAGCCCAGAATAATCTCCTTTCATGTTATTTAGCAATGAGATTGCTTCATTGAGTCCTTTTGGTGAGGCAGATTGTAGTTCATGTATCCATCTGCACTCTTTTTGGAGCAACAATGTATTAATATTCCCTTTTCTGCCTTTCAGTTTCAATTGTTCAATAGCAAAAAATTGAATATCGGAGTTGTTATCAGCATGTTTTATGTTCATATGCTGAGCGATTTTTTTTTTTGTTTAAATAGTTTTTATTGGGTGTTACAATTCTACAACAAAGAGATAATTCTCTAAACAGCAAAATAACAATTAAATACATGTACACAATAAAACAATATTGACCCATTATTTTCTAAATTAAGGGGAGGGGTGGGGGCGGAAGGGGGTAAGGATGAGGGGAGTATGGGGAAGGAAAGTAAGATCCTATCGCATGTACAGCTTTTCAAGTTTCCATCGAGCTGGATTAATATAACCGAACTGAGCTTTATATTGCATAGCATAATATACACATGTTCATCGAACACAGTGAAATAGTTGCCTGGGTAAGAAAGGTACAGAGGGAGGGGTTACCTAGCTGTCAGTTGTGGGTACGGGGTCTCTGTTCCCATAGGAATAGTACATTGACTATAAAATCTTGTTTCCCAGTATACGAATAGTGCATCTTTTCAAGGGTCAGAACATGGTCTACTTCCAGAATCCATTTAGAAATGGAGGGTATCTCTCGAGTCTTCCATAATCTGGGAATCAGTCTTTTAGCACATGTCAGCATTAATAGAAATAGTTTTTTACGGTATGCACAGGGAATCTGGGGAACCTGGTTTAGAAGAACGGAGCATGCATTCAGGGAAATGTTAGTACCCAACACCTGGTTCATGTACTTCTCAATTTGCGGCCAAAAGCCAGCCAGACCAGGACAAGACCACCAAATGTGGGTCATAGAGCCTACCTCACCACACCTCCTCCAGCAACTAGAAGAGGCGTTAGGGTAGATGGCACGTAGGCGCTGGGGTGTCAGGTACCAGCGGGCCATAATTTTATAGTTCGCTTCAGCCATAGTTAGGGAAGTGGAGGATGTGTGTATATAATGGAAGCAGCGCTTCCAATCGTCATCAGATAAATTGTTTAGCAATTCCTCATTCCACCTCGCCAGGTATGCGGGACGTTGTTCTGGGAAGGAGCCCCGTAGGATATTATACGATCTAGACAGGTGTGCTTTTTTGATCTGGGGGTTGGTGCAAAGTTGTTCGAACTGTGTCAGTGGTCTTTGTATATCTGGTTTGAAGGGGCTACTATGAATCGCATGTCTGATTTGAAAGTACGCGTACCAGTTTTGAAAGGGAGACCCCAGCTCTTCATAGAGCAAGGCTCTTTCCTTAATGCCAGCCGGGCCTAGGACTAAATATATAGGTAGATTTTGTAACAATGTATTTGCGCTGGTGTGGGTGAATAGGTCGTGCTGCAAAAATAGATGGTTACCCAATAGCGGAGTCAGAGGGGATACTGAGGAGGATACTCCTCTGAAATGTGTAAGGACATAGTCCCATGTATCAAGAGTAGCTTTAATGTAGTTATTGAGGTATGGTGTCTGAGGTCTGGAGTGTTTCGGTAGCCAGGCTCTCATGTTTTTAACTCTAGAGAGATAGCTCTCTATCTGAATCCATACTTTATCCGGGGGAGAGTGATTCCAAGAAAGTATTCTCGATAAGTGAGCTGCTCTATAATAATTAGTAAGATTAGGGGCATTAAGACCACCGTCATCTCTACATAGGCCCAAGGTATGTTGTGCTATTCTAGGTCTCTTATAGGCCCAAATGAATGAATTTATCATTTTCCCTAGCGCTCTGAGATAAGTATTAGGCAAGGCCATCGGTAGGGTCTGAAAAAGATAGAGAAATTTAGGGACAATCATCATTTTGATGGTATTGATCCTGCCTATCCAAGACAGATGCCCCTGTCTGTGCCAGGAGTCTAACGATCTTTTAACCTTTTCTTGGAGTGCTATGTAAATGTCTGAGAATAGTTTGCGGGTGTCTTTCGGAATCACCAAACCCAGGTATTTAAGTTTATCAGTGACAGTGAATTTTGTGAGTTGTGTTATGGCTTCTACTCCCAGTGGTGGTAAATTAAGTGGGATTAGGCCAGATTTCCCCATATTAACGGTGAAGTTTGAAACTTGTTTATACCCCTCAAGTGTTTCAATTAGGGCCGGTAGTGTCGTCTCTGGGGACTGTAGAGTGAGGATCACATCGTCTGCGAATAACAAGCACTTCTGGGTAACATTGCCAAAATCCAGACCTCTGATTGCTACATTGTGTATGATTTGTATTGCAAGAATTTCCACTGTTAGGGCGAATAGTAAGGGTGATAAAGGGCAGCCCTGGCGTGTGCCATTAGAAATGGGAAATGAATGAGAGATGGTATCATTTATTTTAATTTTGGCGCTTGGATTATGGTATAGGGCCTGGATTCTATTGATAAATGAATTTGGGAGGCCGAATTTCGACAGGGCTTTCCACATAAATTGCCAGTCCACCCTGTCGAAAGCCTTCTCCGCGTCTGTGGAGAGTAAGACTAATGGAATGTGGTAGTCATGGGCGGTACTGTAAGGAGTGTAGCAATCTAGTTGTGTTGTCCTTGGCTTCTCGTCCCCTGATAAAGCCAACCTGGTCAGGGTGAATGATTTTTGGTGGTATGTTATTTAACCTGTTTGCAAGGATCTTAGCATAGATCTTCATATCTATATTAATAAGGGAAATTGGTCTATAATTTCCCACAAGATCAGTTGCTTTATCTGGTTTGGGTATGACTGTAATTAAAGCCTCAAGCAGTGATTCTGGAAAAGTTATGTCCTGGTCTACGTCAGTGAACAATGTGTGAAGTTGTGGACTTATGTGCTCTAGTAGTAACTGGTAGAATTTGGCCGTAAGGCCATCAGGGCCGGGGGATTTGCCATTGGGTAGTGCCTGGATAGTGGTGATGATTTCTTGTAGAGTAATTGGGGAGTCTAAAAATTCCTTATCGTCATCTGTTATAGATGGCGTGTCTGTGGTTGCTAAGTATGAGTCTATGAGTTGTGATCTGTCTGGGGATGTCGAGGTTCTCAAGTTATATAGTTTGGAGTAATAGGAGATAAAGGAATTCGCAATCTCGTCATTATTACTAACAGCCACTCCTGGGGATTGCGTGATAGACCTGATGAAATTAGCATACCTTTGTTTCTTAAGTGATCTGGCCAACAAGCAGCCTGCTTTATTATTCTCTATAAAAAATTTGGCTTTGGTGGTTAGGGCTCTCATATGTGCATTCCGTATAAGGAAATTATTAAGGGTGTCTCTTGCCTCCATGAGAGTAGCGAGTTTTGTGGGGGAGGTTGGGTCTAGTTTATGAATAGACTCCTGCTTAGTAAGGTCATCTGTCAGTGACGTGAACTGGGCCGATCTAAGTTTGCGCTGTTTAGCATTGTGCTTAATCAAAACCCCACGTATGAAACATTTATAAGCCTCCCAATTGGTTGAGGCAGAAGTGTCCTCCGGTTTATTGAAGGAGAAATATTCTTCTGAAAGCTTTTTTAGTTTGTCAATGGTTTCTTGATTAGTGAGAATAGTGTCATTTAGTCTCCAGAGAGAGGTACCCTGAGAAGCTTTATACCATTTGAACTTGGTGGTAACCATACTGTGATCTGACCAGGGTGTATGTGATATTTTAGAGTAAATAAGATTTGTCAAGAGTGCTTGGCTACATAAAATGTAGTCTAATCTAGAGTATTAATGTTGGGGGTGGGAAAAGAAGGTAAAATCTTTCCTATTTGTATGCTCTACTCTCCAGGAGTCAAACAGGTTAACACTCTGAAGAGCTGCACAATTATTTTTCAAGGAGTGGTTACGCAGGTAAGACTTCCCAGTAGATGTGTCAATGGAGGGGTTCAGAGGGAAGTTGAGGTCGCCCCCCAGAATTATCGGGCCTTTAGAGATATCAAGTAGGGTGTTGGCCAGAGACCTAAAAAAGTTTGGGGTGGGTCTGTTTGGTGCATACACATTAACCAAGGTGACGGGGATCCCATAACATAGACCAACTAAGATCAGAATCCTGCCCTCCTTATCAGAGTGTTTTTGTAGCAACTCAAAGGGGATGTTACGCTTGATAGATATGCACACTCCGTTCTTCTTGTGTGGGCCGGAATTACAAAAGTGTTTGTCATAATATCTTGTCGAGAGTGTGGGTTCGGCATGTTTTTTAAAATGGGTTTCTTGGAGCATAACTATATCCAAATTTTTCTTATAAAAATCATGAAAGGCAATAGACCTTTTTTCAGCTGACAAGAATCCTTTTACATTTTGGGTTGCTAATACTAACATGCCTTTTTCTTTGCTTGCCGGCATTTTTATGTTGAGCTAGTAGTTCCTAAAAAGGATGAATGGCCTAATCCAGTAAAAGCTATATAGGATATCAAGTTGAACAGGTAAGGGGGGAATGTGGATAAGAGGGGGAAAGGAGGTAAGAGGGAGGCAGTAGATTGTTACGAACAATTCAGGGAGGATTGATTATAAATAGAATTTTCCAGAGACTGTTGCAGTGCAATATCCGCACAGCTCCTTGCTATCTGTGAGTGAACTTGGGAGCTTTGGTACAAGCCGGGTGTTCGTCAGCTATTGAAGTCATGAGCGGCCTAGGCCGCCAGTTGTCCCAGACATCATGATAAGTGAGTCATTGTCTGATACAGTCAGTCTGTGAGGGCAGTATGGTGAAGTCACAAACTAACGATGTAACAACGGTAGTCGTAAAAGTAATAGGCCTTAACCTGTACTGTTGCATAAATTACAATGTGCATTATTCAGAGTGCAAACATATTAAAGATCTATTCTGTTCTATACATGTGTATGTAACTAGGTGCTGTTGTAACTCAAACAATATCTATGGTATACTTTTAGAACATTAACATAAAAAACATGGTATGAGCAATACATCACAACTACTTAAACTCAGGGTGTTATGGCGTAGTGTAGTAGGAAAACAAACTTAACAAGATCATTAAGAAAATAAATTAAGGCAGTTTACTTCTGTGGTATAAATGCCATACTAAATGCAGATAACAGAGAGCCTAGTAATCGTTAGTCATTTCTAAGCTATAACTTAAGACATATCGTTAATGTTACCCTCCTGCCATAGTATAGGCGGGTTCATCTGCTTCGGTTTGATTCGGAACCTGCAAAAAAAAAAACAACAGATATTGTTTTGTCTCTTTAAGTCTTTTTAGAAAGTTCTCTTTAGAAGGCGTAGAATTAGGGCTATATCATATAACCCTAATGACTCAGAGGACGGTGCTCCACATGGGCCGTCAAGGAAGTTCATCCTGGGACCTCTTTTTCTATATCATCAGTAGGGGATGAAGTGGTCTGTCTACGTTTATGTTGCGGAGTTGGCAGCTCCGGGCCTTGGCGCCTTTGAGACCTTGGGTTATTTTGCTCACCCGAAAGCCCCTGGTAGGACTGGGGGTCGTTTTTATCAGGCAGAGAGATGTTTAACAAGTTGCAGAATTTCCCCACGTCAGACATTGACGTGCATTCAATCTTTTTCCCATTCTTTGTGGTGATAATTGACGTAGGGAATCCCCATCTGTAAGGAATGTGTAAGGCACGTAAATGAGTAGTCAAAAACAGAAAGTCTCTCCTCTTTTGGAGGGTTCTTATTGATAGATCTTGGTAGACCTGAATCCTGTGTCCTCTGAATGACAATGCTTGCTGCTTTCTAGCGATGTTATATAGTTCCTCCTTTTGTTTGTAATGTTGGAAATGAACAATAATGTCTCTAGGAGGAGCATCATCGGCTGGTCTAGGGCGTAGAGCCCTGTGTGCTCTATCCAGTGGTATAGCCTGACTCTCTTCTTCAGGGATTGCCATCATCTCTGCAAAAAGGGCTTGCAAGTAGTCTTGAAGATCATTGTTCAGCACCGTCTCCGGAATTCCCCGGAATCGGAGATTACCTCGTCTAGAGCGATTCTCTAAATAATCGATTTTATCTTCTAACGCCATTACCAGTTGAGTCTGCTGAGATTGCTTGGATGACAGACTGGCTACTTTTTGTGACATAATATATTCATGCTCCTCAAGGGAGTCAACTCTGCGCCCCAGGTCATTAATCTCTTTCTTTAAGTCTGCGCATTCATCCTTAATGCAGGATTTAACCTGCTCTATGAGCGCTTCCATTGCCTTGTAGGTAATCGGGGAGTCCTCTTTGCTCATCTGTGCTGGTGGAGAAGGGCAGCTAGAGTTATCAGTCATGTCGCATTGAATCTCCTCCATATGTACCTGTTGGGTTCCTGAGTCTTTTTTGTTTACAATCTGATCTGTGTGCCTAAAAAAGGTGTTAACAGTACTCTGTGTATTTGATGACAGTTTTTGACCTTTTTCACCTTTTTGAGCTCTCCTTTGAGACATCATAAGAGATAAGCCACAGCCTCAGAATTAGCAGAAGTATTTTATCACAGGTCTTGCAAACACGGTTGGTAAATGTGCCCCTAGAACAACACAGCCCCCGGGGAGTTTACCCTCACAGGGTGATCACGGCAAAGGGTAAAGGTGATATGACCTGCTGTTACATGGAGCAGCAGGAAAGGGGAGAGGGCTATGAGCTCCAGTGGGATAGCAAGCAATGGTGTTTAAATAAACCAGGGTGTTAATCCATATCTGTAAATCCAGTGTGTGGTATTTTATCTGCTAGGGGATGCAGAGAGGCAAAAAAAAGTCTATTTCTCCAACATAGGTGTGTCCTGTCCACGGCGTCATCCTTACTTGTGGGATATTCTCTTCCCCAACAGGAAATGGCAAAGAGCCCAGCAAAGCTGGTCACATGATCCCTCCTAGGCTCCACCTTCCCCAGTCATTCTCTTTGCCGTTGTACAGGCAACATCTCCACGGAGATGGCTTAGAGTTTTTTGGTGTTTAAATGTAGTTTTTATTCTTCAATCAAGAGTTTGTTATTTTAAAATAGTGCTGGTATGTACTATTTACTCTGAAACAGAAAAGAGATGAAGATTTCTGTTTGTAAGAGGAAAATGATTTTAGCAACCGTTACTAAAATCGATGGCTGTTTCCACACAGGACTGTTGAGAGGAATTAACTTCAGTTGGGGGAAACAGTGAGCAGACTTTTGCTGCTTGAGGTATGACACATTTCTAACAAGACTTGGTAATGCTGGAAGCTGTCATTTTCCCTATGGGATCCGGTAAGCCATTTTTATTAAATGAGAATAAAGGGCTTCACAAGGGCTTTAAAGACTGGTAGACATTTTTCTGGGCTAAAACGATTGATATATAAGCATTTTTAATACTTCATAGTTTTGAGGAGTTATTTTATTCTTGGGAATTATGTAAAATAACCGGCAGGCACTGTATTGGACACCTTTTTCACTGGGGGCCTTCTCTAATCATAGGCAGAGCCTCATTTTCGCGCCTCTATTGCGCAGTTGTTTTTGGGAAGCAAGACATGCAGATGCATGTGTGAGGAGCTCAGATACATAGAAAAAGCTTACCGAAGGCGTCATTTGGTATCGTATTCCCCTTTGGGCTTGGTTGGGTCTCAGCAAAGCAGATACCAGGGACTGTATAGGGGTTAAATATAAAAACGGCTCCGGTTCCGTTATTTTAAGAGTTAAAGCTTTCAAATTTGGTGTGCAATACTTTTAAGGCTTTAAGACACTGTGGTGAAATTTTGGTGAATTTTGAACAATTCCTTCATACTTTTTCACATTTTCAGTAATAAAGTGTGTTCAGTTTAAAATTTAAAGTGACAGTAACGGTTTTATTTTAAAACGTTTTTTGTACTTTGTTATCAAGTTTATGCCTGTTTAACATGTCTGAACTATCAGATAGACTATGTTCTGTATGTGGGGAAGCCAAGGTTCCTTCTCATTTAAATAGATGTGATTTATGTGACACAAAATTTAGAGAAAATGATGCCCAAGATGATTCCTCAAGTGAGGGGAGTAAGCATGGTACTGCATCATCCCCTCCTTCGTCTACGCCAGTCTTGCCCACACAGGAGGCCCCTAGTACATCTAGTGCGCCAATACTCCTTACTATGCAACAATTAACGGCTGTAATGGATAATTCTATCAAAAACATTTTAGCCAAAATGCCCACTTATCAGCGAAAGCGCGACTGCTCTGTTTTAGAAAATACTGAAGAGCATGAGGACGCTGATGATATTGGTTCTGAAGTGCCCCTACACCAGTCTGAGGGGGCCAGGGAGGTTTTGTCTGAGGGAGAAATTTCAGATTCAGGGAAAATTTCTCAACAAGCTGAACCTGATGTGATTACATTCAAATTTAAATTGGAACATCTCCGCGCTCTGCTTAAGGAGGTGTTATCTACTTTGGATGATTGTGAGAATTTGGTCATCCCAGAGAAATTATGTAAGATGGACAAGTTCCTAGAGGTCCCGGGGCCCCCCGAAGCTTTTCCTATACCCAAGCGGGTGGCGGACATTGTAAACAAAGAATGGGAAAGGCCCGGCATACCTTTTGTCCCTCCCCCTATATTTAAGAAATTGTTTCCTATGGTCGACCCCAGAAAGGACTTATGGCAGACAGTCCCCAAGGTCAAGGGGGCGGTTTCTACTCTAAACAAACGCACTACTATCCCTATAGAAGATAGTTGTGCTTTCAAAGATCCTATGGATAAAAAATTAGAGGGTTTGCTTAAAAAGATGTTTGTTCAGCAAGGTTACCTTCTACAACCAATTTCATGCATAGTTCCTGTCACTACAGCAGCGTGTTTCTGGTTCGATGAACTAGAAAAGTCGCTCAATAAAGATTCTTCTTATGAGGAGATTATGGACAGAATTCATGCTCTCAAATTGGCTAACTCTTTTACTTTAGACGCCACTTTGCAACTGGCTAGATTAGCGGCGAAAAATTCAGGGTTTGCTATTGTGGCGCGCAGAGCGCTTTGGCTAAAATCTTGGTCAGCGGATGCGTCTTCCAAGAACAAATTGCTTAACATACCTTTCAAGGGGAAAACGCTGTTTGGCCCTGACTTGAAAGAGATTATTTCTGATATCACTGGGGGTAAGGGCCATGCCCTTCCTCAGGATAGGTCTTTCAAGGCTAAAAATAAACCAAATTTTCGTCCCTTTCACAGAAACGGACCAGCCCCAAGTGCTACATCCTCTAAGCAAGAGGGTAATACTTCTCAAGCCAAGCCAGCCTGGAGGCCAATGCAAGGCTGGAACAAAGGTAAGCAGGCCAAGAAACCTGCCACTGCTACCAAGACAGCATGAGATGTTGGCCCCTGATCCGGGACCGGATCTGGTGGGGGGCAGACTTTCTCTCTTCGCTCAGGCTTGGGCAAGAGATGTTCTGGATCCTTGGGCGCTAGAAATAGTCTCCCAAGGTTATCTTCTGGAATTCAAGGGGCTTCCCCCAAGGGGGAGGTTCCACAGGTCTCAATTGTCTTCAGACCACATAAAAAGACAGGCATTCTTACATTGTGTAGAAGACCTGTTAAAAATGGGAGTGATTCATCCTGTTCCATTAGGAGAACAAGGGATGGGATTCTACTCCAATCTGTTCATAGTTCCCAAAAAAGAGGGAACATTCAGACCAATCTTAGATCTCAAGATCCTAAACAAGTTTCTCAAGGTTCCATCGTTCAAAATGGAAACCATTCGGACAATTCTTCCTTCCATCCAGGAAGGTCAATTCATGACCACGGTGGATTTAAAGGATGCGTATCTACATATTCCTATCCACAAGGAACATCATCGGTTCCTAAGGTTCGCCTTTCTGGACAAGCATTACCAGTTTGTGGCACTTCCATTCGGATTAGCCACTGCTCCAAGAATTTTCACAAAGGTACTAGGGTCCCTTCTAGCGGGCTGGGGCGCGGTCTGGGAACTCCTGAAAGCTCAGGGTCTTTGGTCTCGGGAAGAATCTCTTCTCCCGATAAATATTCTGGAACTGAGAGCGATATTCAATGCTCTCAAGGCTTGGCCTCAGCTAGCAAAGGCCAAATTCATACGTTTTCAATCAGACAACATGACGACTGTGGCGTATATCAACCATCAAGGGGGAACAAGGAGTTCCCTGGCGATGGAAGAAGTGACCAAAATCATTCAATGGGCGGAGACTCACTCCTGCCACTTGTCTGCAATCCACATCCCAGGAGTGGAAAATTGGGAAGCGGATTTTCTGAGTCGTCAGACATTTCATCCGGGGGAGTGGGAACTCCATCCGGAAATCTTTGCCCAAATTACTCAATTGTGGGGCATTCCAGACATGGATCTGATGGCCTCTCGTCAGAACTTCAAGGTTCCTTGCTACGGGTCCAGATCCAGGGATCCCAAGGCGACTCTAGTAGATGCACTAGTAGCACCTTGGACCTTCAACCTAGCTTATGTATTCCCACCGTTTCCTCTCATCCCCAGGCTGGTAGCCAGGATCAATCAGGAGAGGGCATCGGTGATCTTGATAGCTCCTGCGTGGCCACGCAGGACTTGGTATGCAGACCTGGTGAATATGTCATCGGCTCCACCATGGAAGCTACCTTTGAGACAGGACCTTCTTGTTCAAGGTCCGTTCGAACATCCGAATCTGGCCTCACTCCAACTGACTGCTTGGAGATTGAACGCTTGATTTTATCAAAGCGAGGGTTCTCAGATTCTGTCATTGATACTCTTGTTCAGGCCAGAAAGCCTGTAACTAGAAAAATCTACCATAAAATATGGAAAAAATATATCTGTTGGTGTGAATCTAAAGGATTCCCATGGAACAAGATAAAAATTCCTAAGATTCTATCCTTTCTTCAAGAAGGTTTGGAGAAAGGATTATCTGCAAGTTCTTTGAAGGGACAGATTTCTGCTTTATCTGTTTTACTTCACAAAAAGCTGGCGGCTGTGCCAGATGTTCAAGCTTTTGTTCAGGCTCTGGTTAGAATCAAGCCTGTTTACAAACCTTTGACTCCTCCTTGGAGTCTCAATTTAGTTCTTTCAGTTCTTCAGGGGGTTCCGTTTGAACCCTTACATTCCGTAGATATTAAGTTATTATCTTGGAAAGTTTTGTTTTTGGTTGCAATTTCTTCTGCTAGAAGAGTTTCAGAGTTATCTGCTCTGCAGTGTTCTCCTCCTTATCTGGTGTTCCATGCAGATAAGGTGGTTTTGCGTACTAAACCTGGTTTTCTTCCGAAAGTTGTTTCTAACAAAAACATTAACCAGGAGATAGTCGTGCCTTCTTTGTGTCCGAATCCAGTTTCAAAGAAGGAACGTTTGTTGCACAATTTGGATGTGGTTCGTGCTCTAAAATTCTATTTAGATGCTACAAAGGATTTCAGACAAACATCTTCCTTGTTTGTTGTTTATTCTGGTAAAAGGAGAGGTCAAAAAGCAACTTCTACCTCTCTCTCTTTTTGGCTTAAAAGCATCATCAGATTGGCTTACGAGACTGCCGGACGGCAGCCTCCTGAAAGAATCACAGCTCATTCCACTAGGGCCGTGGCTTCCACATGGGCCTTCAAGAACGAGGCTTCTGTTGATCAGATATGTAAGGCAGCGACTTGGTCTTCACTGCACACTTTAACTAAATTTTACAAATTTGATACTTTTGCTTCTTCTGAGGCTATTTTTGGGAGAAAGGTTTTGCAAGCCGTGGTGCCTTCCATCTAGGTGACCTGATTTGCTCCCTCCCATCATCCGTGTCCTAAAGCTTTGGTATTGGTTCCCACAAGTAAGGATGACGCCGTGGACCGGACACACCTATGTTGGAGAAAACAGAATTTATGTTTACCTGATAAATTACTTTCTCCAACGGTGTGTCCGGTCCACGGCCCGCCCTGGTTTTTTAATCAGGTCTGATAATTTATTTTCTTTAACTACAGTCACCACGGTATCATATGATTTCTCCTATGCAAATATTCCTCCTTTACGTCGGTCGAATGACTGGGGAAGGCGGAGCCTAGGAGGGATCATGTGACCAGCTTTGCTGGGCTCTTTGCCATTTCCTGTTGGGGAAGAGAATATCCCACAAGTAAGGATGACGCCGTGGACCAGACACACCGTTGGAGAAAGTAATTTATCAGGTAAACATAAATTCTGTTTTGTGAGGTCTTTAACAGTTGCACAGACTATAGGTTAGTAGACTTATATTTATGTACTCCGGAACTGCGGGGATTGGAGTTGTTTTTTTCTTTTTTTTCTTTTCTTTTATGTCCCTCAGGCCCTTCTCCCCTGGTATTGTCTCAGGTTAGGATTGAAGTTTTTACTGGCTCTGTCTGGGGATAACAAGCTGAGTTGATGATGTCGGCTCTATAAGTCAGATCTGGGATATATCATTGCTCTTCACATTGCATACATTGTCAGTGTTAGAGTTTGCGTGTCAGCATTGTACTCACATTATGCGGTTCCACGTGGCAGTCCGTTTTCAACAGCCCTCAGTCCAGTAAAGGATGTTGTGCATCGCCACTTGTTTATGTGAGACGATCCATCTTTTATTGTAGTCCGCCTCAGTACATAATTGGCGGTCAGTGTTAGACTGCAACACCGGGTAGGGCAGCTGGTGATCCGTTGTAATTGCCCGCTGCGTTAGAGTAGGCCTAGTCAGGAGAATGTGCGCAGCAACATAGGCGCCGTTCCGTTTAGGCCTCAGTCCTGATCACCAGTGGTAGCGATGTTCTGGTCAGTTAGGAGATCCAGTGACAGCTCAAGTTGTGTACCGGAGCTTTACAACTGCATCGCATATCTTAAAGAGAGGTCTTGGGAGGAATTAGGTAGTTTTGCTGAGTGGTACACCCGACTTGCTCACGGAGCCTCAGTTTGTTGCGACCATCTTGGTCGGTCGCTCGCTCCGCCCCCCTATGCTGAGCGATTTTATGTCACCAATATGCTCCAAGACTCTTGTTCTTAGCTCCCTTGACGTCTCCCACATAGATCATGTGGCATTTGCACATTGCCACATTAACAACCATATTGGACATACAGTAAAGAAATGATTGGATTTCATATTTTTTATTTCTATTTGGATGTGTAAAGACTTTTAAAGGTATTATATTCCTGCAGGCTTTACAGCGGCCACATTAAAAAAATTATTTTGTTTCCGTTAGTCACGTTCTTGATCTTGGTGCACTGAAGTGACTATTAGTTAGAATGTCTTTCAAGTTTTGTGATCTCCTGTTGGTGATCATTGGATTTTCAGTAATCACTTCTAACAGATCTGGGTCATCTTTGAGAACATGCCAGTGTTTTTTAAAAATCTGGCAGATTTTGTTGTAATTTTCATCATATGTGCCTATTATTCTGATGACCTGTTTTTGTTCTTGTCTTTGTCTACCACCCATCTTAGTATCACTTAGTTTTGTCTGAGGGAGAAATTTCAGATTCAGGGAAAATTTCTCAACAAGCTGAACCTGATGTGATTACATTCAAATTTAAATTGGAACATCTCCGCGCTCTGCTTAAGGAGGTGTTATCTACTTTGGATGATTGTGAGAATTTGGTCATCCCAGAGAAATTATGTAAGATGGACAAGTTCCTAGAGGTCCCGGGGCCCCCCGAAGCTTTTCCTATACCCAAGCGGGTGGCGGACATTGTAAACAAAGAATGGGAAAGGCCCGGCATACCTTTTGTCCCTCCCCCTATATTTAAGAAATTGTTTCCTATGGTCGACCCCAGAAAGGACTTATGGCAGACAGTCCCCAAGGTCGAGGGGGCGGTTTCTACTCTAAACAAACGCACTACTATCCCTATAGAAGATAGTTGTGCTTTCAAAGATCCTATGGATAAAAAATTAGAGGGTTTGCTTAAAAAGATGTTTGTTCAGCAAGGTTACCTTCTACAACCAATTTCATGCATAGTTCCTGTCACTACAGCAGCGTGTTTCTGGTTCGATGAACTAGAAAAGTCGCTCAATAAAGATTCTTCTTATGAGGAGATTATGGACAGAATTCATGCTCTCAAATTGGCTAACTCTTTTACTTTAGACGCCACTTTGCAACTGGCTAGATTAGCGGCGAAAAATTCAGGGTTTGCTATTGTGGCGCGCAGAGCGCTTTGGCTAAAATCTTGGTCAGCGGATGCGTCTTCCAAGAACAAATTGCTTAACATACCTTTCAAGGGGAAAACGCTGTTTGGCCCTGACTTGAAAGAGATTATTTCTGATATCACTGGGGGTAAGGGCCACGCCCTTCCTCAGGATAGGTCTTTCAAGGCTAAAAATAAACCAAATTTTCGTCCCTTTCGCAGAAACGGACCAGCCCCAAGTGCTACATCCTCTAAGCAAGAGGGTAATACTTCTCAAGCCAAGCCAGCCTGGAGGCCAATGCAAGGCTGGAACAAAGGTAAGCAGGCCAAGAAACCTGCCACTGCTACCAAGACAGCATGAGATGTTGGCCCCCGATCCGGGACCGGATCTGGTGGGGGGCAGACTTTCTCTCTTCGCTCAGGCTTGGGCAAGAGATGTTCTGGATCCTTGGGCGCTAGAAATAGTCTCCCAAGGTTATCTTCTGGAATTCAAGGGGCTTCCCCCAAGGGGGAGGTTCCACAGGTCTCAATTGTCTTCAGACCACATAAAAAGACAGGCATTCTTACATTGTGTAGAAGACCTGTTAAAAATGGGAGTGATTCATCCTGTTCCATTAGGAGAACAAGGGATGGGATTCTACTCCAATCTGTTCATAGTTCCCAAAAAAGAGGGAACATTCAGACCAATCTTAGATCTCAAGATCCTAAACAAGTTTCTCAAGGTTCTATCGTTCAAAATGGAAACCATTCGGACAATTCTTCCTTCCATCCAGGAAGGTCAATTCATGACCACGGTGGATTTAAAGGATGCGTATCTACATATTCCTATCCACAAGGAACATCATCGGTTCCTAAGGTTCGCCTTTCTGGACAAGCATTACCAGTTTGTGGCACTTCCATTCGGATTAGCCACTGCTCCAAGAATTTTCACAAAGGTACTAGGGTCCCTTCTAGCGGGCTGGGGCGCGGTCTGGGAACTCCTGAAAGCTCAGGGTCTTTGGTCTCGGGAAGAATCTCTTCTCCCGATAAATATTCTGGAACTGAGAGCGATATTCAATGCTCTCAAGGCTTGGCCTCAGCTAGCAAAGGCCAAATTCATACGGTTTCAATCAGACAACATGACGACTGTGGCGTATATCAACCATCAAGGGGGAACAAGGAGTTCCCTGGCGATGGAAGAAGTGACCAAAATCATTCAATGGGCGGAGACTCACTCCTGCCACTTGTCTGCAATCCACATCCCAGGAGTGGAAAATTGGGAAGCGGATTTTCTGAGTCGTCAGACATTTCATCCGGGGGAGTGGGAACTCCATCCGGAAATCTTTGCCCAAATTACTCAATTGTGGGGCATTCCAGACATGGATCTGATGGCCTCTCGTCAGAACTTCAAGGTTCCTTGCTACGGGTCCAGATCCAGGGATCCCAAGGCGACTCTAGTAGATGCACTAGTAGCACCTTGGACCTTCAACCTAGCTTATGTATTCCCACCGTTTCCTCTCATCCCCAGGCTGGTAGCCAGGATCAATCAGGAGAGGGCATCGGTGATCTTGATAGCTCCTGCGTGGCCACGCAGGACTTGGTATGCAGACCTGGTGAATATGTCATCGGCTCCACCATGGAAGCTACCTTTGAGACAGGACCTTCTTGTTCAAGGTCCGTTCGAACATCCGAATCTGGCCTCACTCCAACTGACTGCTTGGAGATTGAACGCTTGATTTTATCAAAGCGAGGGTTCTCAGATTCTGTCATTGATACTCTTGTTCAGGCCAGAAAGCCTGTAACTAGAAAAATCTACCATAAAATATGGAAAAAATATATCTGTTGGTGTGAATCTAAAGGATTCCCATGGAACAAGATAAAAATTCCTAAGATTCTATCCTTTCTTCAAGAAGGTTTGGAGAAAGGATTATCTGCAAGTTCTTTGAAGGGACAGATTTCTGCTTTATCTGTTTTACTTCACAAAAAGCTGGCGGCTGTGCCAGATGTTCAAGCTTTTGTTCAGGCTCTGGTTAGAATCAAGCCTGTTTACAAACCTTTGACTCCTCCTTGGAGTCTCAATTTAGTTCTTTCAGTTCTTCAGGGGGTTCCGTTTGAACCCTTACATTCCGTAGATATTAAGTTATTATCTTGGAAAGTTTTGTTTTTGGTTGCAATTTCTTCTGCTAGAAGAGTTTCAGAGTTATCTGCTCTGCAGTGTTCTCCTCCTTATCTGGTGTTCCATGCAGATAAGGTGGTTTTGCGTACTAAACCTGGTTTTCTTCCGAAAGTTGTTTCTAACAAAAACATTAACCAGGAGATAGTCGTGCCTTCTTTGTGTCCGAATCCAGTTTCAAAGAAGGAACGTTTGTTGCACAATTTGGATGTGGTTCGTGCTCTAAAATTCTATTTAGATGCTACAAAGGATTTCAGACAAACATCTTCCTTGTTTGTTGTTTATTCTGGTAAAAGGAGAGGTCAAAAAGCAACTTCTACCTCTCTCTCTTTTTGGCTTAAAAGCATCATCAGATTGGCTTACGAGACTGCCGGACGGCAGCCTCCTGAAAGAATCACAGCTCATTCCACTAGGGCCGTGGCTTCCACATGGGCCTTCAAGAACGAGGCTTCTGTTGATCAGATATGTAAGGCAGCGACTTGGTCTTCACTGCACACTTTAACTAAATTTTACAAATTTGATACTTTTGCTTCTTCTGAGGCTATTTTTGGGAGAAAGGTTTTGCAAGCCGTGGTGCCTTCCATCTAGGTGACCTGATTTGCTCCCTCCCATCATCCGTGTCCTAAAGCTTTGGTATTGGTTCCCACAAGTAAGGATGACGCCGTGGACCGGACACACCTATGTTGGAGAAAACAGAATTTATGTTTACCTGATAAATTACTTTCTCCAACGGTGTGTCCGGTCCACGGCCCGCCCTGGTTTTTTAATCAGGTCTGATAATTTATTTTCTTTAACTACAGTCACCACGGTATCATATGATTTCTCCTATGCAAATATTCCTCCTTTACGTCGGTCGAATGACTGGGGAAGGCGGAGCCTAGGAGGGATCATGTGACCAGCTTTGCTGGGCTCTTTGCCATTTCCTGTTGGGGAAGAGAATATCCCACAAGTAAGGATGACGCCGTGGACCGGACACACCGTTGGAGAAAGTAATTTATCAGGTAAACATAAATTCTGTTTTGTGAGGTCTTTAACAGTTGCACAGACTATAGGTTAGTAGACTTATATTTATGTACTCCGGAACTGCGGGGATTGGAGTTGTTTTTTTCTTTTTTTTCTTTTCTTTTATGTCCCTCAGGCCCTTCTCCCCTGGTATTGTCTCAGGTTAGGATTGAAGTTTTTACTGGCTCTGTCTGGGGATAACAAGCTGAGTTGATGATGTCGGCTCTATAAGTCAGATCTGGGATATATCATTGCTCTTCACATTGCATACATTGTCAGTGTTAGAGTTTGCGTGTCAGCATTGTACTCACATTATGCGGTTCCACGTGGCAGTCCGTTTTCAACAGCCCTCAGTCCAGTAAAGGATGTTGTGCATCGCCACTTGTTTATGTGAGACGATCCATCTTTTATTGTAGTCCGCCTCAGTACATAATTGGCGGTCAGTGTTAGACTGCAACACCGGGTAGGGCAGCTGGTGATCCGTTGTAATTGCCCGCTGCGTTAGAGTAGGCCTAGTCAGGAGAATGTGCGCAGCAACATAGGCGCCGTTCCGTTTAGGCCTCAGTCCTGATCACCAGCGGTAGCGATGTTCTGGTCAGTTAGGAGATCCAGTGACAGCTCAAGTTGTGTACCGGAGCTTTACAACTGCATCGCATATCTTAAAGAGAGGTCTTGGGAGGAATTAGGTAGTTTTGCTGAGTGGTACACCCGACTTGCTCACGGAGCCTCAGTTTGTTGCGACCATCTTGGTCGGTCGCTCGCTCCGCCCCCCTATGCTGAGCGATTTTATGTCACCAATATGCTCCAAGACTCTTGTTCTTAGCTCCCTTGACGTCTCCCACATAGATCATGTGGCATTTGCACATTGCCACATTAACAACCATATTGGACCTACAGTAAAGAAATGATTGGATTTCATATTTTTTATTTCTATTTGGATGTGTAAAGACTTTTAAAGGTATTATATTCCTGCAGGCTTTACAGCGGCCACATTAAAAAAATTATTTTGTTTCCGTTAGTCACGTTCTTGATCTTGGTGCACTGAAGTGACTATTAGTTAGAATGTCTTTCAAGTTTTGTGATCTCCTGTTGGTGATCATTGGATTTTCAGTAATCACTTCTAACAGATCTGGGTCATCTTTGAGAACATGCCAGTGTTTTTTAAAAATCTGGCAGATTTTGTTGTAATTTTCATCATATGTGCCTATTATTCTGATGACCTGTTTTTGTTCTTGTCTTTGTCTACCACCCATCTTAGTATCACTTAGTAGTGATCTTCTATCCAATTCTTTAGCTCTCTGATATGCTTTTTTCAAACATTGGTTAGGATACCCTCTTTCTGTAAACTTCTTTCTTAGTTATTGAGCTTCCTTTTCAGTCTTCCTCTGTGCTACAATTTATCTTTGCTCTAAGGTATTGCCCTGTTGGAATTCCCAGTTTTTGACTCTTTGGGGGAAACTATTCCATTGTAAGAGGCTATTAGTGGAGGTAATTTTTCTATACAGTTTTGTGTTCAGAAAGTCATCACTTTCTTTCCAAATCATGAGGTCCAAAAAAGGAGATCCTGACTTCATTAATTGTGTGAGTGTATCTCATCCCATGTATGTTGTTGTTAAGCCATTTCATGAAGTTTTCAAAATCATTTTTAGTCAGACCATAATATCAACACATCATCGATGTAAAGAATGTAAAAATTAATGTACTTTATATATGGATTTTCATCTTGATTCAATTTACTCTTTTGTTCTATCCATCCCAGAAAAAGGTTTGCATATGTGGGTGCACAACAGGTGCCCATTGCAGTACCTCTTTTTTGCAAGTATATTTTGTTGTCAAATAAAAAATTGTTGTATGTCAGCACAAATTCTAACATGTCCACAACAAAATCATCATGTACACTACCCATTGGGTATATAGTTTCCATCCCCAAATTATGTGTAATATTTGAATAGAGGCTTTCTACATCAGTGATTTTTAACCTTTTTTTTTGCCGTGGCACACTTTTTTTACATTAAAAAATCCTGTGGCACACCACCATCCCAAAATTAAAAAAAAAAATCACACGTAGCCTAATACAGCATATATATATATATATATATATATATATATATATATACACACACAAACACACACATACTGTATGTATTGTGCTGTTATGCCATGCCTCCTACAAACTACCCCTGCACTGGGAGTAAAAAACAAGCAAAGTTTAAAAAATAAGTCACACTGTTGTCAGTCTGCCGTGGCACACCTGAGGATCTCTCACGGCACGCTAGTGTGCCACGGCATACTGGTTGAAAAACACTGTTCTACATCAATGCTTGCTTGTAATGTGTCTTCATCTACTGTGATATTCTCTAGATATATCAAGACATCTTTTGTGTCCTGAAAGTATGAAGTGAGTGTGTGTACAAAACCTCAGCTTTTTAAAAAAAATATGCTAACCTTTTCTGTGAGGGAGCCATTGCCTGACGCAATTGGTCTGCCTGGTGGAAATGCTAACCTTTTCTGTGAGGGAGCCATTGCCTGACACAATTGATCTGCCTGGTGGAAATGCTAACCTTTTCTGTGAAGGAGCCATTGCCTGACACAATTGGTCTGCCTGGTGGAAATGCTAACCTTTTCTGTGAGGGAGCCATTGCCTGACACAATTGGTCTGCCTGGTGGAAATGCTAACCTTTTCTGTGAGGGAGCCATTGCCTGACACAATTGGTCTGCCTGGTGGAAATGCTAACCTTTTCTCCAACATTGGTGTGTCCGGTCCACGGCGTCATCCTTACTTGTGGGATATTCTCTTCCCCAACAGGAAAGGGCAAAGAGTCCCAGCAAAGCTGGCCATATAGTCCCTCCTAGGCTCCGCCCACCCCAGTCATTCTCTTTGCCGTTGCACAGGCAACATCTCCACGGAGATGGTTAAGAGTTTTTTGGTGTTTAAATGTAGTTTTTATTCTTCTATCAAGTGTTTGTTATTTTAAAATAGTGCTGGTATGTACTATTTACTCTGAAACAGAAAAGGATGAAGATTTCTGTTTGTAAGAGGAAGATGATTTTAGCAGACAGTAACTAAAATCGATTGCTGTTTCCACACAGGACTGTTGAGATGAAGTAACTTTAGTTGGGGGAAACAGTTAGCAGACTTTTCTGCTTAAGGTATGACTAGCCATATTTCTAACAAGACCATGTAATGCTGGAAGGCTGTCATTTCCCCTCATGGGGACCGGTAAGCCATTTTCTTAGTCAAACATAAAAGAATAAAGGGCTTAAAAACTGGTAGACATTTTTATGGGCTAAAACGATTGCTTTATTGGGGCATATTATGCAGATTCTAGCTAACAATTGGCATTATAATCTTGGGGAACGTTTAAAAAATGGCAGGCACTGTGTTGGACACCTTTTTTAGTCTGGGGGCCTTTCTAGTTATAGACTGAGCCTCATTTTCGCGCCATTACTGCGCAGTTGTTTTTGGAGAGCAAGGCATGCAGATGCATGTGTGAGGATCTAAGAATCACTAAAAAAGCTTCTAGAAGGCGTCATTTGGTATCGTATTCCCCTCTGGGCTTGGTTGGGTCTCAGCAAAGCATATAGCTGGGACTGTATAGGGGTCAAATTTAAAAACGGCTCCGGTTCCGTTATTTTAAGGGTTAAAGCTCTGAAATTTGGTGTGCAATACTTTTAATGCTTTAAGACACTGTGGTGAAATTTTGGTAATTTTTGAACAATTCCTTCATACTTTTTCACATATTCAGTAATAAAGTGTTTTCAGTTTGAAATTTAAAGAGACAGTAACGGTTTTATTTTAAAACGTTTTTTGTGCTTTGTTGACAAGTTTAAGCCTGTTTAACATGTCTGTACCTTCAGATAAGCTATGTTCTATATGTATGAAAGCCAATGTGTCTCCCCATTTAAATTTATGTGATAATTGTGCCATAGTGTCCAAACAAAGTAAGGACAGTAATGCCACAGATAATGATATTGCCCAAGATGATTCCTCAAATGAGGGGAGTAAACATGATACTACATCATCCCCTACTGTGTCTACACCAGTTTTGCCCATACAGGAGGCCCCTAGTACATCTAGTGCGCCAATACTTATTACCATGCAACAATTAACGGCTGTAATGGATAACTCCATAGCAAATCTTTTATCCAAAATGCCTACTTATCAGAGAAAGCGCGATTGCTCTGTTTTAAACACTGAAGAGCAAGAGGGCGCTGATGATAACTGTTCTGACATACCCTCACACCAATCTCAAGGGGCCATGAGGGAGGTTTTGTCTGATGGAGAAATCTCAGATTCAGGAAAAATTTCTCATCAAGCTGAACCTGATGATGTGACATTTAAATTTAAATTAGAACATCTCCGCGCACTGCTTAAGGAGGTGTTATCTACTCTGGATGATTGTGACAATTTGGTCATTCCAGAGAAATTATGTAAGATGGACAAGTTCCTAGAGGTTCCGGTGCCCCCCGACGCTTTTCCTATACCCAAGCGGGTGGCGGACATAGTAAATAAAGAGTGGGAAAAGCCCGGCATACCTTTTGTTCCCCCCCTATATTTAAGAAATTATTTCCTATAGTCGACCCCAGAAAGGACTTATGGCAGACAGTCCCCAAGGTCGAGGGGGCGGTTTCTACTCTAAACAAACGCACTACTATTCCTATCGAAGATAGTTGTGCTTTCAGAGATCCTATGGATAAAAAATTAGAGGGTTTGCTTAAAAAGATTTTTGTACAGCAAGGTTACCTTCTACAACCAATTTCATGCATTGTTCCTGTCACTACGGCAGCGTGTTTCTGGTTCGAGGAACTAGAAAAGTCGCTCAGTAGAGAATCTTCATATGAGGAGGTTATGGACAGAGTTCACACACTTAAATTGGCTAACTCTTTTGTTTTAGATGCCGCTTTGCAATTAGCTAGATTAGCGGCGAAAAATTCAGGGTTTGCTATCGCTATAGCGCTTTGGCTAAAGTCTTGGTCAGCGGATGTGTCTTCCAAGACAAAATTGCTTAACATTCCTTTCAAAGGTAAAACATTATTTGGACCAGATTTGAAAGAGATTATTTCAGACATCACTGGGGGAAAGGGCCACGCCCTCCCACAGGATAGGTCTTTTAAGGCTAAAAATAAGCCTAATTTTCGTCCCTTTCGCAGAAACGGACCAGCCTCTAATTCTGCATCCTCTAAGCAAGAGGGTAATACTTCACAACCCAAACCAGCCTGGAAACCAATGCAAGGCTGGAACAAGGGTAAGCAGGCCAAGAAGCCTAAAACTGCTACCAAAACAGCATGAAGGGATAGCCCCCGATCCGGGACCGGATCTAGTGGGGGGCAGACTCTCTCTCTTTGCTCAGGCTTGGGCAAGAGATGTTCAGGATCCTTGGGCGCTAGAAATAGTTTCTCAAGGTTATCTCCTGGAATTCAAGGAACTACCCCCAAGGGGAAGGTTCCACAGGTCTCACTTATCCTCAAACCAAATAAAGAGACAGGCATTCTTACATTGTGTAGAAGACCTGTTAAAGATGGGAGTGATACATCCAGTTCCAATAAGGGAACAAGGAATGGGATTTTATTCCAATCTGTTCGTAGTTCCCAAAAAAGAGGGAACATTCAGACCAATTTTGGATCTGAAGATCCTAAACAAATTTCTCAGGGTACCATCGTTCAAAATGGAAACTATTCGAACGATCCTACCCACCATCCAGGAAAGTCAATTTATGACTACCGTGGATTTAAAGGATGCGTACCTACATATTCCTATCCACAAGGAACATCATCAGTTCCTAAGGTTCGCTTTTCTGGACAAGCATTACCAGTTTGTGGCACTTCCATTCGGATTAGCCACTGCTCCAAGGATTTTCACAAAGGTACTAGGGTCCCTTCTAGCGGTTCTAAGACCAAGGGGCATTGCAGTAGTACCTTACTTGGACGACATCCTAATTCAAGCGTCGTCCCTGTCAAAAGCAAAGGCTCATACGGACATCGTCCTAGCCTTTCTCAGATCTCACGGATGGAAGGTGAACAAAGAAAAAAGTTCTCTGTCCCCGTCAACAAGAGTTCCCTTCTTGGGAACAATAATAGATTCCTTAGAAATGAGGATTTTTCTGACAGAGGTCAGAAAATCAAAACTTCTAAGCTCTTGTCAAGTTCTTCATTCTGTTCCTCGTCCTTCCATAGCGCAGTGCATGGAAGTAATAGGATTGATGGTTGCAACAATGGACATAGTTCCTTTTGCACGAATTCATCTAAGACCATTACAACTGTGCATGCTCAGACAGTGGAATGGGGATTATACAGACTTGTCTCTGATGATTCAAGTAGATCAAAAGACCAGAGATTCACTCCGTTGGTGGCTGACCCTGGACAATCTGTCACAGGGAATGAGCTTCCGCAGACCAGAGTGGGTCATTGTCACGACCGACGCCAGTCTAGTGGGCTGGGGCGCGGTCTGGGAATCCCTGAAAGCTCAGGGTCTATGGTCTCGGGAAGAGTCTCTTCTCCCGATAAACATTCTGGAACTGAGAGCGATATTCAATGCTCTCAGAGCTTGGCCTCAACTAGCAAAGGCCAAATTCATAAGGTTTCAATCAGACAACATGACGACCGTTGCATATATCAATCATCAGGGGGGAACAAGGAGTTCCCTGGCGATGAAAGAAGTGACCAAGATAATTCAATGGGCGGAGGATCACTCCTGCCACTTGTCTGCGATCCACATCCCAGGAGTGGAAAATTGGGAAGCGGATTTTCTGAGTCGTCAGACATTCCATCCGGGGGAGTGGGAACTCCATCCGGAAATCTTTGCCCAAATAACTCAATTATGGGGCATTCCAGACATGGATCTGATGGCGTCTCGTCAGAACTTCAAGGTTCCTTGCTACGGGTCCAGATCCAGGAATCCCAAGGCGACTCTAGTAGATGCACTAGTAGCACCTTGGACCTTCAACCTAGCTTATGTATTTCCACCGTTTCCTCTCATTCCCAGGCTGATAGCCAGGATCAATCAGGAGAGGGCCTCGGTGATCTTGATAGCTCCTGCGTGGCCACGCAGGACTTGGTATGCAGACCTGGTGAATATGTCATCGGCTCCACCATGGAAGCTACCTTTGAGACAGGACCTTCTTGTTCAGGGTCCATTCGAACATCCGAATCTGGTTTCCCTCCAACTGACGGCTTGGAGATTGAACGCTTGATTTTATCAAAGCGTGGGTTTTCAGATTCTGTAATAGATACTCTGATTCAGGCTAGAAAGCCTGTAACTAGAAAAATTTACCATAAAATATGGAAAAAATATATCTGTTGGTGTGAATCCAAAGGATTTCCATGGAACAAGATAAAAATTCCTAAGATTCTATCCTTTCTACAAGAAGGTTTGGAGAAAGGATTATCTGCAAGTTCTCTAAAGGGACAGATCTCTGCTTTATCTGTTTTACTTCACAAAAGACTGGCAGCCGTGCCAGATGTTCAAGCATTTGTTCAGGCTCTGGTTAGGATCAAGCCTGTTTACAGACCTTTGACTCCTCCCTGGAGTCTAAATCTAGTTCTTTCAGTTCTTCAAGGGGTTCCGTTTGAACCTTTACATTCCATAGATATTAAGTTACTATCTTGGAAAGTTTTGTTTTTAGTTGCAATTTCTTCTGCTAGAAGAGTTTCAGAGTTATCTGCTCTGCAGTGTTCTCCACCCTATCTGGTGTTCCATGCAGATAAGGTGGTTTTGCGTACTAAGCCTGGTTTTCTTCCGAAAGTTGTTTCTAACAAAAATATTAACCAGGAGATAGTTGTACCTTCTTTGTGTCCAAATCCAGTTTCAAAGAAGGAACGTTTGTTACACAATTTGGACGTAGTCCGTGCTCTAAAATTCTATTTAGAGGCTACTAAAGATTTCAGACAAACATCTTCCTTGTTTGTTGTTTATTCTGGTAAAAGGAGAGGTCAAAAAGCGACTTCTATCTCTCTTTCCTTTTGGCTTAAAAGCATTATCCGATTGGCTTATGAGACTGCCGGACGGCAGCCTCCTGAAAAAATCACAGCTCACTCCACTAGGGCTGTGGCTTCCACATGGGCCTTCAAGAACGAGGCTTCTGTTGACCAGATATGTAAGGCAGCGACTTGGTCTTTTCTGCACACTTTTGCCAAATTTTACAAATTTGATACTTTTGCTTCTTCGGAGGCTATTTTTGGGAGAAAGGTTTTGCAAGCCGTGGTGCCTTCCATTTAGGTGACCTGATTTGCTCCCTCCCTTCATCCGTGTCCTAAAGCTTTGGTATTGGTTCCCACAAGTAAGGATGACGCCGTGGACCGGACACACCAATGTTGGAGAAAACAGAATTTATGCTTACCTGATAAATTACTTTCTCCAACGGTGTGTCCGGTCCATGGCCCGCCCTGGTTTTTTAATCAGGTCTGATGAATTATTTTCTCTAACTACAGTCACCACGGTACCATATGGTTTCTCCTATATATATTTCCTCCTGTCCGTCGGTCGAATGACTGGGGTGGGCGGAGCCTAGGAGGGACTATATGGCCAGCTTTGCTGGGACTCTTTGCCATTTCCTGTTGGGGAAGAGAATATCCCACAAGTAAGGATGACGCCGTGGACCGGACACACCGTTGGAGAAAGTAATTTATCAGGTAAGCATAAATTCTGTTTTCTGTGAGGGAGCCATTGCCTGACACAATTGGTCTGCCTGGTGGATCTTTTTGATTTTTATGTATCTTTGGGAGGCTATAGAAGGTTGCTATTCTTGCTGATTTGTTTCTCATATATTGAAATTCATCTTTTGTGATGAGTCTTTCATTAAAACCCCTATCTAGCATCGATATTAGTTCCTGTGTGAATTTTTCTGTGGGGTCAGAGGTGATTGTGCTGTAATTTTCCTTATTATCAAGTATGTATTTGCACATTTTGAGGCTGCTATTTCAAGTATAGTAAACAATAAAGTTAGAAAATGTATAATTAGCTTGTGGGATAAACTGCTACCATCTGCTTGAGAAGATATATATGCTTTACTGCCCCAGCCGCAGGAAGTTCTGCAGTAACTCTGGGGACTGTTTAGGGAGAAGGAATTATAAGCCCAGTCAATCCACCAACCAGACAATGGATGATCCTTTGAAGTAGATCAGCAGATTTATTTCAGGTCACTCTAGAGAGCACACAAAAGCAATAATTTGGGTATAAAACATTAGACTGAGATTCAACTAATGTAAAGCACTTAATGTCAAGTACATTGGCAGAGATAATAAATCAGCAAGCAACAATAATCAAAGCATAAGTAAAAGTAATACTGAATCAGAACTGTAAAATAAAATGAGCTAACACGCCAAGCTAGTTTGGGACATTTGATTTTCTTGTGTTATTAGACCAGAGGGGTTATCTGCTTAACCTACTCCAGTTCTCTGAATGGAGACATCTTTACAAGCAGAATATGAGTTGTGGATAGTAGTGGTGGCCATTGTAGTGAGCCCGAGAGTAAATATTGCACAAATATTGAGAGGGCATATAGTCTGCATAAAAGTCATTAACAAAATGTAGGTTTAATGTTTCCTTTATGTCACAATACATAAGCTGCATGCCCAAGCTCTTCCTGCAGCATACAGTCCAGAGTGACTTTTTGTAGCGCAATCTTTGATGAACTCATTATCCTGTTCTGTCTAGTCCAGTGCATCTTTAACATCAGATAGCCTAGTAGGTGCAGAGTATACTATAGTAACAAGATAGTAGGTAAAGTAGTACTAATGGTAAGTACCTATAGGTGCCAAATATTTTTGTAATCAACAAGCATTTGTTAGGGGTGCAATATAGCACTAAGGAGACTCATAGATAAATGAGTTACAAAGTCTGTAACAAAAAAGAGAGTGCTTTACCCCTGCAATTATTTAGGAAAAATTCTCACTGAATAATACAGGAACAATTTTTAACCATTCATACTTTATCTTTATTGGTTTAACTATTCAATCATACACTTAAACTCTCTAGATATCAATATATAGCATAGATGTGTGAATAATACCTCTGAGAATCATGTATCTAGATGTGAAACGTTGAACTTGGTTTGTATAATATCAAGCAGTCAGATACAAGCAATATCTTTTATAGCCAGCTATTAATAAATTAAAAAATAATGCTGTAACAAGAGCACCTGTTATTATGGGGAATGTCAGGTTATGAGATTAAAGCTATCTAGCTAATACTCTATCTGTAATTATAAAGCTATCTAGCTAATACTCTATCTGTAATTATCTGTAATTATAAAGTCCTTGCTTGCACAGTTAACTTTAGCACAGCTATTCAGTGTAATAGATTCTGTCTGCTTAAGCCCCTTCTATAGCGACTTGTTTCACTAATATAGCACAAAACTTTGCTTCTGAGGGAGCGAAACACATGTCAGGGGTCTGGCTTCAGAGAGTTCATACTCTCATTTTTTTAACGGCTTACTCTCTATGATAACTGTTGATTGCCAATAGCTTGTAAATGTGTGTTATATTCTGAGATCAGACGTTGTGCTATGTTAGTGAAACAAGTCAGTTAAACGTTAATCTAGCCCGCAATATAGAAGGGGCCTAAGCAAACAGAATCTATTACACTGAATAGCTGTGCTTTATAATTACAGATAGAGTATTAGCTAGATAGCTTTAATCTTGCAATCTGACATCCATTAACAGGTCCTCTTGTTACAGCATTATTTCTGAATTTATTAATAGCCGGCTGCAAAACATATTCGGCTAGATTACGAGTCTTGCGTTAGGCTTAAAAAGCAGCGTTAGCCGGTCCCAACGCTGCTTTTTAACGCCCGCTGGTATTACGAGTCTTGAAGGTACAGGTGTAGCGCTCACTTTTTCGGCCAGACTCGGAAATACCGCAAATCCACTACGTCAATTGCGTATCCTATATTTTCAATGGGACTTGCATAGCGCCGGTATTACGAGTCTGCCAAAAAGTGAGCGGTACACCCTCTCCTGTCAAGACTGGTAAAAGTCAGTAGTTAAGAGTTTTACACTACAACGCTGTAGCATAAAACTCTTAACTAAAGTGCTAAAAAGTACACTAACACCCATAAACTATCTATTAACCCCTAAACCGAGGCCCCCCCCCATCGCAAAAATTACTATCATTAAAAATTATTATCATTAACTAAATAATTCCTGTTTAAAACTAAATACTTACCTGTAAAATAAACCCTAAGCTAGCTACAATATAACTTCTCCCGGCTTTGTTGAGGATGGATGTCCGGTCTTCAAAAACTGTAAGTGGATCTTCGGGGGTTAGTGTTAGGTTTTTTAAGGGTTTATTGGGTGAGTTTTATTTTTAGCTTAGGGTTTGGGCAGAAAAAGAGCTAAATGCCCTTTTAAGGGAAATGCACTTCCAAATGCCCTTTTCAGGGCAATGGGGAGCTTAGTTTTTTTTAGATAGGATTTTATTTGGGGGGTTGGTTGTGTGGGTGGTGGGTTTTACTGTTGGGGGGTTGTTTGTATTATTTCTTTACATGTAAAAGAGCTGATTTCTTTGGGGCAATGCCCAGCAAAAGGCCCTTTTAAGGGCTATTGGCAGTTTAGTTTAGGCTAGGTTTTTTTTTATTTTTAGGGTTTTTTTATTTTTGGGTTTTTTTTTTATTTTGATAGGGCTATTAGATTAGGTGTAATTAGTTTAAATATTTGATCATTTCTTTTTTATTTTGTGTAATTTGTTTTGTTTTTTTTGTAATTTAGTTAATTGTATTTAATTAATGTAATTTATTTAATTGTAGTGTAAGGTTAGGTGTTAGTGTAAGACAGGTTAGGTTTTATTTTACAGGTAAATTTTTATTTATTTTAACTAGGTAGCTAGTAAATAGTTAATAACTATTTACTAACGGCTAGATTACGAGTTGTGTGTTAAGGTAAAAAAGCAGCGTTAAGAGGTCCTACCGCTGCTTTTTTACGCCCGCTGCTATTACGAGTCTTGCAGGTTTAGGGTCACTGCACACTTCTTTGGCCTTCCCGCAAAACGACTTAAGTAAACTTCGTAAAGTCTTTTTTCTATGGGACTTCCATAGCGCCGGTATTACGAGTCTGCCCTGGGAGGCCAAAAAGTGAGCGGTACACCCTACCCTGTCAAAAGTCCTAACGCATTTAAAAGTCAGTAGTTAAGAGTTTTATGGTACAACGCTGTAACATAAAACTCATAACTAAAGTGCTAAAAAGTACACTAACACCCATAAACTACCTATTAACCCCTAAACCGAGGCCCTCCCGCATTGCAAACACTAAAATAAAAATTTAACCCCTAATCTGCCGCTCCGGACACCGCCGCCACCTACATTATATTTATGAACCCCTAATCTGCTGCCCCCAACATCGCAGACACCTACATTATATTTAACCCCTAATCTTCCGCCCCAATGTCGCCGCCACCTACCTACACTTATTAGCCCCTAATCTGCTGCCCCAAACGTCGCCACCACTATAATAAACATATTAACCCCTAAACCGCCGCACTCCTGCCTTGCAAACATTAGTTAAATATTATTAACCCCTAATCTGCCGCTCCCAACGTCGCCGCCACTATACTAAATGTATTAACCCCTAAACCTAAGTCTAACCCTAACCCTAACACCCCCTAATTAAAATATAATTAAAATAAATCTAACTAAAAATTCCTATCATTACCTAACTATTCCTATTTAAAACTAAACACTTACCTATCAAATAAACCCTAAGCTAGCTACAATATAACTAATAGTTACATTGTAGCTAGCTTAGGGTTTATATTTATTTTACAGGCAAGTTTTTATTTATTTTAACTAGGTAGAATAGTTATTGAATAGTTATTAAATATTTAATAACTACCTAGCTAAAATAAATACAAATGTACCTGTAAAATAAAACCTAACCTAAGTTACAATAACACCTAACACTACACTATAATTAAATGAATTAACTAAATTAACAACAATTACAAAAATTAAATTAGCTAAAGTACAAAAAACAAAACACTAAATTACAGAAAATAATAAACAAATTACAAGATATTTAAACTAATTACACCTAATCTAATAGCCCTATCAAAATAAAAAAGCCCCCCCAAAATAAAAAAAAAACCCTAGCCTAAACTAAACTACCAATAGCCCTTAAAAGGGCCTTTTGCACGGAATTGCCCCAAAGTAATCAGCTCTTTTACCTGTAAAAAAAAAAATACATACAACCCCCCAACAGTAAAACCCACCACCCACACAACCAACCCTCCAAATAAAATACTAACTAAAAAAATCTAAGCTCCCCATTGCCCTGAAAAGGGCATTTGGATGGGCATTGCCCTTAAAAGGGCAGTTAGCTCTTTTGCAGCCCAAAGTCCCTAACCTAAAAATAAAACCCACCCAATACACCCTTAAAAAAACCTAACACTAACCCCCTGAAGATCGACTTACAGTTCTGAAGACCGGACATCCATCCTCAAGGAAGCGGCAGAAGTCTTCATCCAACCGGGCCGAAGTTCTCTTGAAGATGGAGCCGCTTCACGTTGATAGGATAAAGATTGAAGATGCCGGATGAAGACTTCTGCCCATCTGGAGGACCACTTCTTGCCGCTTGGATGAAGACTTCTCCCGGCTTCGTTGAGGATGGATGTCCGGTCTTCAAAAACTGTAAGTGGATCTCCGGGGGTTAGTGTTAGGTTTTTTAAGGGTTTATTGGGTGGGTTTTTAGCTTAGGGTTTGAGCAGAAAAAGAGCTACATGCCCTTTTAAGGGCAAAGCCCATCCAAATGCCCTTTTCAGGGCAATGGGGAGCTTATTTTTTTTTAGATTGGATTTTATTTGGGGGGTTGGTTGTGTGGGTGGTGGGTTTTACTGTTGGGGGGTTGTTTGTATTATTTTTTTACAGGTAAAAGAGCTGATTTATTTAGGGCAATGCCCAGCAAAAGGCCCTTTTAAAGGCTATTGGCAGTTTAGTTTAGGCTAGGGTTTTTTATTTTGGGGAGGCTTTTTTTATTTTGATAGGGCTATTAGATTAGGTGTAATTAGTTTAAATATTTGATAATTTCTTTTTTATTTTGTGTAATTTAGTGGGGGGGGTTTAATTTAGTTAAATGTATTTAATTAATGTAATTTATTTAATTGTAGTGTAAGGTTAGGTGTTAGTGTAAGACAGGTTAGGTTTTATTTTACAATTAAATTTGTATTTATTTTAACTAGGTAGCTAGTAAATAGTTAATAACTATTTACTAACGGCTAGATTACGAGTTGTGCATTAGGGTAAAAAGCAGCGTTAAGAGGTCCTAACGCTGCTTTTTTACGCCCGCTGCTATTACGAGTCTTGCAGGTTTAGGGTCACTGCACACTTCTTTGGCCTTACCACAAAACGACTTACGTAAACTTCGTAAAGTCTTTTTTTCTATGGGACTTCCATAGCGCCGGTATTACGAGTCTGTCCTGGGAGGCCAAAAAGTGAGCGATACACCCTACCCTGTCAAGAGTCCTAACGCATTTAAAAGTCAGTAGTTAAGAGTTTTATGGTACAATGCCGTAACATAAAACTCATAACTAAAGTGCTAAAAAGTACACTAATACCCATAAACTACCTATTAACCCCTAAACCGAGGCCCTCCCGCATCGCAAACACTAAAAGAAAATTTGTAACCCCTAATCTGCCGCTCCGGACACAGCCGACACCTACATTATATTAATTAACCCCTTATCTTCCGCCCCCAATGTTGCCGCCACCAAACTATACTTATTAACCCCTAATCTGCCGCCCCCAACGTTGCAGCCACTATAATAAACATATTAACCCCTAAACCGCCGTACTCCCGCCTCGCAAACATTAGTTAAATATTATTAACCCCTAATCTGTCGTCCCCAACGTCGCCGCCACTATACTAAATGTATTAACCCCTAAACCTAAGTCTAACCCTAACATCCCCTAATTGAAATATAATTAAAATAAATCTAACTAATGATTCCTATCATTACCTAACTAATTCCTATTTAAAACTAAATACTTACCTATAAAATAAACCCTAAGCTAGCTACAATATAACTAATAGTTACATTGTAGCTAGCTTAGCGTTTATTTTTATTTTACAGGCAAGTTTTATTTATTTTAACTAGGTAGAATAGTTACTAAATAGTTATTAAATAGTTGATTAGCTGATTACTTTGGGGCAATGCCCTGCAAAAAGTCCTTTTAAGGACTATTGGTAGTTTAGTTTAGGCTAGGTTTTTTTTTTTACTTTGGAGGGGCTTTTTTATGATAGGGCTATTAGATTAGGTGTAATTAGTTTAAATCTCTTGTAATTTGTTTATTATTTTCTGTAATTTAGTGTAGTGTTAGGTGTTATTGTAACTTAGGTTATGTTTTATTTTACATGTACTTTTGTATTTATTTTAGCTAGGTAGTTATTAAATAGTTAATAACTATTTAATAACTATTCTACCTAGTTAAAATAAATACAAACTTGCCTGTAAAATAAAAATAAACCCTAAGATAGCTACACTGTAACTATTAGTTATATTGTAGCTAGTTTAGGGTTTATTTTACAGGTAAGTATTTCGTTTTAAATAGGAATTATTTAGGTAATGATAGGAATTTTTATTTAGATTTATTATAATTTTATTTAAGTTAGGGGGTGTTAGGGTTAGACTTAGGGTTAGGTTTAGGGGTTAATAACTTTAGTATAGTGGCGGCGATTTTGGGGGCAGCAGATTAGGGGTTAATAACAGTAATGTAGGTTGCGGTGATGTTAGGGACAGCAGATTAGGGGTTAATAATATTTAACTAGTGTAGTGTTTACCATGCGGGAGTGCAGCGGTTTAGGGGTTAATATGTTTATTATAGTGGCGGCGATGACCGGAGTGGCAGATTAGGGGTTAATAATTTTATTTTAGTGTTTGCGATGCGGGAGGGCCTTGGTTTAGGGGTTAATAGGTAGTTAATGGGTGTTAGTGTACTTTTTAACACTTTAGTTATGAGTTTTATGCTACAGCTTTGTAGCGCAAAACCCATAACTACTGACTTTCAGTTTACGGTATGGATCTTGTAGTTATAGGCTGTACCGCTCACTTTTTGGCCGGACAGGCAAACTCGTTATACCGGCGCTGTGGAAGTCCCATTGAAAAAGGACTTTTGGAAAGCTGCGGTAGGTACATTGCGTTACGGCACATCTATACCTGCAAAACTCGAAATACCAGCGGTAGTGAAAAAGAGCCATAACGCTGCTTTTTCACCCATAACGCAAAACTCGTAATCTAGCCGTAAGTCTCTGAGCAGGTATGGTGTTTGAATCCTGACCTTCTAGTTGCATGGGATATGTGCGTATTCCGCTGAAACAGTAATAACTTTTAGTAGAAACATTTTTGCTAATGGATGTATATAGCAAAATTGCTTCTATTCAAAATTAAAATGACACCATGCACATTTCAATTTTGACTTTTCTATCCCTTTAAATGTTTGTTTGTTTTCTTAAGAAGTAAATTTTCAATATGTTAACGTTTAATCCCAAATCAATTTTAGGTTATATAACTTTTACATTTATTAATAGATGTTTACACAAGGGTGTAGCATGTGCAAAAAATTACAGACTGTAAAGTTGTCATATTCGTTTTTATGCTGAAATAATTTCCTAGGATATTTTTACAGGGACAGTTTGTCAAAATGTAACTTTCATAATTTTAATTTTAAACAATTTTCTCATTTTACGTATGTCATCTAATTTGCTTTGCTCTATTGGTATCCTTTGTTGAAAAGCATACCTAGGTAGGCTTAGAAGCAGCAGTGCACTACTGGGAGCTAGCTGCTGATTGGTGGCTGCACATAAATGCCTCCTGTCATTGGTTCACCTGATATGTTCAGCTAGCAACCAGTAGTGCGTTGCTGCTCTGTAAACAAAGGACACCAAAAGAATGAAGCAAATTTGTTGTTTGACTTTGCTTTATCTAAATCATATCCCTTTAAGGATGAGTAAATATCCAATAATTTGGTATTACAGTCTCTGATGAACAGTCTCTAAAATGCCCTTCTGGAAACTAAAAATACTTTTACAGATGAAGTTATAAATATTTTTAAAAAATTGTCTTTACTCCTGATTTGAAAATGAGTTGTATAGTTATAGCAAAAATATAATTAATAAATAAATAATCTAGACAGTGATTGTAGTATTCCTCCACTATCTGTTTCTGCTATTTTAACGATTTTAGTTTGGTGTACCTAATAAAACTAGTATTACACAACGTAACCTCTGACAAGTCTTACAGCCATCCAAATATTTTGGCAAGCTCATTTCAGAAGTGGATTTTGAAATACGGGTTGCATTTTTGCATCTGTATCACAAATAAGATTTGTAGTGACAGCTTGTTGTCTGAGGTGCTGGTGATAATATTGGCTTCCACAGAAAGTAGGCAAATAGGAATGTCATCATTGTCACACTTTCAAAAAGATTATGTCAAGCCAGAAAGCCAGATAGGATCTAAATAAAGTCTGGATGTAGAGAATTTCTGTTCAAAGTGCTTGAGGGATTATATACAGGCTTCTGACAGTAAAAGGTCTCAGGAGACTCTAGAAGTGAAGTCCGAAACAGGCTAAATAGCATCAAAGGAGTCAGTCCAAGGAAAGAGAGAAGAGATGTAGCCAAACATCAACAATATGTATCAGGCTAAAAAGCACAGTACAGAATTAAGGTCAAACTTCAACACCTAGGTCAGTAACTAGATCTAAAATCAATAAAATTCCCATAGTTTGCCAATGTACAAACCATACATAATGAGATATGAGGTACTTTGTCGATATTTAAAGCAGAAAGCACAACAAAGTTGCACCATATGATGTGAGCAAGATGAGACTAAAAGTGATGCAACCACTAATAATAATACAACAACTGGGAAACAAGAGTGATAATGTGATACACAACAATAACACAACACTGTAAACAGCAGCCATGACAAATGACAGCCATTATAGCAAGTAGTGTGATCACGACAACAGCTACTTTGTCATTAAATGATGCTACGTTCTACATATGCAATATAGGTGGCAGTTAAAAGAGCTGTTTATTAACAATTTAATGAACTTCAGCAGATAAAATAAATAATTGGGAACACATTAACCCCTTCCCGCCATTAGGACGTTCCATGTCGTCGTACCTACGCTGGGCTTTAGTGCCGTTGGGATAGCATGGAACGCCCTAGCCGTTTGGCTGTCCTGAAGCAATAGCGGCTTTATAAATGTGATTGTGGACTGGAGAGTGTGTCTAGCATCATAGGCACTCCGCCCCTGACTCAATCCCATTGAAATTACGGGACCGTCCATGCTTCAACATGATTTCAACTTTTACTTATTTGTTTACTTCGGAACTTTGCTAAAGGAAATAAAACTTTACAGTGCAATGCCCCGTTTGGTCCAATTGGAAAAGTCACACAATTTCTTGAACAGATGGAAAGGCATAAAAAATTCAGTTCTCAAGAAAAAAAAGTTTTGTAAATTTTTATTTAGAAAGGGCCAGATTACAAGTGGAGCGCTAAATATTGCTTTTGCGAAAGCTATATTATTGATCCACTGAGTAATACCAGCCCACGCTAATGTGCAATGGTATTACAAGTTGACTGCAATGTGAATATGAGCTCGCATTCACATTGCTGGGAGCGCTTCAGGGTACTGACTGACAATCCCTTCTCCAGGCCTTCCTAAAGAAAAGTTAAAATTCTAGGAATTCTAATTCTACTCCTAAGAGTAGCCCTTGGATTCACACCAATAAAGATATTTACACCATATTTTATGGTAAATCTTTCTAGTAACTTGCTTGCGAGCCTGAATCATGGTCTCAATGACCGACTCAGAAAAATCACGCTTAGACAGAATTAAGCGTTCAATCTCCAAGCTGACAGCTTCAGAGAAATGAGATTTGGATGAAGGAAGAGACCCTGAATCAGGAGGTCCTTCCTCAAAGGTAGTCTCCAAGGTTGGAGAGATGACATATCCACTAGGTCTGCAAACCAGATACTGTGAGGCCACGCAGGGGCTATTAGAATCACCGACGCCCTCTCCTGTTTGATACGAGCAATTACTCGTGGAAGGAGAACAAGCAGAGGAAACAGGTATGCCAACCTGAAAACCCAAGGAACCGCCAGAGCATCTATCAGAACGGCCTGCAGATCTCTTGACCTTGAACCATACCTTGGAAGTTTGGTGTTCTGACGGGACGCCATCAGATCTAACTCCAGCACCCCCCATTTAAGAACAACTGAGGCCAAGCCAATAGAGCATTGTAAATCGCCCTCAACTCCAAGATGTTGATGGGAAGAGCAGACTCCTCCTGAGTCCAAAGGCCCTGAGCTTTTAACAAGTTCCAGACTGCTCCCCAGCCCAGCAGGCTGGTGTCCGTGTGTAATACACCTTTAAGAACTATCCAGTTATCCTCCTCCCACTTTTCCCTGCTATAAATCATGAGGGGTTTCCCTAGCACATTGCCTGAAAATTGAAGTCATTTTCTGTCTTCAAGTTAGACTTCTCAGTTAAAGGATAGCTCTTTACTTTTGTTTTCAGGAATTTAACTATTGCTGCATTATTACTTTGACTTCTTATTTTTGGAAGCAAAACTCAGCTTGTCTCAAGTTCCTGTCATTCACTACCTGCAGTTTTTTACTCAGGATCACCTTCAGCTGCTCGCTTCAGTTTTACCAAGGTAGCTGTCTCCTTGCTCTCTGCTGATTCCACTCAGTGTTCCAGTCTCCCAAGAAGCTGCAAGTTTGCCTGTGCAAAAGAGCATTCATTGTGTGCCTGTTTTCATTGTGTCAAGGACAGATCTTCACCTGCAATCAACAGAGCGCAAGTATCTCTTTTTACTCATACCTGATATTAAGTAACAGTATTATAAACAATACAATTGCTGACTGTGGATACTATTATTTGCACTTAACTATTACTCATTGCAAACGCTGTCTGTGGATATTTTTACTTGCACTTAACAACTATTCAGCTGTGTTGATTTTGAACATGCAGGAAGATTAACTTATCTTTACATATCAAACAGCAGGCACATACTAAGCTGTTATATTTGCTACTTACTGAGCTTTAAGCATATTTCTAGCTCAATTTTGTAGTTGATCCATTTATACTCTAATTAAACTCGCTCTGTTCTGTTAACCCATTCATACCATTATTTATGTTTGGGTTAAGTTTTCATCAGAGCTACAAAACTGGTATTGCATAATTCAAAACAGGTAAATTAGAGATTTACCTTACATAATATTCAGGCCAATTATTTTTTGGGTAAGATGGACCCAAATTATATAAAAAATGATTTTGCAAATTTCCGTCAAAAGATTGAATACCTTGCAAGGGGTTTAACAGAGGTGCAAGCTGAAAATTCTGTTCTGAAATCTTTGTGAAAGGATAGCATGGCGTCTAAACAAACTGATATACCTGAACCACATATCAATTTACCAATGCCATTTTCTGGCAAACGCCATGAGTTCAGAGACTTTAGAAATGCCTGCAATCTACTGTTTATCATGAGACCACGAACTTACCACACTGAAAGAATAAAGGTATGCACCACTATTTCATTTCTCTCAGGCAAAACCCAGATCATGGGCAAACCGCTATTTTGAAAATAATGACCCCATTTTGGATTCACTTAATGATTTCTTTTCGGCTATGGCCAGCTTGTATGAAAATACAAAGGGGCCTACTTATCAAGCCGTCAACTGTTCTGCATTCGCCGGCACCAATACGCTCGCCTAACATCCCCTAACATTGCGGCCGCAGACCTGAATACGTTCTCCATATTTAACAAAAAAGCTGTCAAAAAGCCGCGCACCAAGTACGGGGCGATGAACAGCGGACTGTTGATAACTAACCGTCATCGATCTCGCTGCTCTTCGGCTTTTTCCCATCTTTATTTGTATACTGTCACTAAACACCCTATCCCGCCCTATCCCGCCGCTCCCGGACCCCGCCGCAACTAAATAAAGTTTTCTCCAACATTGGTGTGTCCGGTCCACGGCGTCATCCTTACTTGTGGGAATATCTCTTCCCCAACAGGAAATGGCAAAGAGTCCCAGCAAAGCTGGCCATATAGTCCCTCCTAGGCTCCGCCCACCCCAGTCATTCTCTTCGCCGTTGCACAGGCAACATCTCCACGGAGATGGTTAAGAGTTTTTTGGTGTTTAAAAGATATATCTGTTGGTGTGAATCCAAAGGATTCCCATGGAATAAGATAAAAATTCCTAAGATTCTCTCCTTTCTAAGAAGGTTTGGAGAAAGGATTATCTGCAAGTTCTCTAAAGGGACAGATCTCTGCTTTATCTGTCTTACTACACAAAAGACTGGCAGCTGTGCCAGATGTTCAAGCATTTGTTCAGGCTCTGGTTAGGATCAAGCCTGTTTACAGACCTTTGACTCCTCCCTGGAGTCTAAATCTAGTTCTTTCAGTTCTTCAAGGGGTTCCGTTTGAACCTTTACATTCCATAGATATTAAGTTACTATCTTGGAAAGTTTTGTTTTTGGTTGCTATTTCTTCTGCTAGAAGAGTTTCAGAGTTATCTGCTCTGCAGTGTTCTCCGCCCTATCTGGTGTTCCATGCAGATAAGGTGGTTTTGCGTACTAAGCCTGGTTTTCTTCCAAAGGTTGTTTCTAACAAGAATATTAACCAGGAGATAGTTGTACCTTCTTTATGTCCGAATCCAGTTTCAAAGAAGGAACGTTTGTTACACAATTTGGACGTAGTCCGTGCTCTAAAATTCTATTTAGAGGCTACAAAAGATTTCAGACAAACATCTTCTTTGTTTGTTGTCTATTCTGGTAAAAGGAGAGGTCAAAAAGCGACTTCTACCTCTCTTTCCTTTTGGCTTAAAAGCATCATCCTATTGGCTTATGAGACTGCCGGACGGCAGCCTCCTGAAAGAATCACAGCTCACTCCACTAGGGCTGTGGCTTCCACATGGGCCTTCAAGAACGAGGCTTCTGTTGACCAGATATGTAAGGCAGCGACTTGGTCTTCACTGCACACTTTTGCCAAATTTTACAAATTTGATACTTTTGCTTCTTCGGAGGCTATTTTTGGGAGAAAGGTTTTGCAAGCCGTGGTGCCTTCCGTTTAGGTAACCTGATTTTCTCCCTCCCTTCATCCGTGTCCTAAAGCTTTGGTATTGGTTCCCACAAGTAAGGATGACGCCGTGGACCGGACACACCAATGTTGGAGAAAACAGAATTTATGCTTACCTGATAAATTACTTTCTCCAACGGTGTGTCCGGTCCACGGCCCGCCCTGGTTTTTTAATCAGGTCTGATGAATTATTTTGTCTAACTACAGTCACCACGGTACCATATGGTTTCTCCTATATTTTTCCTCCTGTCCGTCGGTCGAATGACTGGGGTGGGCGGAGCCTAGGAGGGACTATATGGCCAGCTTTGCTGGGACTCTTTGCCATTTCCTGTTGGGGAAGAGATATTCCCACAAGTAAGGATGACGCCGTGGACCGGACACACCGTTGGAGAAAGTAATTTATCAGGTAAGCATAAATTCTGTTATTAACCCCTAAACCGCCGCTCCCGGAGCCCACCGCCACTCTAATAAACTTACTAACCCCTATTCCTCCGCTCCCAGAGCCCACGCCACCTTTTTTTCTGACAATTTTAAGTTATGTCTTTTTCCACTCCCACTGTACCATGTGACAGCCATCAGCCAATCACAAATGCATACACATACCATGTTACAGCAATCAGCCATTCACAAAAGCATACACGCTTATTCTTGCACATGCTCAGTAGGAGCTGGTGATTCAAAAAGTTTAAATATAAAAAGACTGTGCACATTTTGTTAATGGAAGTAAATTGGGAAGTTGTTTAAAATTGCATGCTCTATCTGAATAATGAAAGTTTAATTTTGATTGAGTGTCCCTTTAAGTTACTACAAAAAATTTTTTATCAAAGATTTAAACTAATTACACCTAATCTAAGGGCCCTATGAAAATAAAAAAGCCCCCCAAAATAAAAAAAAAACCTAGACTACAATAAACTACAAATAGCCCTTAAAAGGGCCTTTCGCGGGGCATTGCCCAAAGTAATCAGCTCTTTTACCTGTAAATAAAAAATACAAACAACCCCCCAACAGCAAAACCCACCACCCACACAACCAACCCCCCAAATAAAAAGCTAACTAAAAAAACCTAAGCTCACCATTGCCCTGAAAAGGGCATTTGGATGGGCATTGCCCTTAAAAGGGCATTTAGCTCTTTTGCAGTCCAAAACCCTAATCTAAAAATAAAACCCACCCAATAAACCCTTAAAAAATCCTAACACTAACCCCTGAAGATAGACTTACAGTTTTGAAGATCCGACATCCATCCTCCAAGAAGCCGGGAGAAGTCTTCATCGAAGCGGCAAGAAGCCGGCTGAAGTCTTCATCCAAGCCCGCAGAAGTCTTCACCCAGATGGCATCTTCTATCTTCATCCATCCGGCGCGGAGCGGCTCCATCTTCAAGACATCCGATGCAGAGCATCCTCTTCTTCCGACTGACTAACAACGAATGAAGGTTCCTTTAAATGACGTCATCCAAGATGGCGTCCCTTAGATTCCGATTGGCTGATAGAATTCTATCAGCAAATCGGAATTAAGGTTGAAAAAATCCTATTGGCTGATGCAATCAGCCAATAGGATTGAACTTCAATTCTATTGGCTGATCCAATTAGCCAATATGATTGAGCTCGCATTCTATTGGCTGATTGGAATAGCCAATAGAATGCAAGCTCAATCCTATTGGCTGATTGCAACAGCCAATGGGATTTTTTCAATCTTAATTACGATTGGCTGATAGAATTCTATCAGCCAATCGTAATCTAAGGGACGCCATCTTGGATGACGTCATTTAAAGGAACCTTCATTCGTCTTTAGTCCGTCGGAAGAAGAGGATGCTCCGCGTCGGATGTCTTGAAGATGGACCCGCGCCGGATGGATGAAGATAGACCGGCGGATCGTATGTTAAGTCACAAAATTCTACTTTTGCCGGTCTGTAGCCTTTGATAAATAAGGCGAATCAGGCTCGCCACAATTACGCTGCTGAATTCCAGTGAATTTGCGGTTGACAACTTGATAAATAGGCCCCAAATACTCAAATCAAAGTTGAAACTAAATTACGCACTCTGAAACAAGGAAAAAGAATAGTTGAAGAGTATATCACAGATTTCCAGATGTTGGCCTCAGATTCACTCTGGAATCAAATAAGTTTAAAAAACCAATTCCGCTTAGACATGCCAGACACTCTTACAGGCTTGATTAAACTAAGCACCACCCTTGATAGAAGACTTAGAGAGAGAAAAGCAGAAAGACAAGCATTTGACCCTATGTTTAAATGTACTCACTCATTCTCACTCGGTCAGGATAAATCATCTAGTTATCCAACACCGATGGAGATTGGGGCTATAAAAGGACCTTTGTCACAGGAAGAGAAGGCTAGACGTAGGTTAAAAAACCTCTGCCTGTACTGTGGTAACAAAGATCATACAGTGTCCAATTGTCCAGCATTGGCTAAACAAAAGAAGGGTAAGGAAATAGTTGTACATAGTCTTGCCTCAACCATACCTCTTACCCAACTCACTATAACTTTCTCATTACAGTGGGATCAGCATCATATCCAGACTGAGACAATAATAGACTCAGGTGCATGTGGAAATTTTGTAGATGCTGTTTTTGTTAAACTAAATAAAATACCTACTGTGTGTAAGCATACACCTATTTTTGTCAAATTAATTGATGGATCTTTCATTCGGAAAGGTCCTATTACCCGACATACTATTCCTTTTCTTTTAACTACTGACAAAGGTCACACTAAATACATTACTTTTGACGTTATTCCCATGTCAATACATAAAACCATTTTAGGACATCCATGGTTACTTACTCACAATCCCACAATAGACTGGACACAGGACATTGTAACATTCCAGTCAGATTACTGTCTTAAAACTTGTTTTCCACATACTGTTTTATCCAGTCTTGAGGTTGTAGTTCCACAGGTATATCAGGACTTAACAGATGTTTTTGATATGAAAGAGGCAGAGTGTTTGCCACCTCACAGAGTTTTTGACTGCCCCATTGATATCATTCCTGGGTCACAAATACCCTATGGAAAAATGTATCCTTTGTCCCAACAGGAACTTATCTATCTACGTGAGTATTTAGATGAAAACCTTAAAAAAGGTTTCATAACTGTATTTTTTTTTGTAAAAAACAAAGACAAAACTTTGCGACCTATAATCTATTACAGAACCCTGAATGCAGTTACAGTAAAAAAAACTGTATCCCTTACCACTTATCCCAGAATTACTCGAACGACTCACGAACGCAACCATTTATACGAAACTGGATTTGAAAGGTGCTTACAACCTCATACGCATTAAAAAGGGCTACGAGTGGAAGACAGCTTTTAGAACCAGATACAGTCTATTTCAGTATAATCTTATGCCTTTCGGGCTCTGTAATGCCCCCGCCACATTTCAGCATTTTATCAATGAGATTTTCAGAGACCTAACAGACATGTGTGTAATTATATATTTAGATGACATACTCATTTACTCAAAAAATTTACATGAGCACAAAAAACATGTCAGATGGGTACTCACCCGTTTACATGAACATAAATTATTCACAAAATTAGAAAAATGTCTTTTTCATGTAACAAAAATAAAATTCCTTGGTTATATCATATCTCCCAATAACATTAAGATGGATCCTGATAAAGTCACAGTAATCACTACTTGGCCTAAACGTACTACAATAAAATCTCTTCAGAGATTTCTTGGTTTTTCAAACTTTTACAGAAAATGTATTCGTAATTTCTCTTCCAAAGTAAGACCTTTGACCCAACTTACTAAGAAGAATCAAAGATTTTCATGGACCACTGAAGCCCAAGATGCATTTGATAGTCTGAAACAAGACTTTTCTACAGCTCCTATATTAACTCTACCAGACCATAAGCTTCAATTCGTACTCGAAGTAGATGCTTCAAATTCAGGATTGGAATAGGAGCTGTTCTGTCTCAGCGTAACCAGTCCACTTCCAGGCTTCATCCAATAGCTTTTTATTCCAGGACATTACTTCCAGCCAAATGTAATTATAGTATTGGGGACAAGGAACTACTCTCCATCAAAAGTTCTCTAGAAAATTGGTGACATTTACTAGAGGGAACAAGGTTTTCGTTTATAATATACACTGATCACAGAAACTTGGAGTACTTAAAAAAGAACAAATCTTTGTCTTCTAGACAAGTTAGATGGGCTCTTTTCATGGACAGATTTGATTTTCGTATCACCTACCGACCAGGTTCTCGTAACACCAAGGCCGATGCCCTGTCCAGAATACACGACCATGTCCCTGAGAATGACGCCTTAAAAACATTGATACCACTTGAGTAATTTCTGGGATCTTTAACAGTTTTCGAAAAAGACATATTGGTCTCTTTAGCTACTGAAGAAAATCCTCCTAAGGAGTGTGTAAAACACCCAACTTCTGGGTTATTATTTTATGAAAACAAATTATACGTACCTAAAGACCTCAGAGATCAAGTATTACGTTATTATCACGATAACGTCTTATCAGGTCATTTAGGTGTACAAAAAAACAATGAACTCATCAGAAGATATTTTTGGTGGCCTCAAATGAATGAACACATACATAGTTATGTGACATCTTGTGATATATGTGCAAGAAATAAACTTGACCATAAAAACATATTGGTTGCTTAACGCCTATCCCTATTCCTGATGTACCTTGGTCTACAATCTCAATGAACTTTATTGTCGAGCTATCTACCTCTCAACATTACAACACCATCCTAGTAGTTGTTTACCATTTAACAAAATTAGCACATTTTATTCCTCGCAAACAGTTACCGATGGCTAAGACAACAGCTACAGTATTTCTAGACTCTATAGTAAGACTGCACGGACTTCCTAAGACCATAATCACAGATCAAGGAACACAGTTCACGTCAGCTTTCTGGAGATCACTGTGTAAAATATTAAAAATAGATACTAGATACTCCACCTCCTACCATCCCCAGACTAAGGGTTTAACAGAAAGATTAAATCAGACACTAGAACAGTATTTAAGATGTTACGTCTCACACTTACAAGATGATTGGGTTTCATATCTGCCAATGGCGGAATTTTCATATAACAACTCCATGTATTAATCTTCAAGGGTATCTCCTTTTTATGCTACCTACGGGTTTCATCCATCTCCTTTTCTTATTTCCAAGAGTGCAGTAAACTCTCCAAGTGCCACTGAATATTCTGTTCTTTTGGAAGACAGATGAAAGATTCTTAAGACACACGCCAAAAACATTACTATGACTTACGACGTAGACCAAGCGCTAACTACAGTATAGGAGACCAAGTCTTGTTATCTACGAAACATCTCAAACTCCAATTACCTAGTAAAAAATTGGCCAATCAATTTATCGGCCCATTCTCTATCAAAAAGATCATTAATCCTAATGCGGTCGTTTTGGATCTACCTACTACATACAAAATCCATCCTTCATTCCATGTTTCTTTGCTGAAACCTTATATTCCCAATACACGTTCTCCTCATCAGTCACCACCTCCTGTTGTTATCGATGGTCAAGATGAATTTGAAGTGGAGAGGATTCTTGACTCCCGTATCAGACATCATCGACTACTAGAATACTTTATAAAATGGAAGGGGTATGGACCTGAAGATAATTCATGGCATCCGCATTCTTATGTTCATGCACCTTCTCTCATAACTGCTTTTCATCGAAGATACCCAGGTAAACCTTGACTGTAATCCCCAGAGGTGATTCCTTGAGGAGGGGTATATGTAATACACCTTTAAGAACTATACAGTTATCCTCCTCTCACTTTTCCCTGCTATAAATCATCAGGGGTTTCCCTAGCACATTGCCTGAATATTGAAGTCATTTCCTGTCTTCAAGTTAGACTTCTCAGTGAAAGGATAGCTCTTTACTTTTGTTTTCAGGAATTTAACTATTGCTGCATTATTACTTTGACTTCTTATTTTTGCAAGCAAAACTCAGCTTGTCTCAAGTTCCTGTTATTCACTACCTGCAAGTTCCAGTTTTTTACTCCGGATCACCTTCAGCTGCTCACTTCAGTTTTACCAAGGTAGCTGTCTCCTTGCTCTCTGCTGAATCCACTATCAGTGTTCCAGTCTCCCAAGAAGCATTCATTGGCATTTTTTTCCCATTCCTGAAACTGTCATTTAAGGAATTTGATCATTTTTGCTTTATATGTTGTTTTTTCTATTACATATTGCAAGATGTCTCAGATTGACCCTGAATCAGAAGCCACTTCTGGAAAAACGCTTAACTGAGTTTCAGTTCTACCAAAGCTAAGTTCATTTATTTTAAATGTTATAAATGTTTATCTTTAGCTATGGTTTGTAATAAGTTATTATGATATACTTTTACATGCAGAATCCATTAGTATGTATGCTTTATATATTTCCATTCTTACATCTTATGTACAAGAAATATTTAGAAGATTTATAAGAAATATTTTTCTGATTCTATTTTAAAGGCTTTGTCTGACTTTGTGCCTTCTAATAAAATTTTTAGGTCTTTTTCACTTCTTTTTTAATTATTGAAGTTTCAAATGACCAACAACATACTGATTTATCCTTCTCTGATGATGTTTTTTCTCTTTCAGAAATTTTCTTCATCAGATATTGACACTAACAAATCTAATTTTTTATTATTTTTCTATTATTAAAGTACATTTGTTCTTTGTTGAAAAGGTGTTGATTATTAGGTAACTAGTTCTTTAAGACTAGCTGACACTATTTCTGCCTATTTATTTCTTCTGTGTTTTCAGAGGTTTTCTTTCCAATTCCCCATTCTAGGGAATGGAATAGGCTGAGAATTTTCTTTTATTCCTTCTTCAAAGGTTTTAAACTATATTCTTTGCCAGCAGTTAAATTCAATTCGGAGGGTTCTCCAATTTATTGGGGCTATCTCTACTTCTACTAATTATGCTATTGTTTCTATAGCAAAATAGTATTTATTTTCCTTTAGATAGTTGTATCTTATTTATGGAAAATTATTTAGTTGCAGGTACTTTTCTTGGTCCTGTGATTTATTTGGATATTGCAATTGATTCATTGTTTCTGTTTACTTTAAGATCAAGTATCAGATTATGATTTATTTTAGCATTGTTAAGGGACAACATTTACTAGACTAGGTGCTGTTGCATTTGTCTTGTTGTTTTGCATTTATTGATTATGCAAGTCCACTGTATTGACTGGTCCTTTAAACTGGACTATCATGCTAATAATTTCATTTGTGTCTTCATTTTATTGAATATTTTTGCAAATGAGGGTTAATCTATGTCTTTAGCTATTTTTGCTAGAAGAATTTTGTGATTTTAAAAAAAAATAAAAAAAAAATAAAAATCCATATTTCTTTTGTTCTAAGATAATCAATTATTTGTTTTATAATTGGATTCAATTCTTAACTGTTACTCTGGGCTTCAAGATTGAGTTCTAAGACTAAAACTTTAAGCTTATACTAGTTTGGTTGTTCTTATTAAGGAACAAATTCCTGAGTTCTTTCCCAAGTAACATGTTTATAATTGGGGTTCGAAATCAGCTCCCTAATATTGCGATGTACGTGCCGTATTCCAGCTTGGCTGGTAAAGGGCAGGTTAAGACTTCTTTGAAATTTATTTGGTTCTATTTTGTCCAAATTTCTTTGATTTTATTCCAGTAAGGCTAACACTTTCTTTAAGTGTGTTTCTGTCCTATATATTTTGGGTACTGTTGAAGCATGGCTGGGCACCCATGGGGTTCAAGCGCTGCTCAGACCTGGAATCTTCTAGGGTATTTCTTCCAGTTCCTTTTTTAGGAACTGGGTTTGGAGTTTTATTCAAATTATTTTGCCTTTTTATGGTCATTGATAGCATTATTTGTTTTCATTAGATACAATAAATGCATATTTTCATTTTTCTGTTTTCATTCAGATTATTTTCTGAGGATGCGGAATCTCATGATTCACTTGCCCTTCAGGACATAGTTAGTTGGAAGTTTTTTTTTTCGAAAGCTCTTGATTCCTCACACAAGGGTCACCTTTTTTAGGTTTCCAGATGGTTTGTGTCACTGTCTTTGTCTCTATCAGACAAGGGATAATTCTATTGGGTTCCGTCTGTCGGTACTTTTAGTCTCTATTATTTCCTTCAGTTGCTATATATGCATAGAAGTTTAGGTCTTATGGCCACAGCATTGGATTCAATTCCCTTTGCTCATTTTCACTAGAAAGAACCTTTCCAGTCTTTTATGAGTGTTGTTTCTTCTAGAACATGGTTGGAGGATCAATTTACCAAAAAGTTCATTGATTCCTCAGACAAGGGTAACCTTTTTAGGTTTCCTGATAGATTCAGTGTCCTTGACTCTGTCTCTGATGGACAAGAGACGTCTGAAATTTGTTTCAGCTTGTCGAAACCTTCAGTCTCAATCTTTCCCTTCGGTAGCCTTATGCATGGAAATTCTAGGTCTTATGACTGCTGCATTAGACGCGATCCCCTTTGCTCGTTTTCACATGCGACCTCTTCAGCTCTGTATGCTGAACCAGTGGTGCAGGGATTATACAAAGATATCTCAATTAATATCTTTAAAACCGATTGTACGACACTCTCTGACGTGGTGGACAGACCACCGTCGTTTAGTTCAGGGGGCTTCTTTTGTTCTTCCAACCTGGACTGTGATTTCAACAGATGCAAGTCTGACAGGTTGGGGAGCTGTTTGGGGGTCTCTGACAGCACAAGGGGTTTGGGAATCTCAGGAGGTGAGATTACCAATCAATATTTTGGAACTCCGTGCAATTTTCAGAGCTCTTCAGTCATGGCCTCTTCTAAAGAGAGAGTTCATTTGTTTTCAGACGGACAATGTCACAACTGTGGCATATGTCAATCATCAAGGAGGGACTTACAGTCCTCTGGCTATGAAAGAAGTATCTCGAATTCTGGTATGGGCGGAATCCAGCTCCTGTCTAATTTCTGCGGTTCATATCCCAGGTATAGACAATTGGGAAGCGGATTATCTTAGTCACCAAACGTTACATCCGGGCGAATGGTCTCTTCACCCAGAGGTATTTCTTCAGATTATTCAAATGTGGGGACTTCCAGAAATAGATCTGATGGCTTCTCATCTAAACAAGAAGCTTCCCAGGTATCTGTCCAGATCCAGGGATCCTCAGGCGGAGGCAGTGGATGCATTGTCACTTCCTTGGAAGTATCATCCTGCCTATATCTTTCCCCCTCTAGTTCTTCTTCCAAGAGTAATTTCCAAGATTCTAAAGGAGTGCTAGTTTGTTCTGTTGGTGGCTCCAGCATGGCCTCACAGGTTTTGGTATGCGGATCTTGTCCGGATGGCCACTTGCCAACCGTGGACTCTTCCGTTAAGACCAGACCTTCTATCACAAGGTCCTTTTTTCCATCAGGATCTCAAATCCTTAAATTTGAAGGTATGGAGATTGAACGCTTGATTCTCAGTCATAGAGGTTTCTCTGACTCTCTGATTAATACTATGTTACAGGCTCGTAAATCTGTATCTAGGAAGATATATTATCGAGTCTGGAAGATTTACATTTCTTGGTGTTTTTCTCATCATTTTTCTTGGCATTCAGGCAACCCCATACCTCAATTACTGAGATGCCTTACAGCTACCAATTAAGACCGGATCACCCAGAAATGGAGAAAAACAACTTTTTCCTTAGAAACGTTATAAAGTAAAGCCAGTCATGTGACTGCACCTGCAGAGCTTATATTACTGCTGCGATACAGAGAGGCACTACTTCCTGGTAAACTGAGTACCAGAAATAACCGTTTTTTTTCAAACCTGACAGTTTAAAATGTTGCATTGTTTTATTTTAAAGCAAAGGGGAAATGAATAAGGTGCTGAAAAAGAAAATTCAGCCATACTTTCAGTTTAAGCTTGTATTGTTTTATCAAGTAAATATGTGTCAGAAAATAAAGCCTAATAAAAACATTTTACCCTTTCTTTTTAAAAGAGCTTAAATGTTAGTCTCACACATGCTACAGTGCCTGCTTCATGCCCCAGTGTAACCCATACAACTAGATTATCTATGTCCCAATAAAAAAGCAGTGTCTTTTAATTTGTTAAGTGCATGGTCTCCCCAACTGGAAGAAAAAGCACTTACCTGCACCGCTGTCCGGCATGTAGACAGTTACAAGGAATGAGAGGACACAGTTCCTCACAGAGACCTTTGAAGAAGAAAGAACAGAGTAGCCAACTCTGGCTTTCTAAACTAGGGCAGCAATTGTTAGGAAAACGCAGTAAGTACCTCTTTACAAGTTCCTAACTGCTTTAAAGCCACCACTACCCGACTGCAAGGAATGACGTAGAATACGGCTATACCCCAAAACTTGCTTATAGATTAAATCAAATTTTTTTCTTCAGACACCTAAACTTCACCTCCTCCATGCACCGAAGGCAAAGAGAATGACTGAGGGTTGTGGGTAAGGGAGTGATACTTAGCAGTTTAACTGGGGTGCTCTTTGTCTACTCCTGCTGGCCAGGAGTGATATTCCCAGCAGTAATTACTCGAGCCGTGGACTCACCATATCTTAGGAAAGAAATGTGTTCTTTAGTTTATTTATAATTTTTCTCTTAGATAAAACCTCTGCCAGCTGATGAAATTATATCCATAGTTTTCTCTGCCTGGAATATGGATCAGAGAGAGAGAGGATGGAGAATTATGTTATTGCAAATAATAATCCATCCGACTTGGAGTGGGGAGTGGGTAATCATTCCTTTGTGTATTGGGATACGCATTGTGAAATTTCTCAGTGTTTTTATTCTTAACCAGATGTTCTAATGTACTTGTGCCAAGTAAGAATTTACTCCTGCAAAATACATTATTTTAGTTTCTGAAACAGTTACGAACAATAAGGGTTTGATAGTAACCAGTGGTTTATTTGGTGCTGTCCTAGACACTGGAACATCTGCTACACCTGACCCCTCACATCCCAACAATTGTAGCCTCATATATTACAATCATAGGCCAAAGGGATATTTGAGAGGTCACATACTGCACTAGATAATAATGGATAACTGATTTGTAAATAAAACATTATGAGATTCTAGAAGTGGGAATGTATCATCCCTTAGAACCCATTAAAACTTGCTGTCCACTTAATCCTGCTGCCATAGTCACAGGCCTAGTTGATCAAGGGTGGAATACACCCACTAAACCTATTAGCAAGGATCTTGGTGGCTCCTAGAATTACAGATAGACCAGGGTTAAAAGATAACATCAAATTTTATTGAGAAAAAGTACAAGATGATAATTTGAGTATTGAAAAATTGAGTGGAGAAGCAGTGTAAAAATCTAAAAGGTAAGAAAGTGCATGAGATTGTATAGCAGGTTTTAGTGAGGACGTGAAGATTTAGTGAGGAGAAGATCGTAAATGAGTATCAGTTTGAGCACAGATGGAATCTGCATGTGTCTATAAATGTGTGTACAGAAATATAAAGAATGAATGTTTTTGCTGTCTTTTGGGTAAGAGCCAGAATTATGGTGCAAAATGTACTTGAGCAAAATACTGTATGATTACACAGTACATTAATTAAGGCCCCCAAATGTCCTGTTAATTTTTTAAATTTTATTTTATTCAGTCTCTTAATTATTCTGAGTAGTTTTTTTTATTGATGTAGTGCAATTGTATTTATTTTATTGAGGTTATTTAAGCATACAGAGTAAAGAAATGGGACATTGCATACAAGTTTCAAAAATGTAGTCAGGTACATATGAAAACTTGTTATAAAACAATCAAGATCATAAAGTGAAATATTTTTTGGAACCTCAAGATTTTTTTATATGAAATATACCTTCTGTTAGTTACATACTGGGCCAATCCTGGACCCATAACCACATATAATAACAATTGTTAGAAGTTAGGAAATAAGAAATCACTTTTGGGTCTCTGTATAACTCAACATGATAATATGTATAACTGAACTCAAAGAGATATATACGAGAATAAATACATAAAATGTCTAATGGCATACAGAGGAATATGCCTACTCCTAAACAAGAATCAGGGGCCCGATCCGATATGCAGCGTCGCCCCGCAAAAGCCGGCGACGCCGAATTTTGCGCGGGTTTGGTATCCTATATACAGCGTAACATAGAAGTTACGCTCGTATATTTTTGCCTTTGCCCGTAGTTTTTTGGGCCATAGACAGGTATACCAAACCCGCGCAGTTTGGTATCCAATATACAGAGTAAGGACTTACGTGGCGAAAATAGAGAAATCTTACTCCATTTTCACCTCGCCACAAAATGCAGCCGTAGTAAGCCTTACGCTGCGTATTGGAGCCCCGTAACTCCCTAAACTACCTGCCAAATAAAACCTAACACCTAACGCATGCGCAATGTCTATCTACCTGTCTACCGCGAACTGCTAAATAAAACCTAACGCATGTGCAATGTCTATCTACCTGTCAACCGCGATCCCCCGCCGCAATCCCTAATAAAGTATTTAACCCCTAAACCGCCGCTCCCGGACCCTGGCCCGACGACTGAACGACGAAAGAAGTAATGAAATAGAATCCTATCAGCCAATCGGAATTTGAGGGACGCTATCTTGGATGACGTCATTTAAAGGAAACTTCATTCGTCGTTCAGTCGTCGGGCCAGATGGATGTTCCGCATCGGAGGGCTGAAGAAAGAAGATTGAAGATTCCGCTTGGAAGAAAACTTCGCCCCGATGGAGGACCTCTTCTTTGCCTCTTGGATGAAGACATCGCCGGATGGAAGACTTCTTCTTTGCCGCTTGGATGAAGACATCGCCGGATGGAAGACTTCTTCTTTGCCGCTTGGATGAAGACATCGCCCGGATTGGATGAAGAGTTCGGCCCGGCTGGGTGAAGACGACTCAAGGTAGGGAGATCTTCTGGGGCTTAGTGTTAGGTTTTTTTTAAGGGGGGTTTGGGTAGGTTTAGAGTAGGGGTATGTGGGTGGTGGGTTGTAATGTTGGGGGTGGTATTGTGGGTTTTTTTACAGGCAAAAGAGCTGATTTCTTTGGGGCATGCCCCGCAAAAAGCCCTTTTAAGGGCTGGTAAGGTAATAGAGCTGTTAACTTTTTTAATTTAGATTAGGGTAGGGAATTTTTTTTTATTTTGTGGGGCTTTGTTATTTTATTAGGAGGCTTAGAGTAGGTGTAATTAGCTTAAAATTCTTGTAATCTTTTTTTATTTTTTGTACTTTAGTGTTTTGTTTTGTTTTGTAGTTTAGTTTATTTAATTGTATTTTAGTTTAGATATTTGTAGTTTATTTAATTTATTGATAGTGTAGGTGTATTTGTAACTTAGGTTAGGATTTATTTTACAGGTAAATTGGTAATTATTTTAACAAGGTAGCTATTAAATAGTTATTAACTATTTAATAGCTATTGTACCTAGTTAAAATGAATACCAAGTTACCTGTAAAATAAATATAAACCCTAAAATAGCTACAATGTAATTATTAGTTACATTGTATCTATCTTTGGGTTTATTTTATAGGTAAGTATTTAGATTTAAATAGGAATATTTTAATTAATAATATTAATATTAATTAGATTTATTTTAATAAGAATTTAGGGGTGTTAGAGTTAGATAGGGTTATTATACTTAATTTATATATAATATAATAACGATATTAACTATATTAACCCTAATATAATTAGGGTTAATATAGTTAATATATATATATATATAATATAATAACGATATTAACTATATTAACCCTAATTATATTAGGGTTAATATAGTTAATATATATATAATATAATAACTATATTAACTATATTAACCCTAATATAATTAGGGTTAATATAGCTGGCAGCGGTGTAGGAGGATTAGATTAGGGGTTAATCTATTTAATATAGGTGGCGACGGTGTAGGGGGATTAGATTAGGGGTTAATCTATTTAATATAGCTGGCGGCGGTGTAGGGGGATTTAGATTATAGGCAAAAGAGCTGATTTCTTTGTGACAAAGCCCCCCAAAAAGCCCTTTTAAGGGCTGGCAATAGAGCTGTTTACTTTGGGGTAGATTTAGTGGTAGGGATAGTTTAGTATTTTAGGGGTTAATTCATTTAATATAGCTGGTGGCGGTGTAGGGGGATTAAATTAGGGGTTAATCATTTTAATATAGCTGGCGGCGGGGTAGGAGCTCACATTAGGGGGTAGTTAATGTAGCTGGCGGCGGGGTAGGAGCTCACATTAGGGGGTAGTTAATGTAGCTGGCGGCGGGGTAGGAGCTCACATTAGGGGGTAGTTAATGTAGGTGGCCGCGGGGTCCGGGAGCGGCAATTGTCGGGCTATGTTTGGGAGGCGTGTTAGACAGTACGGGTGATTTTATAACTTAGTCAGGTTTTGTAGGCGCCGGCAGTTTCTAAAGTGCCGTAAATCACTGGCGACTCCAGAAATTTGTACTTAAAGATTTCTGGACATCGCTGGTTTGTCAGACTTACAGCACTTTAGCATCTGATGGCGCCGTATATGGGATAGCTCGAGTTGCGAGCTGAAACTACGGGCTGCGGGGGTTCCCTCGCTTGCGCCGCAAACTACGATCTATATCGGATTGCGCCCCTATTGTTTAAAATATGGGGAGAGCTATCACTGCAAGGACTTATGAGGTGAGATAAATTAAACAACCCTATAAAACTTACCTCCTGTCAATAATTAGAAACTTCCACTGCAAAAGTTTCATAACTAAAACAGAGAGTATGGGAAACACATGACGGCAATAAATGGCTCTGTCTAAGTCAGCTTATATTTAAAGGTTAATAATAAAGAGCCCAGGAAACTGTATAAGATATACGAATGTTTATTATAACAAGACAAGTAAATGAGCCTATGGTCTTCCTAAATTAATTGGGAAAGCAATTTGAACAGTAAGGCACTCACATTTTAGAGATATTGGAAACCATACAATAAGTGAAGATCCAATGGAAACCATACAATAAATGAAGATGAGCATCACTTTTAAAAAGGGCTCAAAACATGCTGTATAATTTAAGGGACATGAAACTCAAATTTTTACTTTCATGATTCAGAAAGAGCATGTTATTTTAAACAACTTTCCAATTTACTTCTATTATTTAATTTGCTTCCTTCTCTTTTTATCCTTTGCTGAAAGGTTTATCTAGGTCAGCTCAGGAGCAGCAAAGAACCTAGCTTCTAGCTGCTGATTGGTGGCTGCATATATCTATACCTATTGTCATTGGCTCACCCATGTTTTCAGTTAGAATCCAGTAGTGCACTGCTGCTCCTTCATCAAATGATACCAAGAGAATGAAACAAATTTGATAATAGAAGTAAACTGAACAATTGTTCAAAATTGTATGTTCTACCTAAATCATGAAAGAAAATGTTTGGGTTTCATGTCCCTTTAACATACATTACTGTTAATAAGTCTAAGAATCTATGCAGTAGCTAAGATGATATCAGTGTTATCTAGCAAATTACATATATGAAAATCTAATATACTAAAGGACTATCTAATAAGATTATATAAAGCAGTTACAATCTTACAATTTACTAAGTTAAAGTAAGACTGTCAGTGTCAGGTGAGTTCTTACAAAACCAATGTCAGAAACGTTTCATCAGTCTTGAAAGTCCTCATAAGGTTTCACCCTACTCCCATATAGCATGTACATTTAAGCAAATCACCTCTCAGAACCATAAAGATGAAAGACCTTTAACTATTGGTTGCAAACCTTGGATATGAGTCTCAGGGATAAATCAAACTCTGAAACCCAAAAGTTTTCTTTCATGATTATGTCCCTTTAAGGGCTTTTTCTCAACTCTGTATGTTAATTTATTAAAATAATGTTGCTGTGAATAAGAGTCATGTTATTTCTGCAGACACAAATTCACAGTTTTGGGAACTACAAAACCAATAATGGGCGAGATTACATATACGGTGCAGGCTTCAGCGCAAGCGCCGCAACCCGCGCCTCCCGTAATTTTACCTCACACATCAGGGTATCCAATAAACCCCGCCAGCTATTTGAACAGCCAATAGGATTTGAGTAGCTTTTTTAGTGTTAGGTTCGACTTTGTGTATTTTGACTGTAAAAGAGCTGTTTATCTTGGGGAAATGCCCTGCAAAAAGCCCTTTTATGGGCTACTGGTAGTTTTTTCATAGGGATTAGGTATAATGTTTTAAAATTTGATAATTTTGTTTTTTATTTTCTGTAATCTTAGATTTATTTATTATCTGTAATTGTAGCTTAAAGGGACAGTCTACACCAGAATTTTAATTTTGGCTAGACTGTCCCTTTAATGTATACTTTTTTTTTTTTTTAAAGTAGTGTTATGTTTCATTATTTTAATAGTAACTTTAGTATTTTGTAATTTGGGTTTGTTTAGGGGGTGTTAGGTTAGGGGGCTTAGTAATTTAATTTTTTATTTGTGTTGTGGGCTTTGGCGGTATAGGGGTTAATACTTTAATAGATTTATTGCATTGTGGGTTTTGGCAGTTTAAGGGTTAATATTTTAATAGGTAATTTGAGTTGTGGGCTTTGGCGGTTTAGGGGTTAATACTTTAATAGGTAATTTGCGTTGTGGGTTAATGGCAGATTAGGGGTTAATAGTTTTATTAGGTAGTTTGCGATGTTGGCGGATATAGGGGTTAATACTTTATTTTTAGCTGCGGTGTGGGTTTGATGGTGGATATAGGGGTTAATACACTTTATTAGTTATTGCGGTGGGGGATTGCGGTTGGCAGGTAGATAGATATTGCGCATGTGTTAGGTGTTAGTTTATTTTTTAAGGCAGTTTCGGGAGTTACGATGCTCTGATACTCAGCGCAAGGCTTGCTGTGGCTGCCTTTGTGTGGCGAGGTGAAAATGGAGTAAGATTTCTCCATTTTCGCCACGTTAGTCCTTGCGCTGAATATTGGATACCGACTTCCGACGCGGTCCTATGTTAGCTTATGGGAGTAAAAATTGCAGGCTATAGGTGAAATATACGTGCCTCATTTATATGCAGTGCTGTATATTGGATACCAAAACCGCACAAAAAATGGCATCGCCGGCTTTTGCGGGCGACGCCACATACGTAATAGGGCCCAATATGTGATATCTTCAACATAGAAAAACTGCCCCAAATAATCTGACAGAAACCTCTGGGAGAGCATGACATTGTGAATTGATTAATGGAATTAATTTACCAAAAAAATTAAATGTTAAAGCCATGAATATACATAATCTTGCTATATAATTAAAAGCCAATCTATATTTCAGGATGTCAAAATTTAAAAAATGAGGGCACAAACTTATTATTCCTTTTATGTCCCGTGATAATTTAACATCAAGAAATTGAATGGAATAAATTTAAATATTATGGGATAATTTTAAACCAAAAATATTGTTATTATAAATTCCACAAAAGCGTCAGCTGAGGCACAAGAACCCCTCGCTCCAGATAATCAAAAGGTCGTCAATATAGCAGGCATAGAATAGCAGGTTCGCTTCCCAGTTTTGATTGTATATATAAATGTTCTAAAATTTGCCCATCACCAAATTGGCAAAACTGGGAGTGGATCTGGTACCCATGGCCATACCCTTGGTTTGTAAATACAAATTATCTAGATATTTGAAAAAAATATGTTTCAAAATGAACCTAATTAATTCCAATAAGTTTTCTTGTTGTTTCTCTGGCAAATAAATAGTAAAGTAAAGAGCAATAAAGGGATACTAAACCCAAAATGTTTATTTCATGATTCAGATAGAGCATTCAATGTTAAGCAACTTTCTAATTTACTCCTATTATCAATTTTTCTTTGTTCTCTTGGTATCTTTATTTGAAAAAGCAGAAATGTAAGCTTACAAGCCAGCCCATTTTTGGTTCAGGACCCTGGATAGCGCTTGCTGATTGGTGGATACATTTAGCCACCAATCAGCAAGCTATACCCAGGTGCTAAACCAAAGATGGGCCGGCTCATAAGGTTAGATTCCAGCTTTTTCAAATAAAGATACCAAGAGAACTAAGAAAAATGGATAACAGGAGAAAATTAAAAAGTTGCTTAAAATTGCATGCTCTATCTGAATCATGAAAGAAAACAATTGTGTTCAGTATCCCTTTAACATCGCAAGGTATTCATATAAAATGTTCTTCCTCCTTTTTTATATTAGACTAGTCCTAAAGCCCGTGTACACGGGCCATTTTTTGCAGTATAGTGGTCCCACCCCTTGCTCTCTCTCTATTCCCCCTCTCTTTTGCTCTCTCTTTCCCCCCTCTCTTTTACTCTCTTTCCCCCCTCTCTTTTACTCTCTCTCTCCCCTCTCTTTTGCTCTCTCTCTCCCCCCTCTCTTTTGCTCTCTCTCTCTCACCCTCTCTTTTGCTCTCTCTCTTCCCCCTCTCTTTTGCTCTCTCTCTCCCCCTCTCTTTTGCTCTCTCTCTCCCCCCCTCTTTTGCTGTCTCTCTCCCTCTCTTTTGCTCTCTCTCTTCCCCCCTCTCGTTTGCTCTCTCTCCTCTCGTTTGCTCTCTCTCCTCTTGTTTGCTCTCTCTCCTCTCGTTTGCTCTCTCTCCTCTTGTTTGCTCTCTCTCTCCTCTCGTTTGCTCTCTCTCTCCTGTCGTTTGCTGTCTCTTTCTCCCTCTCTTTTGCGCGCTCTCTCCCTCTCTTTTGCGCTCTCTCCCCCTCTCTTTTGCGCTCTCTCCCCCTCTCTTTTGCGCTCTCTCCCCCTCTCTTTTGCGCTCTCTCTCCCTCTCTTCTGTGCTCTTTCCCCTCTCTCTTTTGTGCTCTTTCCCCTCTCTCTTTTGTGCTCTCTCCACTCTCTCTTTTGTGCTCTCACCCTCTTTTTGTGCTCTCTCCCCCTCTCTTTTTGTGCACTCTCCCCCTCTCTTTTGTGCTCTCTCCCCCCTCTCTTTTGTGCTCTCTCCCCCCTCTTTTGTGCTCTCTCCCCCCTCTCTTTTGTGCTCTCTCCCCCCTCTCTTGTGTGCTCTCTCCCCCCTCTCTTGTGTGCTCTCTCCCCCCCCCTCTCTTTTGTGCTCTCTCCCCCCCTCTCTTTTGTGCTCTCTCCCCCCCTCTCTTTTGTGCTCTCCCCCCCCCCCCTCTAGTGTGCTCTCTCCCCCCCTCTCTTTTGTGCTCTCTCCCCCCTCTCTTTTGTGCTCTCCCCCCCCCCCTCTCTTTTGTGTTCTCTCCCCCTCTTTTTTGTGCTCTCTCCCCCTCTCTTTTGTGCTCTCTCCCCAGTTGGCAGTCGGTCCCGACATCTGGCCCCGCCCACGTCACGCCCGCCCTGCCTGCGTCACGTCTGGACCCCGCCCACGTTGCACCCGCTCAGCAACACCCACTACAACACACGCATACGCCAGGCCAGATGCCTGCCAGGTCAGTTGGAAGGTCAGGTGTGTTTGTCCTCGTGCGCAGTCTCTACTGTGCATGACAGCTTCGGACAAACACACTTGGCCTTTTATTATATAGGATCATTTAGATAATAGGTCTGCTGTATCTCTTATATAGGATGGCAACTGGCCAAAATACTTTTGTAAAAAATTATCAATATGGGCTGATAATTTATTAGTAAGACTATTAATTGGCCTTGGGGGGTTTCTTAGATCCTTATGGATTTTGAGTAAATGATAGTAAAAAGGTATATTTACTTTATCTGATAGAAGATAGCATTTCTCTTGAGATGATCCCTTTTTTTACCATAATCTATAAGTAATAATTATTTTAAATAAGTTTCAGTCGGATCTCCACAAAGTGGTAAATTATATTCTTTATCCATAAGTATCCTATTTGCCTCCTCTATATAATCATCATAGTTTTGAATTACAATTCCCCCCACCCTTGTCAGCCTGATGGATGACAAGGGTGGGGTCTCTGGCTACGTTCATCAAAGCTTTCTTTTTGTTAGGCCAAAGGTTGTGTCTGTCCAAAATGTTCTTAGGGATGAGTTCCAAATCTTCTATTACTAAAGATTGGAACAGATCAATGTAAGATCAGGATGAATAATATTTAGATTATCTTAAACAGAAACTATATTTAGTTAAATTTGTCCTCAAAAAGCATCTAATTAAAAAAAATCCTATTTAAATAAAAAAAATCTGATCATTGACTAAAAATAAATAAATGAGTGTGTGTGTGTGTGTGTATATATATATATATATATATATATATATATATACATACACACATTTATTTATTTTTAATCAATGATCAGTTTTTTTTAATTTAAATCAGATTTTTATATATATATATATATATATATATATATATATATATATAATGCAGGAAAAAAGCAGGCACTCTCCGTTTAAATCCACAAGTTTTCTTTACTGTGTATCAAGTATAAGTATAGAAGACTTGATACACAGTAAAGAAAACTTGTGGATTTAAACGGAGAGTGCCTGCTTTTTTCCTGCATTATCTTACTTTTGATGCTGTACACCCCGGACTGTAATTGAGAGTGCTATACTTTAAGAAATTATATATATATATATATATATATATATATATATATATATATACATTAAATATAGTTCAAAAACGTAAGTCAAGCACTCACTGGTCTTCCAAAGTTTAAGGCCTTTCGGGGGAACTCACTGAGGTCTGAGAAGGGGAGAGTTTATATATAATTTAAAGTCTCCCCTTCTCAGATCTCAGATAGTCATGCTCTCTCGGAGGTTTCTGTCAGATTATTTTAGGCTTTTTTCTATTTTGAAAATATTATCTCATATTATAGGTTTTTTTTATTTAAAACTGTACTTAATTCCATTTTAATTTTTTCCATAAATAATTTCTTTATAATCCAGGCAATGACATAAAGCTTCCCTAAGCAAAGGATATCCTGTTCATGGGTTGGATATGAAACATCCAGCATAAAACAGGTAATAATTTAATTGCTTTTTGCAGGGCTACAGGTGTGTTACGTCTGCTTGTTGTCTTTTTTGTCTTGTGACACCTGCGCACACGTGGTACACACAGATGACTTTTAGCCGCTCCTTATGTAACTGATCTTATCACAACTATTTACATTTTTCACAGTCAAAACATTATTGTAATTGCATCTGCTGCTTTTGCAGGTTGAGACACCATTTGTTGTCCACATCCTGATCTATTATGAGAGGTGGTAATCTGGTTGATTTGGTTATTTATAACGTTTTTGTTATGTTTATTTATTTACTCCTTTTAATTTAATAGGTCTGTGTTGTAGCATCTGTCACTGCTCCCTCTGTCCAACTTGAAAGCACAACATCGTATTGTCATATTTACTGCTGGCTACTTTTAACAGGTATGATTATGAAGGTATGGGCAGACAAGTTTCCAGAGGGGAAACCTGTCCACCCACAATAACCACTGCATAAGAGCTCTATTGTTTAATTCTGCCTCCTGTTGTCATGACAGCAGGGCTTGTTAGTAACCCTGCTCTGATCAGTCCTGGGTGATCCAGTTTTTTTTTGTTTTTTTTTTAACCAGGGATAGAAAGATCCAAACGTACTTCCGGGCTTCACAGGGGTAAAGTAGCGGTAAGCAGCAGTAGATAAAATGTCCAATGTCCAATGTAAGGAAAACAGGTCACCAGCCGCAGTAAAATTAAAAAGTTGAGACTTTATTTGGGGCACACGGTAAAAACAAAAAGGAGCCTAAACTCCATAAGCATGAGGTCAGGGTCACAGCATAAAGACCGCAGACATGTTTCACGTGGTACTCCACGCTTGATTACTGCTGTCTGTTACAACAGGGAACAACCCATTTCTAAGGTGAAATAAAAACGTTATACCTGGGGCCAGATTACATATATGGCGCAGGCTTCAGCGCAACTGCTGAAACCCACGTCGCCTGTAAATTCACCTTGCACATCGGGGAATCCAATAAACCCTGTCGGCAGTTCATAAACTGCCGTAAGTCGGATAAACTAACAATGTCCAGAAATGTGCGGAAAACACATTTCTTGAGTCTCCAGCAACTTACATCAGTTTTGGAACTGCCGGCGTCTAAGAAAATCTAAAAAAAAAATTAAATTGCCCGTAAAATTCTAACCCGACACGTCAAAACCCCTATATCCGCAATCCCCCCGCATCGCAACTAATAATAAAAGTATTAACCCCTAAACCGCCAACCCCCCACAACGCAATATGTCTAATTAAACTATTAACCCCTAAACCGCCATTCACCCACATCACAAAGTAACTAATTAACCTATTAACCCCTAAACCGCCAACCCCCACATCGCAATAAGCTAAATTAATCTATTAACCCCTAAACCGCCAACCCCCACATCGCAATAAACCAAATTAATATATTAACCCCTAAACCGCCAACCCCCCACATCACAATAAACCAAATTAATCTATAAACTCCTAAAGCGCCAACCCCCCACAATGCAAATACATTACTTTAAAAAAAAAAATATTTCAATTTAAAAAATCTAATTTCAATAAAAATAATCTGATAATTGATTTAAAAAAAATGTATGTGTCTATGTATATATATATTTATATTAAATATAGTCCAAAAACATAAGTCACGCACTTACTGGTCTTCCAGAGTTCGAAGGACTTGTCTCCCCTTCTCAGATCTCAGATAGTCATGCTCTCTCAGAGGTTTCTGTCAGATTATTTTAGGCATTTTTCTATTTTGAAGATATTATAGTTTTTATTTAAAACTGTACTTCATTCCATTTTCATTTTTTCCATGAATAATTTCCTTATAATTCAGGCATTACAATGACATAGAGCTTCCCTAAGCAAAGGATATCCTGTTCATGGGCTGGATATGAAACATCCAGCATAAAACAGTTAATAATTTAATTGCTTTTTGCAGGGCTGCAGGTGTGTTACGTCTGCTTGTTGTCCTTTGTCTTGTGACACCTGCGCACACGTGGTACACACAGATGACTTTCAGTCGCTCCTTATGTAACCTTATGATCTTATCACAACTATTTACATTTCAGTAGCTCTCATTCTATTGGCTAATTCAAATCAGCCAAAAGGATTTCAGTAGCTCTTATCCTATTGGCTGATTTAAATTTTTCAGCCAATAGGAATGCAAGGTACCCCATATTTAAATGGGTACCTTGCATTCAATCCTCAGTGTGCAGCGACAATCGTATGAAGAGGATCTCCGCCGGACTTCAGGAACAGTGAGTACCTATTTGGGGGTTAGACATAGGCTTTTTTTTATTTTTTGGGGTTGTTTATTTTTAATATTAGGGATTTAATAGACATGCAAAATAGCTGAATGCATTTTTAAGGGCAGTAAGAGAGCTGAATGCCCTTTTAAGGGCAATGCCAATACAAATGCCCATTTAGGGGCAATGGGTAGTTTAGGTTTTTTTGTGTTAGGTTTTTTATTTTGGGGGTTGGGTGGGGGGACTTAGTATTTTTTAAATGTAAAAGAGCTGTTTAACATAGGGCAATGCCCTACAAAAGGCCCTTTTAAGGGCTATTGGTAGTTTAGGTTAGGGGGTGTTTTTATTTTGGGGGGGCTTTTTAATTTTCATAGGGATTAGGTTAAAGTTTTTTATTTTTAATAATTTGGTTAATTATTTTCTGTAATGTTAGACTTCTTTATTTTTTGTAATTTTAGATTAATTTAATCTTAGTTTTTTTTTAAGTAATGTTAGGTATTTTATTTTATTTGTAACTTACTATTTTTTTATTTTATGCAATTGGGGTTAATTTAGGGGGTGTTAGGTTAGGGGGCTTAGTAATTAAATTAGTTATTTGCATTGTGGGGGAATGGTGGTTTAGGGGTTAATAGGTTAATTAGTTACTTTGCGATGTAGGTGAATGGCGGATTAGGGGTTAATAGTTTTATTAGGTAGTTTGCAATGTGTGGGGATGGCGGATTAGGGGTAAATAGCTTTATTAGTTATTGCGGTGGGGGATGGCGGTTGACAGTTAGATAGATATTGCGCATGCGTTAGGTGTTTGTTAACCCCTTAAGGACCGAGCATTTCAGACAAAAACTTCCCCAAAAGACCAGAGCATTTTTGCCATCACTACATTTAAACAGAAATAGAGCCTTTTTTATATTGACCTATCAAAACTATATATATTTCTTTTAGTAGACAACCCAAAGTATTGATCTAGGCCCATTTTGGTATATTTCATGCCACCATTTCACCGCCAAATACGATCAAATTAAAAAGTTAACTTTTTCACAATTTTAGGTTTCTCACTGAAATTATTTACAAACAGCTTGTGCAATTATGGCACAAATGGTTGTAAATGCTTCTCTGGGATGCCCTTTGTTCAGAAATAGCAGAAGAAAAATAGGTAGTAGTCAGTGCCAAAAGAGAAGGCACACAAACTCACTATAGGATAACAATCACCTAACAGGATCATATTATATATAGAACAAATAAGGGGAGGTATTATATGATTGAATATCTACTATGCCGATGAACAATGATCCTCTATAGTGTGTCTACTATGTTGTATTAGGGGGTTGGAGAGTAGTTGTAAACTTCCACAGTAAGCATAAAACTCTTTATTAACATATCTAGGTAGCTAACAATTAGTATGAAAATACATATTGGATGACCTAGACTGGAATATCGGGTAAATGCAAGGGGCATCTAGTGATAGGGATCTGAGGATAATAGGGGCATATATATACTCCATGTGAATGGGGAGAAAATAATGAAGTATAGAGTTATAGGAGATGTGTCACTTCAAAGTCTGCATTAAGACCTTTTGGGTATATATAATCTAGCTCGAATATCCATTTACATTCCATAAGGAGTAGATTTTTCTCAAAATCACCACCTCTCCACTCTCTATACACTTTTTGTAGTCCCATATATTTTAAGGCTTTAGTATCCCCATCATGTTTCTCCTTAAAATGCTTATATAAGGAGGTATCATCTTTGTTCCATTCTATTTTAGGAGATGTTCCCTAATGCGGTCTCTGAGCGGTCTACATGTTTGGCCTACATATTGTAATCCACAATCGCATTCTAAAAGGTAGATTATGCCTCTATCTCTACAGCGTATCTGCTGGTTTATTCTGATTTTTTATTTTTTTTAATTTAGGGCCCTGTGAGGTCCATTATTTACATCTGAGCTCAGATTAATATTTATTGTTCTTTTATATTGCTTCCCATTATAAGATTTTGTGTTGATTAAATCAGTTTTCTATTAATTAGCTTTTATGTTGGATTTAAATAGTTTTTACAACCATTTTATATTGTTTCTTATAAATATTATAGCATACTGACACTTTCCTACCTATATGTACTCAGTAACCCTTTATGCATTCATCTCTTTTTTGTCCTACTGAAGATTTGCACTTATTTCCATTCAGTTATATTGTACATACCCTAGTTATGGTTATATTTGACTGAGTACCCCCTCTATAGCACACTTAAGCCCCTATTCTGGTGGCGCTCCTATACCTCCCCTTACTTGTTCAGAAATAGCAGACATACATGCTTTGGCATTGCTTTTTTATAATTAGAAGGCTGCTAAATGCTGCTGCTGCACACCACACTAGTATTATGTCCAGCAGTGAAGGGGTTAATTAGGTAGCTTGTAGGGTTAATTTTAACTTTATTGTAGAGATCAGCCTCCCACCTGACACATCCCACCCCCTGATTCTCCCCCGGACACCCCTCAAACAGCTGTATTTCCTCCACCACCCTACAATTGTCACCACCATCTTAAGTACTGGAAGAAAGATTGCCAGTATGAAAATAAAAGCCTATATATATATATATATATATATATATATATATATATATATATATATATATATATATATATATATAAAAATTTAAATATATTTGCTGCAGTGTAAGTTCCCCCCTAACCCAACCAACCTCCCTGATCCCCCCAAAAAAGCTATCTAACCCTTCCCCTCTACCTATTTGCCACCATCTTAGGTACTGGCAGCTTTCTGACAGTACCGAGTTTGTTGCAAAATTGGCAATTTGTAGTGTAGCTGCCCCCTCAATAAACTACCCCCCTCCCAGATCCCTTTCTTTTAACGGATCCCAGCTCTCTCTGCATCGGTAACTCTGCAAATATATTTCTGCAGTGCCCCACTCGTGGGGCATGCAGAAATAGCGCAATCTCGCTATTTTGAGCGAGATCACGGCAGAGAGAAGCCCAGGACTGCAGCAACGACAAGGAACGCACTTGTCATTAAGGGTTTATACTTTTAGGCAATGCTCACATACTCAGCGCAAGGCTTGCTGTGCCTGCCTATGTGTGGCGAGGTGAAAATGGAGTAAGATTTCTCCTTTTTCACAACGTAAGTCCTTGCGTTGAATATGTGATACCGATTTGTGACGTGGTTCTATGTTAGTTTAGTGGAGTAAAATCAGTCAAAAGTCAATGATGCAAGTGGAAAAAACCCTACTCGTATGCAAACACGAACACATATTCTCAAGTGCGCTAACCCAACATGAAAATATTAATATTTCATATTCTAATGTTCTTTACATAGCAGAACATGTTCTATTTATTTATATATATCTATATATATATATATATAGTGGTGTTTTGGTACAATATAATTGTAAGCTTTGAGAAGTGAACCCCTTAACAGGCAAAGCAAAGGATCACAAGTGCAGACCTGAGCAGGTATAGAGTTGTATCACCAATATACTTCAGGCTATTTATCAGCATAGACTGATTGAAATTAGGTGAAATAAAGTTAATGTTATTTTAAAGTAGAAGGTAGAATATATTGCTACCTATGTCTTTCAACAAAGGATACCGGAAGGATGTATCAGACCTTATTTTCAGTAGGAGGTTATGTTTACTTAGTGACACTTGCCAAAAGAAACAAAAGGTATTCACAGGATTATTTCAGACACTGGCTATAACAGGAATAGGACAAAAGCAGTTTCAGACTTGATTACTTCAGAGCGGATAACCCAGACAGAGACAGTGACCTACAACAGATGGTATAAGCTTGAGAAAGTGTAGCATGGAGAACGGTCACTACTTGTGAGCAGCTGGAGTCCTTACATTTACTAGCGTGTACTGAGCAAAGCTGTCAGTTGCTCCGGACAGCTGAAAATCCGACGCCGCTGAAGAGCGGAGCTGAGAGGAGGAGGGGGCGGTACAGACCTTGTGAGTGACAGCGGCTTGTAATCTGTAGCTCCGAAGAAGCGATGACGTAGTTGGATCAGTGATTCTGAGTGACAGCGGTATACGCTGTTTGAAAGTCCACCTCAGACTATTAAGTTCGTTTGGCGTTAGGTAGGAAGCAAAGTATGTAATCCAAAAGGAGGAATGTGTAGTTGAAAGCCTGTGTAGGGAACGGCTTAATAAACAAGGTGGTTGGTTTAGGTTTGAGAGAGCTGAGAGTACACCGGCTGATGAGAATGTTGTCAGAAAACAGAAAGTCCTTTACAGGAGCAAATATAACGCAAATTAGTAATCCACAATTGGAAAAGTTGACAAGAGTAGATTTTAGGCAGGTAGATTTTGTAATCCAAAGTTTTAGGCTTAAAGCTGATTCACATAAGCGAAGTTGCAATAATGCTGTTAGCTGCTGCAAGTCTAATTACTAAGCACCTGTTTGCAGTCAGGTGACGACTTAAAAGCAGGTAGGGAGTGCAGGTAAGGGAGAGAAGGAAAAGGTGGCCTGGAATCCTTACAGTACGCCCCTCATCAAGAAAGCCGATCCTCGGCTTGATGCTTAGGACGGTGAGGGTAGCGCCTGTGGAACCGGGATATTAGGCGTGGAGCGTCTATATGTGTATACGGTTCCCAGGTGTCATCATCCGGAGAGTACCCTTTCCATCTAACCAGGTATTGTAATTGTCCATTACAAATTCTAGAATCAAGAAGGTCTTGGACCTCGAAGGAATCAGAGAGTAATGGTGAGGTAGTTGGTGGTAGAATGCTAGAGGTAGGGGTAGAATCAGTGGCTGGTTTCAACAAAGAGACATGAAATGTTGGGTGAACAGGTATAGAGGAAGGGAGGTCCAGGGTGACAGCATTACGGTTTACAATACGGGTAATGAGGAATGGACCAATAAACAATCCAGAAAGTTCTTTACAAGGAACTGGTATCTTGATATTTTTTGTAGAAAGCCAAACCCTATCGCCAACTGCATAGGTTGGAGCAGGTCTTCTGTGAAGATCGTAATACTTCTTTTGTGAGGATTGTGCATTCAGAATATTCTGTTTTAGAAAATGGAAATTTTCTGCGATGGTTTGCAAGAGGTCATCGACGATTGGGGAGTTTACAGGTTGAGTCTCCTCCAAACTGAAGTTGGGGTGAAAGGCATAGTTAGCAAAGAAAGGCGATAACTTAGTGGAACTGTTGGTAGAGTTGTTATAAGCAAATTCAGCCATGTAGAGGTAGCGAGCCCAATCAGTTTGGTGATAGGAGCAGTAACAGCGCAAATACTGTTCAAGCCATTGATTCAGCCTCTCGGTCTGTCCGTTGGTTTGTGGGTGGAAAGCTGTACTTAGACGATGATCGATTTGCAAATGTCGGGTAAGATGTCTCCAAAACTTAGAAGTGAATTGGGTGCCTCTGTCCGTTGTTATGACAGTTGGAAGTCCATGAAATCTGACAACTGAATTTAGGAAGAGTTGAGACGTTTCGAATGAAGTAGGTAGCTTATGAAAGGGAATGAATATCGCCATCTTAGTTAGAATGTCCGTGATGACAAGAATGGTGTTAAAACCAGTGCTTAAGGGTAATTCAACTAAGAAGTCCATGCCTATGTGAAGCCAGGGTCTGCTAGGTATAGGTGTAGGAATCAGGTCACCATAAGGTTTGTTTCTATCCTTTTTGGATGTTATACAGATGGTACAGTCTTGTATGTATGCTTTTATTGTGGAAATCATATCTGGCCACCAGTAGGATCTGTCAAGTAATCTTTTGGTTTTATTAATACCAGGATGTCCCAATAGAGGAGGATTATGATGTTGACGGATAGCATCATTTCTCAGGACTTTTGGTACGTATATTTTCTTTCCATGGAAGTACAGATCGTTTTGAAAGGTAACCTGATTGTATGGTATCTCACTGTCAGTGAGCAAGGAAAGTTGTATTTGTGAGACAAAACTTGATAAAAGACCTAGAAATCTATCAGCTGGAATAATCGAAGTAGGTTCTTGTGTATTCAATGGTCTTGGATCCCTTCTGGAGAGGGCATCAGCTTTGCCATTCCTAGCTCCCGGTCTGTAGATTATCTGAAAATTTAATCTGCTGAAGTATAAGCTCCAACGAACTTGTCTACCTGAAAGGGTTTTGTTTCGTTGTAGAAATTCCAGGTTGCGGTGATCGGTGTAGATAAGAATGGGAAGGGATGTGCCCTCTAAGAGGTGTCTCCAATTCTCAAAAGCTCTTTTGATGGCTAGTAATTCCTTGTCTCCGATAGAGTAGTTCATTTCTGCTGGGGAAAGTAGCTTTGAGTAAAATGCTACTGGGTGGAGATGTTGTTTAAGATCTTTCCTTTGAGATAAGACTGCACCGATAGCATAGTCTGAGGAATCGACTTCTAGAGTGAATTGTAGAGAGGTGTCTGGAAAGCGTAGAATAGGAGCAGAAGTGAAGGAGTCTTTGAGTGATTGAAATGCCTGTGTGGCAGCATGATTCCAAGTGAAAGGAACCGAAAACACTAGTGAGTGAGGTAAGAGGTTTAACTTTATGTGAGAAGTTTCTGATAAACTTCCTATAATAATTGCTAAAGCCAAGAAACCGTTGTAAATCCTTCCTGTTGGTAGGTTGTGGCCAGGATCTAACTGAGTCAACTTTATTTTCTTGCATTTGTATACCCTTAGGTCCAATGGTATAACCGAGAAACTCAATCTCTGTGGTATGGAAGAGACACTTCTCCATCTTAGCATAGAGCCGATGTACCTGGAGACGGGATAGAACCCAGCTCACATGTTTTATATGCTCATCTAAGTTGTTGGAATAGATGAGGATGTCATCCAGGTACACAATTACACAAACATCAAGTAGGTCGTTGAAGATATCATTCACGAAGTACTGGAAAGTTGCAGGGGCGTTAGTGAGACCGAAAGGCATAACCAGATATTCATATAGACCGTAGCGAGTGCGGAAAGCGGTTAACCACTCGTCGCCTTCCCTGATTCTGACAAGGTTGTAAGCCCCTCTGAGATCGAGTTTTGTGAAAAGTTTAGCATGTTGTAACCTCTCAATCAATTCCGGGATGAGTGGCAAGGGATATCGATTCTTAACGGTTATTTTGTTTAATTCCCTAAAGTCGATAATGGGGCGTAGAGATTGATCCTTATTTCTCACAAAAAAGAAACCAGAGGCAGCAGAAGACACTGAGGGACGAATAAAGCCTTTCTTTAAATTATCATCCAAATAGGTTTTCAGGTGATCCAGTTCAGGTTGTGACAACGGATAGAGATGACCAAATGGTGGTGACGTGCCAGGTTTTAGATCAATAGGGCAGTCAAGTAGACTTCAGGTATTTGTGAGGTTTCCGATAAATGAAGTAAAGAACGATGTTGGAAACAGGTCTGCTTACAATAGGGTGAATTGAAGTGTACTTGTAAGGAACTCCAGGTGATGTCAGGTTCATGTAACTGAAGCCAACGTATTCCTAACACAATAGGAAAGAGGGGTGATGTGATGACATCAAAAGTAACATATTCTTGATGTAACCCAATCGTAGTCACAAGAATAGGAATAGTGTGGTGAGTGATGGGACCAGAAGAAATTTCAGAACCATCAACAACTTTAATAGAGACAGAAGACAACTTTTTGCAGAGGGGTATTTTATTTTTATATACAATGGATGCATCAATATAATTTTCTTGTGCTCCCTTGTCAATTATTGCCTCTATCTTCATATGCCTGTTGTCCCACTGTAAAGAGAGAGGTAAAAGACAGTGAACTGGAGAATCACGTACAATCAATGAGGTCAAGCAAGAAAGTGACTTACTGGTTTTGTTCTTGCGTAGTGAAGTGCAGTCACGGATTGAGTGGGAAGGAGACCCAGAGTACATACACAGGCCTCAGGACTTTCTCCGGAATCTTTCTTCAGAAGTAAGTGGGCCTCTGAAGACACCAATATCCATAGACTCGGCCTTACTTGAACTAGATTGAGAAGGAGTATGGAACGACATGGGTGGCCTTCTAGGGGCAGAATCACCATATTGGCGTTCAGATTTTCTTTCTCTGAGACGACGGTCAAGCTGCATGGAAAGTCTGATAAGGCCTTCCAAGGTTTCTGGGAGCTCAGTGCGAGCTAGTTCATCTTTCACTTGCTCGGCCAGGCCAAGGCGGAATTGATTTTTTAATGCAACGGTGTTCCATTGACTATCAGTTGCATATTGTTTGAAGTCAGTTATATAAGATTCCACTGGCCGGTTACCTTGTTTTAGCTTCCTTAGTTTTGTCTCAGCTGTCAGCTGTACGTTTGAATCAGAGTAAAGTTCATCCAAAACGGCGAGAAACGATTCTAGAGATGAGAGGATTGTACTGTTAGTCTCAAAGAGGGTATCAGCCCAAATACGGGGTTCCCCACGAAGATAAGAAATCATGGTTAAGACCTTCACTCTATCATTTGGATAAGTGGTAGGTTTTAGTGTAAAAGTCAAAAGGCAAGCATTTCTATATTGCCGGTATAAGGCTCTATCCCCATTAAAAGGTTCCGGAGAGGAGATAAAAGGTTCAATTGAAGAATCTGATGTATGACCTTTGGAGGCTGACATATCCTGAATTGCTTTCTTTAGAGTGTCATTTTCGGCCTTTAACTCTCTCAGCCCCTGAGTGAGTTCATCCACCCTGTGGGACAAACTGTAGACTATATTTGGCAAGTCTGCTGGATCCATAATGGCTTAGTAATTCTGTAAGCTTTGAGAAGTGAACCCCTTAACAGGCAAAGCAAAGGATCACAAGTGCAGACCTGAGCAGGTATAGAGTTGTATCACCAATATACTTCAGGCTATTTATCAGCATAGACTGATTGAAATTAGGTGAAATAAAGTTAATGTTATTTTAAAGTAGAAGGTAGAATATATTGCTACCTATGTCTTTCAACAAAGGATACCGGAAGGATGTATCAGACCTTATTTTCAGTAGGAGGTTATGTTTACTTAGTGACACTTGCCAAAAGAAACAAAAGGTATTCACAGGATTATTTCAGACACTGGCTGTAACAGGAATAGGACAAAAGCAGTTTCAGACTTGATTACTTCAGAGCGGATAACCCAGACAGAGACAGTGACCTACAACAGATGGTATAAGCTTGAGAAAGTGTAGCATGGAGAACGGTCACTACTTGTGAGCAGCTGGAGTCCTTACGCTTACTAGCGTGTACTGAGCAAAGCTGTCAGTTGCTCCGGACAGCTGAAAATCCGACGCCGCTGAAGAGCGGAGCTGAGAGGAGGAGGGGGCGGTACAGACCTTGTGAGTGACAGCGGCTTGTAATCTGTAGCTCCGAAGAAGCGATGACGTAGTTGGATCAGTGATTCTGAGTGACAGCGGTATACGCTGTTTGAAAGTCCACCTCAGACTATTAAGTTCGTTTGGCGTTAGGTAGGAAGCAAAGTATGTAATCCAAAAGGAGGAATGTGCAGTTGAAAGCCTGTGTAGGGAACGGCTTAATAAACAAGGTGGTTGGTTTAGGTTTGAGAGAGCTGAGAGTACACCGGCTGATGAGAATGTTGTCAGAAAACAGAAAGTCCTTTACAGGAGCAAATATAACGCAAATTAGTAATCCACAATTGGAAAAGTTGACAAGAGTAGATTTTAGGCAGGTAGATTTTGTAATCCAAAGTTTTAGGCTTAAAGCTGATTCACATAAGCGAAGTTGCAATAATGCTGTTAGCTGCTGCAAGTCTAATTACTAAGCACCTGTTTGCAGTCAGGTGACGACTTAAAAGCAGGTAGGGAGTGCAGGTAAGGGAGAGAAGGAAAAGGTGGCCTGGAATCCTTACAATAATAATATAATATATCTACAATATATATATATATATATATATATAGGTCCCTGGTCCAGTGGTGGTGCTACTGGATCCTCTTGCCCGTTCCTCTTCTGATCTTGCACCCGGCCATCTTCATGCTGTCACCGCGGCACCCTGAAGATTGATTGCAAGGTTCCCTATATACAGTATATGGGTGCCCTTGCATTTCTATTGGCCGATTTTTTTTTATTTAAAATTAAAATCAGCCAATAGAATGAAAGCTTTTTCTATTGGCTTATTTGAATTTTTATTCAAGATGGTGAGTATAAACATGGGCTTTTAGACTTAGATTTTTTTTTAATTTTTATTTTTAGTATAGTTTTTTTAGAATAGGTATTTTATATGTTATTTTATTTTGTGGGGTTAATTTAGTTTTTTTAGGAGGTTTTTTTTATAAGGTACTTTAGTTTTAGGATATTTTTTTTGTATGGAATTTTTTTTTTGACTGGTAGTGTTTTTTCTTTTATGTTTTTTTTTCCTATGGTAGTGGGTTTTTTTTGGAACTTAGGGGGTCTTAGGTTAGGGGTCTCAGGTGGTTAGCTGAAAGGGAGTTAAAAGTGTAGCGGGGTAGCAATGGGGGTAATGGCAGTTTAGGTGGTTAAGTAGTGTAGGGGTTATTGCGATGGGGCTATGGTGGTTTAGGGGGTTAAGTAGTGTAGGGGATATTGCAATGGGGTAATTGTGGTCTAGGGGTTAATTTGGTTGTTGGTTATGGCGGTTTAGGATTTAATAGTTTTAAGGGGTGGATAGTGTAGGTCATAAAACCTAATGTTAATTTAAAAAAAAAAAAAAAAAACTCTTTTAACCCTTTGAGTGCTAATCACTCGCAATAACGTGATGACGTTACCGCGCAATTTTATTTATACTTAACAATGTTGAGTATAGGAGCAAGGGACATGCTGATTAGAAGCCTGTATCTCAGGCATCTAAGCAGCTACAGAAAATTGGAAAGGTAATCGCCTAACCTTTCCAACAGTGTAAGTCTTGGGGGACTGAAAAAAATAAAAACAAGTTAGAAAAAAAAAATTGTTCAAAAAATAAAAAACATTAAAAAATCTTAGCACCCAGGTGGGAAAGTGCTTAGCACTCAAAGGGTTAAAGCGCAATCCCTTTACACGAGCTTCAAGTGCGCATAAATAGTTTGAGCGTAAAATGCAATTACGTTCGAGCAATCACATTTACTTTCGACTTGTAATATTGGGCTCGATTTAACGTTACTTCTCCACTTGCAATCTAGCCTGAAACGCTCTCCTTAAAACACTGGACTTATAAAAAAGGCTTCATCCTACAACTTTATCTCATTAGGGGGCTCTATAGTAACCACCATTCTCTCCTTTCTTCTTTTTCTTCCTTTTATTATATTTTTTCTTTTACCCATCTATCTCTCTGTTCTCACTTTATAGTCATCACTCCCTTTCCTGTTATTTTCTTCACTCTTTTTCCCCTTACCATATGTCTCTATCCCTTCTGCCTCTCACACTCTTACCCACATTTGTTCTGTTTGCTAGTCTCTTTATTACAGACTCAGACAGCTTATCTATATCTTTTTTTATTTATTTTGATATTTTTGCCTTTGTTATACTTTTACTGCTAAAGATATCATATCACATTTTTTTAAACTCTTTGACAGCCTTAGACTGTTTATGTAGTAACTGGTAACATCCCCAGTTTGTAGTGTTTAAAACCTGATTGATATTCTACCCAATTTTTTACCAGGTTTCATCACAAGGCAAGCATGGATAAATATTGTTTGTTTCCAATAGGCTATTCAAATATTGCATAACCTCAAGTAATGTGGCACTTCCTCATACTTATTCCCTGAATGTTTGTCAGCTACAGACCATGACCTCTTGTTTATATCTTCACTCTGTCGAAAATGCAAATTAAAATCACACAAATGTTAACCCTTTAAATAGTGGTATAGTGGTGTTTTTTTTTGGTAATATGGTGAGAGTGTATGAGCCATCACATGTGGGATTAAAGTATAGGGGGAGGCAAAACATCCCACATAAAAGAGACATTGTACACTAGATTTTCTTTGCATAAATGTTTTGTAGATAATCCATTTATCTAGCCCATTTGGGAGTGTTTTTGTAACAATTTACAGTTTTGCTTATTGTTTAATAACATTGTGCTAATTTTGAGACTCCTAACCAAGCCCAAAGTATCAAATGTAGACCCAAATCTACAGATTTCTGCTGCTAATATTTGTGTAATCTGTCTTTTCATATGCAGGGAAGGGGGGGGGGGGTCTGCTCTTTCTGCATTCCCAGCCCCTTTCACTGGGTGTCCCAACCTAACATCATCAACAGAGCTAAACTTGCAGCTTCTTAAAATCCAATATAAAACCTTTTAAAAACTTACTTAGATCAGTATCTCAGAAATCCCAACCAGCAAAAACTAATTTCAGGGAGGTGGCTTCACCCGGTACTGCGACGCCACCCCACCCCCCCTCCCAGTTATATATTGGACACCTTGAAACCCTAAATAAGATAGGGACTTATCATTAAAGTAGCTTCCCGCTTAAGTCACATTAAAAAAAAAGTAGCTTCATTACACAACCACATACAACAAACCTATTTTCCAGTGATCGTACGCTTGTTGAATGCATAAATATTTTAGAATACAAAGTTTAATTACATGCAGTAAATAAGGTAGTATTTGTATTTTATTTTATTAAAATCCTTGGGAGCATTTTGATTACTGTTGCATGCTTTGAGGGTTCTATAACGTCCCAGCAACTAAAGGCATTCCTTAAAGAAACACTTTTCCGGATTTGGGCCACATTGGATCATGGTACTTGGAGTTTCAGGGAGATTGCATTCCATTTGCTGGCATCAGAGAGCCGCTATTACAATCAGGGAGACTCCCTGAACTTCGGCGAGAGTTGGGATGTCTGGTATCTTTGCATATTCATCTTTATAGTAGTGCCTACTACATGCAGTTATATGAAAATTGGTATTCACTGTCCCTTTAATCATTTCCACTTTCCCATGATTCTTTAGTAAATGTTTTGCCTCCAGCAAGGAGGGATGATGACACTTGAAATGCTGATCTACACGTTGTTGATTGAAAAAGGTTTTCTAACCGATCTGAGACCTATTATCCTCCTTAGAGTACCTACAAACGGGGCAGAGGAATGGACAGGAATTCAGCCAGGCAGTTAAAATATTCTCCCAGTGTGACGATGCCGCCAGCCTCCCAGGTCAAATGTGGGCATGCCCACCAATCCATTGGTCTACGGATCCTTGGCACCGTGCTTGCACTTCCTCAGATAGGCCTGTCTACTGGAAGTGACTTCTGCAAGTATAAACCTTCATAGCCCATAGGTAGGTTATTAGCATGATCATGTACACATGATTCACATAGCCTGAGAACATAGATACACCAGATAACACTGCATACAAGTTTAGGCACCTTTGGGCACTTTTACACATTTACAGTAAAATTGAGGTTGTCAGGGCACAGGTAAATACATATTTATATATATATGTATGTCAATAGGACAGGGAAATATGTTTATGTATGTAACCATATTTGTATCAGATATTACTGGAATAAGGTTTAAATTCTGATGTCAGACAGAAACCTTCACAAATTGAATATACATCTCCAGTCTGAGCTACAGACAACAGGTCCCAAGAAACAAAGGAAAACATTTGCTTCTTAATTAGGAAGCACTCTGTACCCCATGTGGTGAGCAAAAGACGAAGAGCCTGGATACACACTCATATATGAACTTCCTGCCAACAAAAGGAGCTGAAAATTGACAGCTGCCTGTTAAGTGTGTGGCTGATAACAGCTGGATACACGTGACACAGACATTGTGTCTGGGTTAGGATAACATAGAGGAAGCACATGACTTACATTATGATTTCAAAATAACTGTATTTAGAGTTCAAATAAAATATAATGCCAGGAAAATATATATATTTTAATGGATATGAGATGTATATTTATGTGATATCAAATATTAACATTTATTTTTATTTCAGATCGACATAAACAGGATTTATGTATTCAGGAAGAAATACACAGAAATGTCACATACTATATCTGGGTGAATGCAAATATCAGGAGTTTTAAATACTACCAATCTGGAGATATAAAAATAAGCTGTTATTTGCAAAGAAATGCCAGAATACTGATAAAATTATAATGCATTTTAAACTAATAATTAGCAGTGTTAAATTACCTTAATATAATAAAATGTTAATAATATAACATATTTGGTATCAGAATAATCAGAAAAAATAACCTAATATTAACCATCTGTAATTGGGGTTATATATGATTAATGCAGAGAGTGTGATCTGATTAAATAACCATTTTATAAAAAAAAAAATTAACTTGCTTAAAAATGTCAGAAATGCTGTATTGTATTGCTATGTTGTACTGTATGCTGCCACCTGGTGTTATGTTGCGAGAACTACAGCCAGAAGGTTCTTTCTGGCTGTTAAAAATGAAATTTCCAAGGGCCAATCCGATTTAGACTTCCCAGATAACCAATGGGAAGGTCAGCTCCTGTAGTGCCACCCACATGATGTCATCAATGATTATATAATGGGAGTGTTGAATGCACAAGAGAGAGTTGTCTGTAACTTGTTGAAAATTAGTGATCTGATTTTGGCTGCGATATACCTAAAAAAAAAAAAAAGTTCACTTCAGCAAGGAGCTTAAAACTTATCCTTGATTTGTGCAAAAACCTTCTTTCAAATGAGATGACCTAAAGACCGCTACGAATTGGATCTGTTGCAAAACATTGGGAACCGGATTGCTGTTTATTTGGGTGATGTATACAAGGTTTTTGTAAGATAAGTTATATGCATAGTTAATTTGTATTTAATAGATTTAAAGAAGCAGTGCGTTTTTCTTTTTAAGTTAGCATTTCACAACCTATATATATATTGTTTAAATCTGCGTCTGATTGACCAAGTAACTCATCTATGCAAGTTCTGATATTGTCAGTTAATTTTGTATTAGGATAAATTGCAGTTAAATAGCAGAATATATATATTATCCTGTTGTTTTATAAACACTGTTTAGAATTGTATTGCTTGGATGTTAAAGGTTTTTAGTCCCATTGTGTTAAATAAATAAAAGGCTGAATTGTGAAGGTATATTTTTCTGGGTTTTGTAAGAAGGATAGCATATCTTAAGAGTTGGTTTTAACGCATATAAACTTTTATTTAATTTCCTTTTACTGCAAATATAGTTCAATATGTTTATGGATATTAACTAAATAAAAGAATTCAGATATTTATATTAATTGTATGGTCTAGTAGGTGCATGGTTGATAAGGGTTTCTATTTCTTTGTATTGTGTTTATAACCCTGCCATAAACTTATATATATTATTTGGATAGCACTGCTAAGATTTTCATAAATATACTGACATAATAATTGGAGGCACTTTTTCTGAGATTTATTAATATTCCATCATAATTGATATAATATAATTGTAAGTAAATAGAAATTATTATAAAAGAGAAAAAAAAAAAAATAATTCATATTTCGATATTAATATTTTGAAGATATAATTTTTTTTGAAAAGTTGAAATATTAATTTTCATATTTCGAGATTGACATTAATATCTTGAAATATTATTAAAGATTAATTTTGAAAAATTAATAAAAATATTAATTTTTCATATTTCAAAATTAATCAAAAATATTGATTTTTCATATTTTCAAAGTTAATCAAAAATATTAATTTCTCATATTTTGGAATATTAATTTTTCATATTTCAAGATTAATAATATTTTTTTTTTGAAATATAAAAATTTTCCTTCTCTCTTTTTATTGGCAAAAATTGTATTAGCGTTTTAGTTTAACTAAGTACTAAACCAATATAATAATGTCTGTAGCCAGAAGTGACTCATTTAATTCTATACATAGCAATGAAATTGGTCCCATAACCATACCTATTACTAAAGGTCAGGTCCTTAAGAAAGATATCTTAAGTTACCTTAAAGGGAAGTTTAATATTGCGGGTGAATTAAATGATTTTATGGATATGCTTGAAACTAGGGCTAAAAATATTACCGTTAATAATAATATGTGGAATGAAGAGAATGAATTCTTCCAGGAATTATTAATGATTAATCAATGCGAAGCTCCCAAAAAGCGAGACGAACTAATACTAAAATCCTGGCCCCTTTTAATATGCATAATTGACGAAATGTCGTTTTGTGTCACAGACAAACGATTGCAAATACAGGAGCTAGAAAATAGTATTCGTTCCTCGCGCAGACGCGAAGAGGGTTTAAAAATAGCCAAAAATAAAATGGATGAATTTGCCCAAAACCTAGCCACCTTAGATAAGCACAATATGGACTTAATCGCGCAGATACAAGATTTAAATAAACAGCTTGCGCAAAGCCAGAGAGAATTAAGCGATTTAAAAAGGTCATATCGCCATAATGAAAACCCCTATATTAGCAGTGAGAATAATACAGATAATGCTAACTCCTTTAGCGAACGCGTAAGGGACGAGGTACGAAAATATATAGAACAACATAGACAAATGACCCCTAACGGGTCAGAAGTAGATTTCCCAAATAGACAATCCCCTCAGGATGTAAATCCAGAGGACAGCTGTAGCGCAGCTGATGCGGGGGAGGGAAACTCTAACAGAGAGTCCCAAAATAAGTCTGATAAAGTCTATGATTCCCATAAAATAATCACCTTCGTACAACGCGCAGTACCTATATTCTCCAATAAGGGAACAACATCTGTAATTGATCATTTACAGGCTTTTGAAAATGCGTTAGCTATAATGAATGTTACAAGTGAGAAATTGAAAATTGAATTTCTACCTTGGGTATTTGACAGTAAGCATCACAAATTCTTTGCCTCACTAAAGGATATGAATATTCATTCCTGGAATGGGGTAAAACGACAATGCAGAAAAGAATTCGGGCAATATTGCACTAAAACTACCGCGAAGATAGCGGTATATGGTTTAAAGTGTCGTGCGAATCAGAGTCCAATCGAATTCCTTTCTGTATTGAAAAATGCGTACAGTATGGCTGAAGATAATCCCAAATTTGACGGCTCAGAATTTGTAAATTTATTTTTTGAAGCACTGCCTACACCCATCAAAATTAACTTAGCTAGAGATTTTGATGAGGACTGCTCATTGGAATGGCTGATCAAAGAGAGTACAAAATTATACTCTATTCAGCAGTCCAGTGAGCAGGGGGTTAAAAAGGAATCAAAACCCAAAATTGTAGCAGAAACTAGGGTGTCACCTAAACCCCTCAATTTGGAGTCTAACAAGAGAACTTATGCAGAGGTGGCCAGTCAAAACAGGCCATCTCCACAGAGGTTTAATTCTGCCCCTCCCCCTACACAGGTTGAGGCGCAGGGAGACTATAACCAAAGTGGGGGACATAATCAGGTGAATAATTACTCACAAAGAGAATACTCACCAAATAATTGGTATCCGCGCAAGGGTAGATACAATAGACGGCGAAGATATTCTCAGGGTAACCAGACACCCCAGGTATATAATGCTCCCCAAAGTACTAATGCTGAACAAGCTGAACCCCAGGGGCAACCACGCCAGAATAGAAATAGTGGCCCTGATTCTGAGGGAACCCAATGGTCCAGGAATCAGTACAATGGGGCATCAAGAGATAGGCCCAGGGGTAGAGGTAACTTGTACAATCAGGTAGATATGCTGTTTACCCAATTAAATCGGTTGAGCAAACAAATCGCTAATATGAGTCAAAAATCTACGGCTCAGCAACCGAACAATACTTTTTTAGGGGTACAGCCAGTGGTCAGCAGTGGACCACAGGCACAGTCATAAATACTGCAGTATCACCTGAAGGGGAGGGGAGAGATATACAAAATGTAGTAATAAATATCAATGATACTAATCATGTTATCTCCCCACAGACCGGAAACGGACAAATTAGCTGTGACAATGAGCGATATCAGCCGGGAAAAATTAACCAAACTTTTCCTCTGCAGTGTTCTCTTAACATTATTTCCACAGATGCAGTACACAAGAACCCAGCTGACCTTGTCATAGGGGAAACAGGTAGGTATGAAATTTCCTCTGAATCGAATGACGCAGCGGATCCAGGTAAAACGTGGCGAAGCCCACAGATGTACAAGAATGCAAATTTTATGTGTGAAATGATAGAAACTGCAGGAAGATATTATGTACTAGTTGAGCTGCAAGATTCAGTCTCCAACCCTATCAGGGGATTAATTGACACTGGGTCACAGGCAACTATCTTATCCCACAGGTACTACACACAGCTAAATGAGCTAACACCCCACAAATCCAAAATAAGAGAATTTGACGGTTCTCTAATAGGTGTTGGGGGTGACTCCCTAAAAGTCTACGGTACTGCCTGGTTAAAATTTAAATTGGGGAACAGGGTCATAAGACACCCTGTCATTATAGTGGATCTGCCAACTGATCGTTTAATTATTGGTAGTGATCTCCTGAAACGATTAAGCACCATAATTGATTGCATAAATAATGTAATTTGGTCGCAAGTTAAACGGCCTATCAATTATGAAAAATCTGGTACATCTCGCACCCGACACAGCTGTCACGTGGTGGAAGAGAAACCAGATGCTGTGGAGATTCATTTCAGGAATAACTCTACACCTGAAATCACTATTCTACAAATAGATGATCAGACTCCTTTTAGTGGCTCTGATGGTAATACTTTTAAAATTTCGCCCGGAAAAATAGCGAATATCTCCCTAGATGGCGATATATTAACCATATCACTCCACAAGGGGGATCCTAAAATCCCTAAAGGGGGAGACCATGCTCAATACCTCACAGGGATTGAGAGAGTTAAAGAGGATCTATTTATCCCTATACAAGTGCATGACCTTGGTAAAACCAAGTATGCTAAAATAAATTTAAAACAGGAAGCTAGCTATATAAGCGAAGGTTTATTAGCGCAAATAGCTGAACCTAAAGTGATTAAATATTTTTCTCCCCAAGACCACTGTGTCAACGGCCTGGATGACAGGTCTGAAAGCTATAACATCACAGCTAAGTGCTTATTATCTATCTCTATTGGTAATAAGTCAGTGAAGCACCTGTTTTTAGTTTTAAATACTCCCCATAATCAAATATACATTGGCAATGATATCTTACATAGATATGCCATACAAATAGATTTGATTAATTCTTGCCTCTGGAGCAGGTTAAAGGGGGACCCTGAAGTATTTCAGGATGAAAATGCAGCCCTGAAATCAAACCAGCAATTGCCATATGCTGTGAATATGCAGGTATCTAGCGATGTTATAATTCCTGCTGGGGCTGATAAATTTCTTTTACCCTTACAGGTAAAGAGAGGTCAGAAATTAAAAACTTCTGAAACACTGATTTGCCTCTCCCATAGAATACAAGATCTGGGTGTCTCAGTAACCTACACTCCTATGGTGAATATTGGAACTGTTCCAATAAATATTATTGTGCATAACATGACCCCACAGGATATAACATTATCCAAGGGAACTACCATAGGATATGCACTGGAATCAAGTTATTACACTTTTGGATTCCAGAATAATGTAATTGGGCTAATACCTGAAGGATACCTAACTGAAGAACAATTAATAGAACAATCCTTTGCATCTATGCCAGAGGGTCTATTTAATATTCAGTCTATTTATCCCTTCAGCTCAGAGGAAGGCATCTGTAAAATTGAAGAAGCCTCTCTGGTGTTTGATCAGCCAATCAAACAGCAAGATTACCCCAATACCCAGAGTCATGGGAGCAATGTAAATTATAATCAAGGGGATCTCACCTCTAGACTGGAAGAAGCCTATGAAATAGGACAGCCTGAAATCTTTCCAGGATTTCAGCAAATAGTCGAAGAGCAAATATCCTTAGCTAATGGCTGTTCTAGCGATGATGAACGCCAACAGCTGCGAGAACTCCTGATGGAGTACAAGGATATTTTCGCTAAGGATTCTTATGACTGTGGTACCACAGACTTACACATTGCAAGAATACAAACAGATCCTAATGCGCCACCTGTATTTGTCAAACAATACAGACTTCCCTTAGCCTCATATGATTCTCTTGCAGAGATCATAAGGAATTTGGAAGAAAGAGGTATTATCAGACAGGTGCACAGCTCTTATAATAATCCTATTCTAGGTGTCCTTAAGCCCAATGGACAATGGGGTTTGTGTGCTGACTTAAGACAGCTAAACAAACGAGTATACATGTCTGGCTGGCCTGTACCATACATTGACCAGTGCCTAGCACAAATGCAGGGATCCAAAATATTCACTGCCATTGATTGTGCACAGGGATATTGGACCATAAAGGTACATGAAGAGGACCAATATAAGCTAGCATTCTCCTTCCAAAAGATTCAGTATGCATTCCAGAGACTTCCATTTGGATACATAAATTCTGGACATGAATTTGCTGTATTCATGCATAAGGCTATGCCTGACGCACTGGAAAGGGGGACCTTATCTTATGTGGATGATGTTTTAATCAAAAGCACAGACTTTGAAAAACACATTGCAGAGCTTAAACACGTCCTCAGCCAACTTAAAAGGGCAGGTGTCAAATTATCCCTGCAAAAAGCTCAATGGTGCCGCACTCGTGTAAACTTCTTGGGACATGAAGTTACCTCTGATGGATTAAATCCCCAGAAGAAAAAGGTGGAAGCTATAGTGAATTCTAAAAACCCAACTAACTTAAAGGAATTGAGATCATTCCTGGGTATGACGAATTATTCTCGCAAATTCATTGATAATTATGCGGAATTAGCTAAACCACTACTACTTCTTCTAAAGAAGGATGTGAAATGGCACTGGAGTGAGTCTCAAGAGACAGCCATCAGAGAGCTGAAGAGAAAACTCACTCAAGCACCTTGCTTAGCGTACCCTGAAGGTGGTAAACCTTTCTACTTAGAAACAGGGTACACAGATGTAAGCATGAGTGCTGTGTTATACCAAAAGCATGATAATTTGAACAAAGCCATTGCTTATGCGAGCAAAAATCTATCCCCAGTAGAAATAAAGTTTAACGATTGCGAAAAAGCCCTCTTATCTACTGTATGGGCTCTACAAAATTTCCGCAGCTATATACAGGGCGAGAAAATTATTGTAGAAACGGCCCACCAGCCTTTGCTATATTTGCAAAGTGAGAGAATAAGAGATGGGAATTTGTCTAATAGCCGCATAACAGCGTGGACTCTTTCCTTACAAGGCTGGCCCTTAGAAATTCGCTACAAGCAGAATAAAAAGAATCCAGTCGCACAAGGGCTTGCTGAGCTCCACGACTGTACTGCTAGAGATCCTGGGGAAGAATTATCAGAAGATGATTTTCTGGAAGAACAATTGCTTTCCCCATATAAAATGTACAATGAGGACCATTGTCAAACATTACCTTGGGTATATGTTGATGGTTGTTCTTACCATGCCACTATTGATAATGAGCGCAGATTAGTCGCTGGCATTGGTATAACTGGGGCAAATGGATTCCCAAATATATCTATAGGTTTCAACATTGGACCAAGATCAAGTCAGGTTGCAGAACTAACTGCTGTTTTCAAAACCATTGAAATGGCTATTGAACATAGTATTAATGAATTTGTGATCATAACTGACTCAAATTATGTGCGTGACAGCTTTGTTGAATACCTGCCAACTTGGAAAAGAAATGGCATGCAGAAAAGCAATCACAAACCAGTCAAGCATGGCAAATTGTTCTGCGAGATTGATAATCTGGTAGTATCCAATGATTTAACCATACACTGGAAAAAGACCAAGGGTCATTCCAGAGTTCTAGGTCCTGATAAGGAAGGCAATGACCTTGCGGATTCATTAGCCAAACAAGGAGCCATAACTGGAGAACTCCTTAATATTGACCATTTAATGGGTGCAATTCAGGTAGAAGCCATTACCAGAAACCAGGCAAAACAACAGAGTGAGCCTAACTTGGTACAATGGAGTCAGGATTCTCCTAGTGAGGACCTGATCACTAGTCAAAAAGAAGACCCCATTGTAGGCATCTTCTATAAACACATAGAAGATCCTGAAAGCAACCCCATCTCAAAAGATGATTGTATTGGCAAAGAAGATCTGAGAATCTTAATAAAATCTAAATCACAATTCAAATTACAGGATGGTTTGTTAATTAGAACCTCCAAAACTGGCATCCAGCAGTGGGTAGTACCCACCAAGTTCAGAGGTCTAATGCTCCAACATGCCCATGATGCTCCCACATCTGGACATCGCGGTGCCAAACTCACGTATGAAATATTGCGTGATTATGCTTTTTGGCCACACATGTTGAAAGACGTTCAAACCTACTGTCAAGGGTGTTTAATCTGCCCACAGTTCCAACCCACTGCACCAATGCATAGAGCGCCATTGCAGAAAAGGGGGATGGTAATGCCATGGTCAGATATACAAATTGATTTTATTGGTCCAGTAACAAGGTCATCAAGAGGTAACAAATACATGTTAACAGTGACATGCCTGTTCACTAAATGGGTAGAGTGCATTAGTGCACCTAACAATAGTGCTGAAACATGTGCAGCATTGCTCATCAACCATGTATTTTCCAGATTTGGTTTGCCCCAAAGAATCGAATCAGATCGGGGGACCCACTTCACTAGCGAAGTGATGACAAAAATGTGGAAAATACTAGGGGTTAAAAGAAAGCTCCATATTGCTTATAGAGCTGCCTCAAGTGGTGGTGTAGAGCGTTACAACCAGTCTATTGTTAAAATCCTCAAAAAGTTTGTGAGTGAAACAGGTAAAGACTGGGATGTAAAACTACCTCTAGTCTTAATGGCATTAAGAGCAACTCCAAGTAGTGCTACCAAGATGTCACCTTTTGAACTGATGACTGGTAGAAGAATGGTTCTACCTCAGCATCTGCTGTACCGTACATCAGACCAAAATTTGATAAACGCTGCCAATACACATCAATATGTGGAAAACCTAAGGAAACACCTGCAATATGCCTTTGCATTTGCTCAAAGGAATTTAGAAAGAGCCGCAACTGCCACTAAAACCTATTATGATCTCAAAACGTCCAAAAAGGAATATGAAATAAATGATAAAGTTTATCTTTATAACTTTGGGAGAGATCAGGTTAGGGAGAAGAAATTTCTTCCCTCATGGAAAGGTCCTTTCGTCATTACTGACAAAATATCTCCAGTGGCCTATAAAATACGGATCCCCAAAAATGAAAGTTTCATAGATAAATGGGTCCATATCAATCAATTGCGAGCGTGTCACCCCAGATCCCAACTACAAGTCATAGAGGGAGAATGAAGTGTCATATCCCCAAATGAACTAAAGATATACTATAGTTTAAAGATGCCTAGCTGATAAACATGAAAGCTCAAAATAACAAACTTTCTACATAAGAGACTGTCTATGTTGTATATGGCCAACATCCTCACCGAGTACCACTGACTTTGATCCAATTCAAAAACATGTGTCCTACATATATTTGAATTTGAAAGGGGGAATTATGTCAGGGCACAGGTAAATACATATTTATATATATATGTATGTCAATAGGACAGGGAAATATGTTTATGTATGTAACCATATTTGTATCAGATATTACTGGAATAAGGTTTAAATTCTGATGTCAGACAGAAACCTTCACAAATTGAATATACATCTCCAGTCTGAGCTACAGACAACAGGTCCCAAGAAACAAAGGAAAACATTTGCTTCTTAATTAGGAAGCACTCTGTACCCCATGTGGTGAGCAAAAGACGAAGAGCCTGGATACACACTCATATATGAACTTCCTGCCAACAAAAGGAGCTGAAAATTGACAGCTGCCTGTTAAGTGTGTGGCTGATAACAGCTGGATACACGTGACACAGACATTGTGTCTGGGTTAGGATAACATAGAGGAAGCACATGACTTACATTATGATTTCAAAATAACTGTATTTAGAGTTCAAATAAAATATAATGCCAGGAAAATATATATATTTTAATGGATATGAGATGTATATTTATGTGATATCAAATATTAACATCTAAATATATATATATATGGAAAGTAAAAGATTGAATGATATATATATATATATATATATATATTTTGAAGGCATGAATATCTTAGCCTCTGTGTGTTTAAGAACATGAACAGATGTTTATGGACCTGAAGAGAAGTGATTATTAACATTTATTTTTATTTCAGATCGACATAAACAGGATTTATGTATTCAGGAAGAAATACACAGAAATGTCACATACTATATCTGGGTGAATGCAAATATCAGGAGTTTTAAATACTACCAATCTGGAGATATAAAAATAAGCTGTTATTTGCAAAGAAATGCCAGAATACTGATAAAATTATAATGCATTTTAAACTAATAATTAGCAGTGTTAAATTACCTTAATATAATAAAATGTTAATAATATAACATATTTGGTATCAGAATAATCAGAAAAAATAACCTAATATTAACCATCTGTAATTGGGGTTATATATGATTAATGCAGAGAGTGTGATCTGATTAAATAACCATTTTATAAAAAAAAAAATTAACTTGCTTAAAAATGTCAGAAATGCTGTATTGTATTGCTATGTTGTACTGTATGCTGCCACCTGGTGTTATGTTGCGAGAACTACAGCCAGAAGGTTCTTTCTGGCTGTTAAAAATGAAATTTCCAAGGGCCAATCCGATTTAGACTTCCCAGATAACCAATGGGAAGGTCAGCTCCCGTAGTGCCACCCACATGATGTCATCAATGATTATATAATGGGAGTGTTGAATGCACAAGAGAGAGTTGTCTGTAACTTGTTGAAAATTAGTGATCTGATTTTGGCTGCGATATACCTAAAAAAAAAAAAAAGTTCACTTCAGCAAGGAGCTTAAAACTTATCCTTGATTTGTGCAAAAACCTTCTTTCAAATGAGATGACCTAAAGACCGCTACGAATTGGATCTGTTGCAAAACATTGGGAACCGGATTGCTGTTTATTTGGGTGATGTATACAAGGTTTTTGTAAGATAAGTTATATGCATAGTTAATTTGTATTTAATAGATTTAAAGAAGCAGTGTGTTTTTCTTTTTAAGTTAGCATTTCACAACCTATATATATATTGTTTAAATCTGCGTCTGATTGACCAAGTAACTCATCTATGCAAGTTCTGATATTGTCAGTTAATTTTGTATTAGGATAAATTGCAGTTAAATAGCAGAATATATATATTATCCTGTTGTTTTATAAACACTGTTTAGAATTGTATTGCTTGGATGTTAAAGGTTTTTAGTCCCATTGTGTTAAATAAATAAAAGGCTGAATTGTGAAGGTATATTTTTCTGGGTTTTGTAAGAAGGATAGCATATCTTAAGAGTTGGTTTTAACGCATATAAACTTTTATTTAATTTCCTTTTACTGCAAATATAGTTCAATATGTTTATGGATATTAACTAAATAAAAGAATTCAGATATTTATATTAATTGTATGGTCTAGTAGGTGCATGGTTGATAAGGGTTTCTATTTCTTTGTATTATGTTTATAACCCTGCCATAAACTTATATATATATTATTTGGATAGCACTGCTAAGATTTTCATAAATATACTGACAAGGTACTGTCTCATTATATTTACCTCTGCAGGTCTCAGCACATACCAGGGCTCTGATCCTAATATTCTACAGGCTCTCAGATGATCAGCAACATTTCTGAAGCTGGGGAGCTCGTTTTCTGAACTTTCGGTGCAGACTTCAGGGGGTTACCTTTTTGGTGCCAAAACAGTTTGCTCTCTTCCTCATCTCCCTCACACTCTGGAGGCCATCTTTGTTGACACACTACAATTTCTCTTCAGTGCCTTGGAGTGGTAAGCACCCTTAATAATAGTTACTTTGCATAAATTTATATTTATTTAATGCTTAATTGATTTTAAAGTACATTTTTTTTCTCTTAAAGAGACAGTACCCATTTTATTCTGATTTCCTCACTGGGACTTCAGTTTTAGATTGTGCCAATATTTGTGTGTTCCCCTGAGGGGTTAATCCTTTCTGTGCCTGTTATACTGTATTTCTGTGCTGATATCTAATTTTAGATACTCACCTATTTATCTAATTAATTATGGAACAAACTGGCACAGCTACTGTCTTAGGACATAACAGTACACTGATCCTTTCTAAAGGGCAATCTACTGCTATTTTAAAGGAACATTAAACTGCTGGGTACAAGTACATTAATGCAAAGACTGCTGCTTATGGTTCAACTTGTGATCTTCTGATGTAGGGCCAGATTACAAGTGGTGTGTTAACAGTTATGCACAAGCGAAAATGGGTTTATTGCGGCTGTTTGTCTGTGTCGGGTTTACTGCTCAAATTACAAGTTGAAAGTAAATGCAATGCGTGAGTGCAATAATGTTTTACACTAGCATAATTACCACGTCCTCACAACTCTGGTTAACTGTTTAGTGAAACAAAAAAGTGTTAAAAAACACATCAATAATACATTCGAAAGTACAGTTACTCATAATAACAATATTTAATAAAAATCATTATAAAAAATTATTGCAAAAAAAGGGCTCAAAGATATGAGGTCTCAGGTGTTAGAAACAAAAAGGCATGCAAATATATATATGTGTGTGTTTTATATATGTGTCTACATATGTATTTATGTATATATATATATATATGTATTTACAGACATACTGTATATACACACATAAACACATAAATACATATGTACACACATATAGACATTTATATAAATTAGTGCTGTGTTATAGTGTATATTTACTGTAAATATTTTACATTCAAATGTTCTGCACATAGCATATTTATAAATAGATATTCCTATATATATCTATATATTTAAACCTGTATATAATCATTTATATGTATAGATATATATTGTACCAAAATACCATCAGATATATATATAGAAATATGTATTTAAGAATAAATAGAACATATCCTTCTATGTGAAGAACATTGGAATGTGAAATATTAATATTTTCATGTTGGGTTAGCGATCAGATTTGTGCGCCATTAGGGTGTTGACTTCTATGGTGGAATACATTATTGTACACGCAAGTTTGGCTTTTTACTTACATCGGCTTAGCGACACGCACAAAACGCATACTTCTAGCGGAGTAAGTGCTCGAGCAGGAACGTTAAATAGCGCTCCACTTGTAATCTGGCCCTTAGTGTCTTAAAGCAGACTTCTTTCCCTCCAATTTCAGGGAAAGATCTTCCTTGGACCTGGACTGGATGCTGTAATTGCTACAGATGCTGGAGGTAAAGGGGCTTTCCGGCCACAAGACAAAAAAGCTAAGGTCAGGGTTAAGTTCGCTGGACGATTTAACTCCTTTCGTCATTCTAAAAACACAAAAATTCTCCTCTTCATGTCTCAGAATTACTCTTGGTCCAAACAGACCAGAAAGCCTGCCCCTTCTTCCAAATCAGCATAAAGGTACGGTACGGCCTACAACCCAGACTCAGTTTTGGTGGGGGCAGACTGAAACTTTTTCAGGAGACTTGGGAAAAGTCTGTTCAAAATCCTTGGGTACTGAACATGAATTCCCTGGGGAACCACATAGGCTTTCAATCTTGCCCTTTTCGAGGAAAATTCCTTCTGTCTAATGTTCAAAAGATCATTTAAAGGACAGAACTTTATTGGCATGTGCAGAGGAACAGAATCAGGGGTTTAATTCAAACCTTTTAATTTTTCCAATGAAAGAAGGGGCTTACAGGCCAATCTTGGATATCAAAACTCTGAACAAATTTCTGAAAGTGACAATTCTCAAAATGGAGACTATTCATATTATATTAAATTTAGTGCATTATGGTCCATTTTTTTTTTTTTTTTTTAATTTTCAAGTTTATTTAAATTTGTTATCAGTTACAAACATAAAAGGTTGCTTACAGATGACAGTTTGGAACATCATGAAATAATATTGGAAAGAAAACAATGTTTGATCACTTAACGTTATGATAATATCATATAAGTTGCACAGAATATGGAGATATAGGATTCGCAGTATAAGTGGTCTGTTCTCTAGACCTTCTGTCCCTGGTGTCCTTAATAGGACGAACTGTGCTACACTAGTTATGGTATAAATCCGAGGTTCATAATACAGTTTTTAAGATTGAAACAATTGGTGAGTCCTCATGTCTGTCTCTGTGTTTTTCATATTCATGCAGTTTAATTTATAACATTTCAAATCTTGTGAATTAGAAAACATTTTTTTTTTTTTTACACAATGATTTAAATTTTTGTTTTGGTGCAGTTATGTGCCTATAATGTGGTAATATGGGAAAGAAACGAGCAGTCTTTCTCGTGAGTGCCTAACTGGCTGCTTATGTGTGTTATGCAGATAGGTTGGCTATTAGCTTGAGTGGGGGGGAGGTTGGTGAAAGGGGGAAAGCAAGGGCCTACGTAGGTATGTGTGTATTAATTATCATTAGTTATATGAGGACAAATTGGCAGACAAAGTCTAGGCGTCTTAATTGTGTGGTTGTGAAGGATCATTTCACGGTTGGTTTTGTTTCCAGGTTTCTGTACAATTAGTGTGTGTCTATCGTGCCTGCCTGTATGTGGTGGTATCGTTCTAGCTGTAATAAAGTGTCTACTTCTTCAATTTTTGGAACATTGCACGATTTCCAATGCCTTGGTATCAGGATTTTGATGCTATTTAACATCAGTAAGAGTAGTGCAGTGAGAGCCTTGTTTTCTTGTTTTGGGAGTGAAAGCAATAGTAGTAATTTGGGGTCATTGGGTACTTGTTTCCCTATCATCTTTGTTATGCAAGCAAGTGCTTCTGTCCAAAAACTTTCCAGCTCAGGGCAATTCCACCATAGATGCGTGGGTGTTCCATTGCTGCCATAATCTCTGCAACATTTGCCGTTGGCGGATTTGTATATTTTTTGTAATCTGTTGGGGGTGAGATACCACCTAGTAAGAAATTTGTAGTTGGTCTCCTGCACTCTTGCGAAGATGGACGCTCTTTTAGTTACTTAGAAGGCATTTATCCATTCTCGGTTTGGTATATCTATCTTTAGCTCTTTTTCCCACTGTTTGGTGTATGTTGGTCGTGAGAGGGGGTTATCATGAAGAACTATTTTGTAAATTAAGGATATTGCGTGTCTAGGTGTGGAGTCCATGAGACATAGTTCTTCAAAGGGTGTCAGGTGTCTTGTGAAATGTTGCCTATGTGGGTGAGTGGCTAAGTAATGGCTTATTTGTGTTTAAGAATACCAGTTCAGATTAATATATGAAGAGTCCTCATGTATTTCAGTTAATGTTTTAAGTTTTTTGTTTTTGGATAATGTAAGCAATACTCTATCTTTAATGTAATGTTTCCCTTTGAGCTGTGAGTCTTTGAGGCACCAGGGTAGTGTTGGGTTGTTGCTTATGGGCACCATTGGTGATATAGGGGTGGAGATATTGGTGGAGGTTCTTATCACTTTATCCCAGGTCTGATAGAATTCCATCAGAAGAGGGTATTGTATGGCTACGGATGGTCTATGTATAGCCTGGAGCTACGCCGAGATTCCTGCATTGCCTAAACCCAGAATATGTCTATCTAATTGTATCCATTCATTGTCTGAATTATTGGTGCACTTAGTAGTCTGTGAAGGGTTATGGCTTTCTTACATAGTGCTATATTTGGCATGCCCAACCCTCCTCTGTCTTTGGGTATATACATGGTCTGTCTAGCTATTCTAGATTTAATACCCCTCCAGATGTATTGTTCGATCAGTGATAAAAATTTTCTCAGATAATTTGGTGATAATGGTATTGGGGTGTAAGAGATATAACAGTCTTGGGAGTACGTTCATTTCTCTTGTTAAGTGTGTTCAGTCCACGGGTCATCCATTACTTATGGGATATATTCTCCTTCCCAACAGGAAGTTGCAAGAGGATCACCCAAGCAGAGCTGCTATATAGCTCCTCCCCTCACATGTCATATCCAGTCATTCTCTTGCAACCCTCAACAAAGAAGGAGGTCGCGAGAGGAGCTGGAGTTTTTACTTATCTATTCTTCAATCAAAAGTTTGTTATTTTAAATGGCAACGGAGTGTGCTGTTTTTCTATCTCAGGCAGTATTTGGAAGAAGAAACTGCCTGCGGTTTTTTTCTATGATCTTAGCAGGCGTAACTAAGATCCACTGGCTGTTCTCGACATTCTGAGGAGTGGGGTAACTTCAGAAACTGGGAATAGCATGCGGGGTCCTCCGCAAATGAGGTATGTGCAGTACTTTATTTTCTGGGAATGGAATTGACTAAGAAAATACTGCTGTTACCGTATGATGTAAGTACAGCCTTAAATGCAGTAGTAGCAACTGGTATCAGGCTGATAAATGTATGCGCAGTCGAGTTATATTCTAGGGACTAGAATTTGACTGAGAAAATACTGTTAACACTGAAATAATACTTAAGCCTTCTCTGCAGTGGTAGCGACTGGTAGCAGGCTTAGTGATAGCTTTGCATGACATTGAAAAATTTTGTTTTTTAATAAAACGTTTACTGGCATGTTATTCGTTTTTGTGAGGTACTTTGGTGATAAATCGCTTTGGGCATGATTTTTTTCCACATGGCTAACATATTTTTCTGCATGGAAACCGTTATATCAGGGCTCCCACTGTTGTGATTGGAGTGGGAGGGCCCTTGTTTTAGCGCCTTGTTGCGCAGTTAAAATTATTGCACAGTCTGTCTGCTTCTTCCTCCTTGATCCAGGACGTCTCTAGAGAGCTCAGGGGTCTGCAAATTTCATTTGTGAGGGAGGTAATCAGTCACAGCAGATCTGTGACAGTGTGCTGACTGTGATTAAAAGCGTTAAATCTTAATTGATATCTGTTTTATCCGTTTTGGGTATTGAGGGGTTAATCATCCTTTTGCTAATGGGTGCAATCCTCTGCTAATAATACACTTCTTGTTAAGAATTGTTTAATTATATCTGTATTTTTGAAGCGCTGCAGCGTTTTTTATATTGCTTGTAAACTTATTGAAAGTGATTTCCAAGCTTGTTGGTTTCATTGCTAAGTCTGTTTTAAACATGTCTGATTCAGAGGAAACTGTTTGTTCATCATGTTCAAAAGCCAATGTGGAGCCCAATAGAACGATGTGTACCAATTGTATTGATATTGCTTTGAATAAAAGTCAATCTGTACCGATAAAGAAGCTATCACAAGACAACGAGGGGGAAGTTATGCCGCCTAACTCTCCTCACGTGTCAGTACCTGCGTCTCCCGCTCGGGAGATGCGTAGGATTGAGACACCTAGTACATCTAGGCCCTTACAAATCACTTTACATGATATGGCTAATGTTATGAAAGAAGTATTATATAATATGCCCGAATTAAGGGGCAAGCGCGATAGCTCTGGGTTAAGGACAGAGCGCGCTGATGACACGAGAGCCATGTCTGATACTGCGTCACAATTTGCAGAACATGAGGACGGTGAGCTTCATTCTGTCGGTGACGGTTCTGATCCGGGGAGACCGGATTCAGAAATTTCAAATTTAAAATTTAAGCTTGAGAACCTCCGTGTGTTACTAGGGGAGGTATTAGTGGCTCTGAATGATTGCGACACGGTGGCAATTCCAGAGAAATTGTGTAAGTTGGATAGATACTATGCGGTACCGGTGTGTACTGACGTTTTTCCTATACCAAAAAGGCTTACAGAAATTATAAGTAAGGAGTGGGATAGACCCGGTGTGCCTTTTTCCCCTCCCCCGATATTTAGAAAAATGTTCCCTATAGACGCCACCACACGAGACTTATGGCAGACGGTCCCTAAGGTGGAGGGAGCAGTTTCTATGTTAGCCAAGCGTACCACTATCCCGGTGGAGGATAGCTGTGCTTTCTCAGATCCAATGGATAAAAAATTAGAGGGTTATCTTAAGAAAATGTTTGTTCAACAGGGTTTTATATTGCAGCCTCTTGCATGCATTGCGCCTGTCACGGCTGCAGCGGCATTCTGGTTTGAGTCTCTGGAAGAGGCGATTCGCACAGAGCCGTTGGATGAGGCCTTGAGCAAAGTTAGAACCCTTAAGCAAGCTAATGCGTTTGTTTCAGATGCCGTAGTACATCTAACCAAACTTACGGCTAAAAATTCCGGATTCGCCATACAGGCGCGCAGAGCGCTCTGGCTTAAATCCTGGTCAGCGGATGTAACTTCCAAGTCTTAACTACTTAACATTCCTTTCAAAGGGCAGACCTTATTCGGGCCCGGCTTGAAGGAAATTATTGCTGACATTACGGGAGGTAAGGGCCACGCCCTTCCTCAGGACAGGGCCAAACCAAAGGCCAAACAGTCTAATTTTCGTGCCTTTCGTAACTTCAAGGCAGGAGCAGCATCGACTTCCTCCGCTCCAAAACAGGAAGGAACTACTGCTCGTTACAGACAGGGTTGGAAAGGCAACCAGTCATGGAACAAGGGCAAGCAGGCCAGAAAGCCTACTCCTGCCCCTAAGACAGCATGAAGTCAGGGCCCCCTGTCCGGAGACGGATTTAGTGGGGGGCAGACTTTCTCTCTTTGCCCAGGCCCAGAGATGTGCAGGATCCCTGGACATTAAAGATTATATCTCAGGGATACCTTCTGGATTTCAAAACCTCTCCTCCACAAGGGAGGTTCCATCTTTCGAGGTTATCGACAAACCTAGTAAAGAGAGAGGCATTTCTACAATGTGTACAAGACCTCTTAATCATGGGGGTGATCCACTCAGTTCCGCGATCGGAACAGGGACAAGGATTTTACTCAAATCTATTTGTGGTTCCCAAAAAAGAGGGAACCTTCAGACCAATCTTGGACTTAAAGATCTTAAACAAATTCCTAAGGGTACCATCGTTCAAGATGGAAACCATTCAAACCATCCTACCCATGATCCAAGAGGGTCAATATATGACCACGGTGGACTTAAAGGATGCTTACCTTCATATACCGATTCACAAGGATCATTATCGGTACCTGAGGTTTGCCTTTCTAGACAGGCATTACCAGTTTGTGGCTCTTCCCTTCGGGTTAGCCACGGCCCCGAGAATTTTTACGAAGGTTCTGGGCTCACTTCTGGCGGTACTAAGACCACGAGGCATAGCGGTGGCTCCGTACCTAGACGACATTCTGATACAAGCGTCAAGTTTTCAGAATGCAAAGTCTCATACAGAGATAGTTCTAGCATTTCTGAGGTCGCATGGGTGGAAAGTGAATGTGGAAAAGAGTTCTCTGTTACCACTCACAAGGGTTCCTTTTCTAGGGACTCTTATAGATTCTGTAGAGATGAAGATTTACCTGACGGAGTCCAGGTTATCAAAGATTCTCAATGCTTGCCGTGTCCTTCATTCCGTTCCAAGCCCATCAGTAGCTCAGTGCATGGAGGTAATCAGCTTAATGGTCGCGGCAATGGACATAGTGCCATTTGCGCGCCTGCATCTCAGACCTCTGCAACTATGCATGCTCAGTCAATGGAACGGGGATTACTCAGATCTGTCCCCTTTGCTAAATCTGGACCAGGAGACCAGAGATTCGCTTCTCTGGTGGTTGTCACCGGTTCATCTGTCCAAAGGAATGACCTTTCGTAGGCCAGATTGGACGATTGTAACAACGGATGCCAGCCTTCTAGGCTGGGGAGCAGTCTGGAATTCCCTGAAGGCTCAGGGATCGTGGACTCAGGAGGAGAAACTCCTCCCAATAAACATTCTAGAATTAAGAACAATATTCAATGCTCTTCTAGCTTGGCCTCAGTTAGCAAAGCTGAGGTTCATCAGATTTCAGTCGGACAATATCACGACTGTGGCTTACATCAATCATCAAGGGGGAACCAGGAGTTCCCTAGCGATGTTGGAAGTCTCGAAGATAATTCGCTGGGCAGAGTCTCACTCTTGCCACCTGTCAGCGATTCACATCCCAGGCGTAGAGAACTGGGAGGCGGATTTCCTAAGTCGCCAGACTTTTCATCCGGGAGAGTGGGAACTTCACCCGGAGGTATTTGCTCAACTGATTCGTCGTTGGGGCAAACCGGATCTGGATCTCATGGCATCTCGCCAGAACGCGAAGCTTCCTTGTTACGGATCCAGGTCCAGGGACCCGGGAGCGGTGCTGGTAGATGCATTAGCAGCCCCTTGGGTTTTCAACATAGCTTATGTGTTTCCACCATTTCCGTTGCTACCTCAGCTGATTGCCAGGATCAAATAGGAGAGGGCATCGGTAATTCTGATAGCGCCTGCGTGGCCACGCAGAACCTGGTATGCAGACCTAGTGGACATGTCGTCCTGTCCACCATGGTCTCTTCCTCTGAGGCAGGACCTTCTAATTCAGGGTCCTTTCAACCATCCAAACCTAATTTCTCTGAGGCTGACTGCCTGGAAATTGAACGCTTGATTCTATCAAAGCGTGGGTTTTCGGATTCGGTTATTGATACATTAATACAGGCTCGGAAACCTGTGACAAGAAAGGTTTACCATAAGATATGGCGTAAATATTTATTTTGGTGCGAATCCAAGAGTTACTCATGGAGTAAGGTTAGGATTCCTAGGATATTAGCTTTTCTACAAGAGGGTTTAGAAAAGGGTTTATCCGCTAGTTCGCTAAAGGGACAGATTTCAGCTCTGTCTATTCTTTTACACAAACGTCTGGCAGAGCATCCAGACGTCCAGGCCTTTTGTCAGGCTTTGGCTAGAATTAAGCCTGTGTTTAAAGCTGTTGCTCCTCCGTGGAGCTTAAACTTGGTTCTTAAAGTTCTTCAGGGTGTTCCGTTTGAACCCCTTCATTCCATTGATATTAAGCTTTTATCTTGGAAAGTTTTGTTTTTGATGGCTATTTCCTCGGCTTGAAGAGTCTCTGAGTTATCTGCCTTACATTGTGATTCTCCTTATCTGATCTTTCATTCAGACAAGGTAGTTCTGCGTACTAAACCTGGGTTTTTACCTAAGGTTGTTTCTAACAGGAATATCAATCAAGAGATTGTTGTTCCATCATTATGTCCTAATCCTTCTTCAAAGAAGGAACGTCTTTTGCATAATCTAGACGTGGTCCGTGCTCTGAAGTTCTACTTACAGGCAACTAAAGATTTTAGACAAACTTCTTCTCTGTTTGTCGTTTACTCTGGACAGAGGAGAGGTCAAAAGGCTTCGGCTACCTCTCTCTCTTTTTGGCTTCGTAGCATAATACGTTTAGCCTATGAGACTGCTGGACAGCAGCCTCCTGAAAGAATTACAGCTCATTCCACTAGAGCTGTGGCTTCCACCTGGGCCTTTAAGAATGAGGCCTCTGTTGAACAGATTTGCAAGGCTGCAACTTGGTCTTCACTTCATACTTTTTCCAAATTTTACAAATTTTACACTTTCGCTTCTTCGGAGGCTGGTTTTGGGAGAAAGGTTCTACAGGCAGTGGTTCCTTCTGTTTAATGTTCCTGCCTTGTCCCTCCCATCATCCGTGTACTTAGCTTTGGTATTGGTATCCCATAAGTAATGGATGACCCGTGGACTGAACACACTTAACAAGAGAAAACATAATTTATGCTTACCTGATAAATTTATTTCTCTTGTAGTGTGTTCAGTCCACGGCCCGCTCTGTCTTTTTAAGGCAGGTTCTAAATTTTAAAATTATAACTCCAGTCACCACTGCACCTTATAGTTTCTCCTTTCTCGTCTTGTTTCGGTCGAATGACTGGATATGACATGTGAGGGGAGGAGCTATATAGCAGCTCTGCTTGGGTGATCCTCTTGCAACTTCCTGTTGGGAAGGAGAATATATCCCATAAGTAATGGATGACCCGTGGACTGAACACACTACAAGAGAAATAAATTTATCAGGTAAGCATAAATTATGTTTTTTATGACGTTGATTCTCTCTAGCCAGGTGATGGACTTATTCCTCCAGCTATAAAGGTCTGCCAATAGGGTTTTTCCATTTGTTTGTAATTTGCTTGGAATATGACCTGAAGGTCTGGTGATAAATAGATGCCTAGGTATTTCATTTTTGTCTTTTGGTGTTTTAGTGGGCAGTTTTAGAGTAGTTGGGGAAATAGATTGGGGTTGTAAGATATGTTCATTATTTCAGATTTAGAAAAATTAAGTTGGAAGTTGGAGACTGTTCCATATTCACGAAAGATGTCTATAGTTTTTGGTAGAGAGGTGTCTACATTAGTGAGTGTAAGAAGGATATCATCTGCATATAATGCTAATTTGTATTCCTGATTGTTTATTTGTACTCCCGCGATCTGTGGGCAATCACAGATTATTTTTGCTAGTGCTTCAATAGTGAGGGCAAACAGAATCAGTGACAATGGGCATCCCTGTCTGGTCCCATTCTGTATTTTAAACTTGTCTGAAAGGAGGCCATTAACCTTAACCTTGGCTGTGGGATTATGGTATAGTGAGAAGACTTTTTCTATGAATGTGTTACTGAATTTCATGTGGTGCATTACTGCCTCTAGGAATTTCCAGTGAATACGATCGAAGGACTTCTCTGCATCAGTTGATATGAGGGCCATAGGTATTTTACTATTTTGGGCATGGGATATAAGTTGCAGTGCCTTCATGGTGAATCCCACCTGATCTGGGTGTATGAGTTTGGGGAGATATTCATTGATTCTTGTTGTTAAGATCTTAATGTTGGAATTTAGTAGGGAGATAGGGTCGGAAATTTTCGGTTTTATTTGAGTCTTTCCCAGGCTTAGGGAGTACCATAATGTGTGCTTCTGTCATTGTGTTCGGAAAGCTTTGTTCAGTTAGTAAATTTTTAAAAAGCTGTAAAAGAGGAGGGGTTAAGTGGTGTTAATTGGTCTTGTAATATTTCATGTTCAGGCCGTCTGACCCTGGGATCTTCCTGTTGGACATGTTCTTTACAGCATTTTAAATCTCTTCTACAGTAATAGGGCAGTCTAAGAAGGCTGCTTCTTCTCTATCAAGGGTGGGTAAATTTAAATCTGTGAGAAAGTCTGTTATCATTGTATTTGTGGTATTTATTTTTTTTATGTTCTCTTTCCTAATAGCTAATATGTGTCGAGGTTGAATTTAGGAATTGTCTATTAGCACGTTTTTCTCTTTCTTTAAATTTGATGCATTCTCCACTAATTACGCATTTATGAGCTTCCCAAATCGTGGCTGGTGTGTGATGGTCTATGGTGTTCTCATTAAATTAGTGTTGGATTGTGGTGACTATGTCTTGCTGGATTAATGGGTTTTCTAGCAGGAACTCATCTAGCCTCCATATGAATGGTAGGATGGGGACGTTAGGCCAATTTATGCTACACTGTACCGGTGCATGGTCTGACCAGGTTATTGGTAGTATAGTTGCATCTTGTACCATTGTGAGCCCTGCTTGATCTGTTAAAACGTAGTCTATTCTAGTGTAGATGTTGTGCGTGTGTGAATAGAAGGTGAAATCCCTGACCTCCGAGTTCATGACTCTCCTCGCGTCATGTAGTTTCAGCTGTAGTATGTTGTTGTTCACTGCTTTAATGACCCTTTTGGAGGAGTTGGTGGTGCCTGTAGATGTATCTAGTGAGGAGTATAGGGGTATGTTTAGGTCTCCGCATAGAAATAAGGTGCCCAGCAGTTTCTGGGATAAAATTTTAAAGAGTTTGTGTTGGTCTTGGTTCAGTAGGTATGCGTTTACTAGTGTAATAGGTTTATCATACAGTAACCCTTCTACTATACTATATCTGCCTCCAGTGTCCTTCTCTACATATGTCACATGAAATTTGATGGAGTTCTTTATAAATATTCCAACTCCTCCTGTTTTGGTATTGCCTGAGACCAAGAATGCTTTTCTGTACTTTTGGCTGATTAATTTGGGTTCCCTACCTTTTTTGAAGTGTGTTTTCTTTGTGAATATGATGTTTCCAGTGTTTTTGTATAGGTTCCTGAAGACCATGGATCTTTTCTTGGGGCTGGTGAGACCATTCACAGTTATTAGCGTCAGTGGATGTGTAGAGGGGTTTTCTTGTTCTGCCATTGCCGTCCGTGTAAGTGGTGTGAGGGGGTAGTGGGAGGAGGGGAGGGGTATGTTGTGGGGTATTGGTGGAGGGGGCAGAGGGTGCGGTATCAAAGTTTTTTTATTTTTTGAGAAGATGTATCAGTAGTACCGTCTATTCAAGAAACAAGTGTAATTGCTCTAGTTAGCCTTGGGTCTTAGACCCAGTGTTGTGTCGGTGTTAACCATATGGAATATGTACAGTTTGCAGTATTATCAGTGTTTTTAATTAACTTGTGTAACTCAGACATCCCAACCTGTAAAAACTCATTTCAGGGAGGCGGCTTCACCCGCTACTGGGCCGCCACCCCCCCTCTCAGTTATATATTGGACACCTTGAACCAGATAGAGACTTATCATTAAAGTAGCTTCCCACTAAAGTCACATTAAAAAAAGTAGCTTTATTGCACAACCACATACAATAAACCTATTTTCCAGTGATCGTACAACTTGTTGAATGCTTAAATATTTTAGAATACGAAGTTTAATTACGTGCAGTAAATAAGGTAGTATTTGTGTTTTATTTTATTAAACTCGGGGGGGGGGGGGCTTTTTGGTTACTGGGGCATGCTTTAAGGGTTCTATAGCATCCCAGCAACTAAAGGCATTCCTTTAAGAAACACTTTTCCGGATTTGGACCACATTGGATCATGGTACTTGGAGTTTCAGGGAGATTGCATTCCATTTGCTTTCATCAGGAAGCCCCTTTTACAATCAGGGAGACTACCTGAACTTCAGGGAGAGTTGGGATGTCTGTGTAACTTTACTGTAAATGATAATAAGCTAAAACAGAATTAAACAATAAGTTCAACAAGTGATATATAACAATTAAAAAAAGAGGGTAGTATCCCCATCCCCAAACCAATATCATTCAATTGAGTAACATTATCATACGACCTGTAGCCTGTGCAGCCTGTATGGAGTCTCTCCTGTGTTAGCGTTTAGTCCTCTATGTTCACAGAAGTGGTTTCAGTAGGTGTCTGTGAGGTTGCTGCAGTTTATGTAACGCTGCCTGAAGCGGTTATGCTTTCAGCTCCTGTTTGCTGTGCAGTTGTTTTTTTCCTGTAGATCTCTTGGTGTGCGTATGTTAATCTTCAGGGCTTTATTAAAGAAACACAATTGATGGCGCCACTTGGTTATAATATAGGGGTTTATTACCATTCAGATGAGATTCTATTTGGCCTAGTTATATAATATGTACTGTGGTGTAGGTTCTAAGTATGAATTGAACAACATTCACTAATTGTCAGTTAAAGAAACTGGACAGAAAAGTTGATACTGTATAAGCACTCAAATAAGATCCTAGAAATAAGTTGAGACTGGGGTAATTAACATTGTAGAAACTAAAATGCTAGCATCAATAAATCCCGGTTATATATCCCGGTTATAGTAAGAGAGATGCAGAGTGACTGGCAATAGCGCAAGTTGGTAATTGTTAGTGACATGGTTAAAGTGTGTAAGTAGATCCACAATAATGTATGGTCAAATATCAAAGATATATAGAATCACTGTCATTCAGTATTTATATCCTATAGTACTGTTATTTCTCATAGAATAAATGTATCTTAGTGCTGCACTAAGATACATTTATTCTATGAGAAATTACAGTGAATATTAGCCACTACTTTTGGTTTATCTATTAGTAACAGTTATAATATACTAAGAAGATTTATTCACTAATAATGATACACTAAGAGGGCTGGTGGGTACCAGTGACTGCTTGGTCACATCCAATATTGATCTTACCTTAGCGATAATAATAAGTATTATATAAACGGTTCCTGTTATATTTTCCTACCACAGGTTGATGTATGGTGGTACAGCCTAACTAATACTAAAGTGGAATATAATGAATATTACTAACTAAACATTTATAAAACTTTTTTACTACTCTAGCTGCTAAAGATCATTTGGATTCATTTCCATCGAAGCCTCACGCCAGCTTATCAAGATACTATAGTATATGAATACTGAATGACATGATTCTATATTTCTCTTATATTTGACCATACATTATTGTAGATCTACTCACACACTTTAACCAAGTCACTAACATTTACCAGCTGGCGCTATTACCAGTCACTCTGTGACTCTCTCTAACCAGGTTTTATTGCTGCTAGCATCTAAGTTTTAATCTACCCATTATTTTATCATTGTTCTAATAAAGTTTTACGTTTTAATTTTTCTACGATGTTAATTGCCCTAGTCTCAACTAATTTCTAGGATCTTATTTGAGTGCTTATACAGTATCACCTTTTCTGTCCAGTTTCTTTAACTAACAATTAGTGAATCTTCAGGGCTTCACAAAAGTTGGGTAGGTCCTCCATGTTTTTAAACACAGCAGTGGAGTCCCCCTTGGAAGCAATGATACTGGGAAGCCCCATCTGTAATTTATCTTCTTTTCTTGAAGAGTGGAGGTGATAAATTTCAGTTCTCTCCTTTTTTGAAACATGGTTGGGCTTAGATCTGCGAAGATTTGTATATGGTTGCCTGCATGTGTGATTGTTTGTTTCTGTCTGACGTGGCATAGTATCTCTTCTTTGCCCTTGAAGTTTAAAAATTTGACTAAGACATCTCTTGGCTGTGCTTTTGGAGGTGGTTTAGCTCTCAGAGCTCTATGAACTCTTTCCAAGTGGATATCTGATGCACTGTTTGCATTTTTAACAGTTCTGAACAAGTCCTGGACACATCCTTCTAGTGCAGAAGGCTGTATGGATTTGGGTATGCTGCAAATACGCAGATTATTCCTCCTGCCTCTATCTTAGTCTTCTACTTTTTTTTCCAGCAGATGTTGTATTGTTTCTTCTTGATCATACACCAGGTGCGATAGATGTCGGATATCTTTGTCCGTGGTATTATGATTTTCTTCTAGCGTAGAGACTCTTTGTGTCACCCTTGTGAGGTCTTCCTTCAACTGCCCATACCAGTTTTTCACTTCAGCCATTATTTCTTTTAAGTCATCCTTTGTACAAAGGGGTTGCAGGTCTTCTTTGGATACTCCTAGTATGTTAGGGTGTGCATTAGTATTTTGCTGCATCTCTGCTGCTTGTGTTGGGGCTGTTGGTGATGTAGTGGGCTGTATGGTTGCTTGCTCCGGTTGTGTGAGATACTGGTGCATTAGCTTTGCTTTTGGGTTTATTTCTGGTTTGTGCGACCTACGCCCTGGCATGACCAACTGTAGCCTGTATTATAATTGCTTTGTTCAGTATCCTGTCGATGTTGGGGCCTGTAAGAGCAGCAGGTGTAGTGCCTTTATTTTCAAAGTACTCTGAAATGAGTTTTGTGCTGGGTTATTCCTCTTTATTAATGCTATTGTGAAGACCAAGGCTACATTTTTGCTTCTTGTGTTTTCCACCTTTGCTTGTTGGTTAAGGGATTATCTTTGATCAGCCATATTATGCACTTGGCCTCTGGAGTCACAACTTACTTAAATGGCTGTGTGTTGTACTTAGTTGGAGCTGTTAAAGTTAGGTTGTTTTACTGTTCTATCAGTGCCTGGGCATCCAGGAGCGCTGTGTAACTGAGATCACCATGTGTTGAGTGTAATGTGTGGTTGTAGTGGATATCTTTTTCTCTGCTATGGTGGGCACTGGTCCTTTAAATTCACCACTCTAAGCTTTATTCCATACAAGGCGAGTCTATCCAGGCGCTCTGCGGGCCCTGTGATGCTGCATGTGTCATGTGCTGCAGCTTCAGAAGGGGGCCTATAGTGGCTTGCCAGAGGACTTGCAGTCTCTTACTGGATGCTAATGCTTCTCACCTCTTCTGTCCTTGATCCCGGTCCGCTCCTTGCACAGGTCGCGGTCTGATACTGGTGTCTTGTGTCAGAGCATGTACGTCACTCGCGCAGCTGTCTGTTACTCCGGTTGTCTGCATTCTGACTTGGACAGAACGCAATCATTACATGATTTTAGCAATTCACATTCCGGGTGTGCACAATTGGGTAGCGACTTGTTAGTACAGCAACAAAATAGGAGACTAGTGCACGTGTAGACAGGCACTCTGCCAGGTTCCCCCAATCACAGTAGTACAAACAGACTTGTCCACAGCACTATATTTCTCAAATTCCTTTATTCTCTGTTAAGTTACAGACATAAAACAGCGACGTTTCGAGTGTTGCCACTCTTACTCATGAAAGTAACTCGAAACGTCGCTGTTTTATGTCTGTAACTTAACAGAGAATAAAGGAATTTGAGAAATATAGTGCTGTGGACAAGTCTGTTTGTACTACTGTGCACAATTGGGAAGTGACCTTCCTTAGTCGTCAGTGCCTTTCCCCCGGCAAATGGTCCTTGAATCAAGAGGTATTCAGCCAGATTGTAAATCTATGGGGAAGTGCAGACATAGACCTCATGGCTTCTCGCTTGAATTACAAGCTACCCCAGTATTGCATAAGATCTCAAGATCCACAAGAGACTCTAATAGATGCACTAGTGATTGCCTGGCCATTCAATCTGATTTACATCTTTACTCCTTTTGTCTTACTATCCAGGACAAAAAAGGAAAGGGCATCAGTGATTCTAATTCTGGTATAAATGTCCTTTAGCCAGCCTTGGCATTTTCTTTTCAGGAAGGGCCTTTTCTCTCAAGGTCCCTTGAGAGAAAAATTTAACACCATGGCGATTGAACTCCTAATTTTGTTTTCTAGAGGTTTTTCAGATCCATTGATAAACACTTTGATTCAGGCTAGAAAGTCCTTTACAACGTACATTTATCACAAAATCTGGAAGGTTTTCCTTTTCAGGTGTGAGAATTACCATTGGAACTATTTCTGAATTCTTTTAATTCTTTAATTTTTGTAGGACAGTCTGGATAAGGGTTTATCAGCCAGTTCCCTTGAAGGCCAAATATCTGTTCTTTCCTTCTTGTATCACAAGAAGATTTTGAAACTTCCTGACATTCAAGTCTTTGTTCAAGCTTTGGTCAGGATAAAACCAATTATCAGGCCTGCTTCCCCTCTATGGAACCTTAACTTGGTTTTGAGGGTTCTTCAGACTCAGCCATTTGAACCTATGCATGGTCTGGACATTCAACTGTTGTCTTGGAAGGTTCTCTTTGTCGGGTTAGGTGAAGTCCCGAATCAGACCCGAATGCTAGAATGATAATTAACAACACACTAGCACACTGAGTATAAACCAGGACCTGACCCCACAACAGCCTCTCTGGAAAAGAATAATACAAGGTGAGATGTTACTCACGTAATCCAAGTAATACCACAAAGATGCTTGATAGAAGATTAGGGGTCCGGATTAAACGTAGTCAGGCAGGCAAGGATTTGGCAACGTAAAATCCAGCAACAAGGTAGATTCAGATTAGAAAGGGATTATCTGAGACGTGGTCAAGTAAGCAAAGTTCGTTAACAGTATATCAGGCAGTAACGTATACTCAGGTTTGAAAGGGTTAAACAGAGACGTGGTCAGGCAAGCAAAGTTTGTTAACAGTAAATCAGGCAGCAAAATATCCTCAGGTTTGAAGAGGTTAAACAGAGATGTGGTCAGGCAAGCAAAGTTTGTTAACAGTAAATCAGGCAGTAAAGTATCCTCAGGTTTGAAGGGGTTAAACAGAGACGTGGTCAGGCAAGCAAACTTTGTTAACAGTAAATCAGGCAGCAAAGTATCCTCAGGTTTGAAGGGGTTAAACAGAGACGTGGTCAGGCAAGCAAAGTTTGTTAACAGTAAATCGGGCAGCAAAGTATCCTCAGGTTTGAAGGGGTTAAACAGAGACGTGGTCAGGCAAGCAAAGTTTGTTAACAGTAAATCAGGCAGTAACGTATACTCAGGTTTGAAAGGGTTAAACCGAGACGTGGTCAGGCAAGCAAAGTTTGTTAACAGTAAATCAGGCAGCAAAGTATCCTCAGGTTTGAATGGGTTAAACAGAGACGTGGTCAGGCAAGCAACGTTCGTTAACAGAATGTCAGGCAACAAAGTATCAAAATGAGTACTCACAAAGCCACAGCAAGGAAAATACAAACGGGCATCAGGTGAAGGACACGCCGGAATTTATCCCAGAGTGATGCCAGCAGAATGGGACGGCTTCAGGGAGCGTGTAAGCAGAGTGAGACAGCTTCAGAGGCAAAGGATGTTGCTAAGCAACGCAGCAACAGAGCCTCAGAAGCGAGGAGCGTGACACTCTTTCTCTTGGCCATAAGAATATCTGACCTTTTTGCTTTCTTTTGTGATAATTCTTACCAGATTTTTCATCATCAATCAAGGAACTGTAATTCCACCTCATCCAGTGCCAAAAAACAAGCAAACACCAAAGAGTGATTACTTTATAACTAGAATTTAGTAAGGGCTTTGAAATATTATCTTCATACCACTAAAGAGTTCATAAATTCTTTTTCCTTGTTTTTCCATTTCTCAAGTTCCCACAATGGGCAGAAAGTTACTGCAATCACTTTGGCAGCTTGGCTTAAAGCTTTGATTCACAAAGCATACCAAATAAATTACTGTTCATTCTACCAGAACAGTTGCCACCTCTTAGTCTTTTAGAAATGAAGCTTCCAGATTTGCAAGGCAGCTACTTGGTCAGCGTTACTTTTATTTTATTTTTTACTTTTATTTATAGCCAACAAGGGGTACAATATCAAACAGTGTATACTTTACACACCATGCAGGGTGTATTAATAAGACAAACAGAATTGGTGAGATGGTTAGATAAAGCCATATACATTGACAAATATTACAGAATATAGACTTCTCAGATGTGATTATTACTTTAAGAATCTTCTGTGAGTTGGTGAACAGACTATTATGTATGTGTCCATCTACCACAATGTTGGGATTTTATTATTATGTAAGTAAACTAACCTATGGGTACATTGTAGGAATTCTTGGGTTTAGGCACACTCCCGGTGACTCATTCTTAGGTGCAACTTAGCATTCCAAGGTAAGTTTAATAGTGATTTAACTTAAGGAGTAATGAGGATAAAAACTAGCCTAATTGGAGTTGGAAAAATGAGGAAATGCAGAGATGTCTCTGACCCTAATATGATGTCAGTTTGTGGTATAAGCAACATTTTATCAGCAAGGCTTTGAGTAGGTAGAAGGAGTTGTATAAAGATGCTGTGTGTGTTGCTCTGAATATTTAGTTAAGAAAATAACATTAATTTTCTGTTGACAGTGTTCTTTTAAGCCAATAATTAATTTGTGACCACAACTGAGAAATCTTGGGGCATGACCAAAAGTAATGTAAGATATCTGCTGCTTGCGCATTACATTTAGGGCATGCTTGATTTGTCTTATACCACTTCTTAAGATTATATGCTGTTATATATGTCCTATTAATTAGTTTCAGGTGTGATTCACGCCATACTTTTGGCACCCATTCTATTGCTTTAAGGCTATCTTGTATGTCTAGGCTATTCATATTAGGGAGGTCCTTTTGCCATCTATCACCAATTCCTTCTATCTGTTTTAGATTGAGGTTTGAATTAATTAAATTATATAGGTGAGATATTGAATTTATCCCATCCTGATACAACGTAATTCTATTTACGCCCCAGAGACCAATCTGAATTATATTTTATTTGTAATGCATTAATGTAATGCCTAACTTGTACAGAAGATAGGCAAAGAAATCTCACTTAGGTAAATTAAATTGAGTTGAAATGCTCTGGAAGGAGTTGATAGTTAGATCTGGTAGTAGAAATTGTTTAATATGTGTTAAGCCCTTAGTCTTCCATTGGGGAAAAAAACATATAGGAAAGACCTGGTAAAAATTTGGGGTTCCCAACGATAGTTAAAGGGACAGTCTACACCAGAATTGTTATTGTTTTAAAGGATAATCCCTTTTTTACCCATTCCCTAATTTTGCATAACCAACACAGTTATATTTATATATTTTTTACCTCTGTGATTATCTTGTATCTAAGCCTCTTCAGACTGCCCCTTATTTCAGTTCTTTTGACAGACTTGCAGTTTAGCCAATCAGTGATGGCTCCCAGGTAACTTCACGTGCACGAGCACAGTGTTATCTATATGAAAAACATGAACTAACACCCTCTAGTGGTGAAAAACCTGTTAAAATGCATTCTTAAGAGGCGGCCTTCAAGGTCTAAGAAATTAGCATATGAACCTCCTAGGTTAAGCTTTCAACTAAGAATACCAAGAGAACAAAGAAAAATTGGTGATAAAAGTAAATTGGAAACATTTTTAAAATTACATGCCCTATCTGAATCATGAAAGTTTTTTTTGGACTAGACTGTCCCTTTAAGTGTTCTGTGCAAAAGGGGTTGATATTAATTTCTAGGCAATATTTTTGCCATGCAAATATATTTTTGAAGAAAAAAAAAGCTTGGTTAGATTTATGACAGTGCAATACGGCTTTTAAGTTATAAGGAGCAATCATTTTATTTTCACATTGAGTGAATGAAACATTATCCTGTCCAGTTATCCAATCTAAAGCAAATTTGAGTAGTGTAGCTAAATTGTAAAATTTCACATTTGGAAAGACCAACCCAGCGGAATCTTTGGTTCGCATCAGTTTATTTATAGCAATTCAGGATCTTTTCCCATTCCAAATAACTTTTGTGCATACTTGATTAAATCTATAATAATCTGTTTTATGTAGAAAAAGGGGGATGTTTGGAAGAAGGTATAGTAATTTTGGAAATAGAATTGTTTTAATCAACATTATCTGAGCTGTGATAGAAACTGGGAGATTTAGCCAATCTGTTTTCTTTTTACATTCTATAAAGAATTGAGCAAAATTTCGATCATACCACTCTTTTGGATTCCGGGTTGACTCCCAGATACTTTATTTGTTGAACTTCTTTGAACGGTGTTTAAAAAGTAGTTTAATCGGTTTATTTAGCCATAGCAATTCCGATTTCTCAATGTTGATCTTATACCCTGATATAGAGCCAAATCGCTGGGTGGTCTTTATCAATAATGTCAAAGTTTCTTCCAAGTTACTTAGGTATAATAGTAAGTCGTCTGCATAAAGAGAGAGGATGAAATGTTGCCCACCTATTTGGAAACCTTGTAATTGGTGTCTTAGCAAAATTGCTAGGGGTTCCAGATAGATGTTGAAAAGGAGGGAGGGATAGGGGACATCCCTGTGTAGTGTCTCGGTAGAGATTGAATCTAATCCATCAACTATCGGCCAGATTACGAGTTTTGCGTTATGGCTGGCTCGGTAATAACTTGCGAGTTATTTCCACCGCTCAGCTTTAATAGCGCTGCTATTACAGGTTTTCCAAAAACCTGCATTAGCGGCCAATATGGTTGCGTTGAGCTCCATACCGCATACAAATACTAGCGCTGCTTTGAGCTGGTTTTACGTGCACGTGCACGTTTTCCCCATAGACATCAATGGGGAGAGTCGATAAAAGAAAGCCTAACACCTGCAATAAAAGAGCGTAAAGCTCCATAACACAGTACCATTGATTCCTATGGGGAAAGAAACACCCTAACATAAACCCCGAGTCTAAACACCCCTAATCTGCCGCCCCCGACATCGCCTCCACCTACCTACACTTATTACCCCTAATCTGCCGTCCCCAATGTCGCCGCAACCTACATAAATTTATTAACCTCTAAACCTCTGGCCTCCCACATCACTAAATATGCATTTAATAGTTTATATAGAATCAGTGTCATCTGCTCTTTGAGTATTTTGTAGAATTCTGTTGGTAAGGCGTCTGGGCCAGGTGCTTTATTTAATTTTGCTGCTTTTATCTCGTTTACAATTTCCTGTATTGTTATAATCTGATTTAGTTCTTGTACTACTTCGATCAGAAGTTGAGGTACTTTTACATCCCTCCAGAAGGCTTTTTTTTGTTCTACATTAGGTTCCTCAGCTGTATATAAATTTTGAAAGAAATTGAGAAAGATCTTTTTAATGTCTGTGTTTGTTGTGTATCTATTTGGGCCAACCTTAATTGCTGTAATCTGATTGCGTGATTTTTGTCTCGTAATCCACGCTAGGTGTTTAGCTGCTCTACCCCTAAACCCCCCATATAATGCTTGTAGGCGTAGTTCCTCTTGTATTATATTTTGTTTGAGGAAAAGATCCCTCTGCATTTTAGAGTTTATATATTTATCCCAGTTGCATTTAATTGGATTGGCAAGGTACTTATTATAGCTATACTGTTGGATAGCTGTATATTCTGTTGCTTGTATTTTTTTTTTTAGTCCACATAGGAGGGCTTTAATGTCTCCATGTAAAACAGCTTTCCCGGTTTCCCCAAAAATGTCTATTTTGTCTTTATACGCGTGATTAAAATTCATGAACTCCTGCCATTTATGTTTTAACCAATTCTAGAATTTGGGGTTATGCATTAGGTGTTTTGGAAAGAAACAATTATTAGAGTGGGCTTGTTGAAGAGCTTTCACTTGGAGTTCCAGTGAAATTATGGCATGATCTGACAGGCATATGTCTTTAATATCCATTTTTATTTCTAGGCCAACCAAACAGTCAGATACCAGAAACATATCTATTCGTAACATGGTTTGGTGGCCTTTAGACAAAGATGTGAATGTTTTTAAGTCTGGGCCAGTTTTATGCCATAATCTATGTAAAATATGTGTTTTCTTAACATTCTTGGCATTAATGTTAAATTCAGATCTCCTTCTACTATTAAATAGTCCATTAACTTTAAGGGGCCTATTTATCAAGCCGTCAACTGCAAATACGCTGGAATTCCGCAGCCTAATTGTGGCGAGCCTGATTCGCCTTATTTATCAAAGGCTACAGACCGGCAAAAGTATAATTTTGTGATGTAACATACGATCCGCCGGTCTCAGTCCGACACAGATCGATGCTTACGTCACTACAGATGTTCCGAATGTAAATTCGGCACTATCTGACTACTTTTGCTAGTTATCAAAAATCTACCAGGTACGCTCCCCACTATTCCGGCCCAGCATACCTGGTTTTCAATCCGCCGCCGCCCTGGAGTCGGCGGATGCCATAGGAATCAATGGGAGTCTGAAAGCAGCGAAAGCTTATGTTCGCTGCTGCCCAATATCCCATTAATCCCTATGGGAGAATAAAAGTTATATTTACACCTAACACCCTAACATAACCCCCGAGTCTAAACACCCCTAATCTGCCACCCCCTACACCGCCGCCACCTACATTATACTTATTAATCCCTAATCTGCCACCCCCTACATCGCCGCCACCTACATTATACTTATTAACCCGTAATCTGCCGCCCCGACACCGCCTCCACCTACATTATACTTATTAACCCCTTATCTGCTGCCCCTACATCGCCGCCACTTACATTATACTTATTAACCCCTAATCTGCTGCCCCCGCCACCGCTGCCACCTACATTATACTTAACTCCTAATCTGCTGCCCCCTACATCGCCACCACCTACATTATACTTATTAACTCCTAATCTGCCGCCCCCGACACTGCCGGCACCTACATTATACTTATTAACCCCTAATCTGCCACCCCCTATACTACCGCCACCTACATAAAGTTATTAACCCCTATCCTGCTGCTCCTGGAGCCCACCGCAACTAAATAAATGTATTAACTCCTAAACCGCCAACCCCCCACATCGCCATAAACTAAATTAACCTATTAATCCCTAAACCTAACAACCCGCTAACTTTATATTAAATATTAACTCATTCCTATCTTATAATAAATTTAAACTTATCTTTAGATTTAAATTAAACTGTATTAAACTAATAATTAACCTACTCTAACTATTATAATAAAATTACATTAAACTATATTAAATTAATAATTAACCTACCCTAACTGTTATAATAAAATTACATTAAACTATATTAAAGGGACACTAAACCCAAAAAAATTCTTTCATGATTCAAGTAGAGAATACAATTTTAAAAAACATTCTAATTTACTTCTATTATCTAATTTGCTTCATTCTTCAGATATCCTTTGTTGAAGAAATTGCAATGCACATGGGAGAGCCAATCACACAAGACATCTATGCACAGCAACCAATTAGTAGCTACTGAGCCTATCTAGATATGCTTTTCAACAAAGTATATCAAGAGAATGAAGCAAATTAGATAATAGAAGTAAATTAGAAAGTTGTTTAAAATTGCATGCTCTTTCTAAATCCTGAAATTTTTTGGGGGGTTTCATGTAACTTTAAACTAATAATTAATCTACCCTAACTATTATAATAAAATTATATTAAACTATTAATTAACCTACCCTAACTATTATAATAAAATTACATTAAACTATATTAAACTATTAATTAACCTACCCTAACTATTATAATAAAATTACATTAAACTATATTAAACTATTAATTAATCTAACCTAACTTTTATACTAAAATTACATAAAATTACAAATTAAAATAACTATATTATATATTTAAACACCTAACTCTACTCAAATAATTTAATTCTACACTAAAAAATTACAAAGTTACCAAAAACTAACTAAGTTACAAAAAATAACAAACACTAAGTTACACAAAAAAATAAACACTGTTACAAAAAAGAAAAAAGAAATGATCAAAGCTTTAAACTAATTACACCTAATCTAAGGGCCCTATGAAAATAAAAAGCCCCCCCAAAAAAATAAAAAAAAAACCCTAATGTAATTTTATTATAATAGTTAGGGTAGGTTAATTAATAGTTTAATATAGTTTAATGTAATTTTATTATAATAGTTAGGGTAGATTAATTAATAGTGTAATATAGTTTAATTTAAATCTAAACATAAGTTTAAATTTATTATAAGATAGGAATGAGTTAATATTTAATATAAAGTTAGCGGGTTTTTAGGTTTAGGGATTAATAGGTTAATTTAGTTTAGGCGATGTGGGGGGCTGGCGGTTTAGGGGTTAATACATTTATTTAGTTGTGGTGGGCTACGGGAGCGGCATTATAGGGGTTAATAACTTTATGTAGGTGGCGGTGGTATAGGGGGTGGCAGATTAGGGGTTAATAAGTATAATGTAGGTGGTGGTGGGCTCCGGGAGTGGCGGTTTAGGGGTTAATAACTTTATTTAGTTGCGGCGGCCTCCTGGAGCAGCGGTTTAGGGTTTAATAACTTTATTTAGTTGCGGCGGGATAGGGGTTAAACAGTTTAGTATAGTGTGTGTGTTTAGTGACAGTATACAAATAAAGCTGGGAAAAAGCCGAATAGCAGCGAGATCGATGACTGTTAGTTAACAACAGTCCGCTGCTCATCGCCCCGTACTTGGTGCACGGCTTTTTGACAGCTTTTTTGTTAAATGTGGAGAGCATATGTTAGGCGATGTTAGGCAAGCGTATTGGTGCCGGCGAATGCAGCACAGTTGACGGGTTGATACATAGGCCCCAATGGCTAAATTATCCCAGAAATTATTATCAGTTTTATTGGGGCTGTATACATTGCACAGGGTTAAAATAACTTTATCTATTTCTATGTCAATGATCTGGAATCTGCCTTCCGGGTCTGTTTTTTGATCTAAGATTTGGTATGTTAAGTGTTTGTTAATTAGAATAGTGCTCCTTTCTTTCTATCCTTACCTGGGGCAGAAATAACTTCCCCAATCCACTTGCTCCTTAATTTAGCCGTTTCTTGGTCATTCAAGTGAGTTTCTTGTAGCATTGCTACGTCTGGTTTATACACCGCTAGTTCTTTAATTATTGCCTTCCTCATAATTGGGGAGGTGTTCCCCCCACATTCCACAACCTTAAGGGACGCTTTTTGCCTAAAGATTACCATGAGGGTACTGATGCCTGAAATGATGGTACTGGTGTCTAAAATAACCAGGAGAAGGCTAAGAAGGGGTAAGGGACATGTTAGAGGGAAGAGGAAAGAGAGGAGAGGAAGAGAAAGAAATTTATATATATATATATATATATATATATATATATCACTATTAAAGAAAAAAGAGTAACTCTTAGTCCAGCACAATGGAATCTCACAAAATTAAACTTGAAAGATTGAAAGATCTGACCCCCAAGTATATGAAAGCAGACACATAGAAAAAGCAATTTAGATATAAGTTTATCATAAATCAAAGCATATAGTTATATACATGTATTGTATGTCAACAATTGATTCAAACCAGATATTCCTCTGTGAATAGAAAAGTCAAATGGTATTAACCCTTATAAGAGGCCTCTATTATAGGGTGTAAACATATAAGTTCACTGGCTATTATTCACAGCCAAAGAAAAGATTACATCTTCATAAGGTCTCCAAATATTTTATGCACGTGATACACTAAAAAGCAAAACCAAGTTCACTTGATTGCAAAATATATAACGCTGAACCAGGACAGCAATTCCAACAATCTAAAATGCACTTTATAGCGTGTCACCTAAGATCGACTTAGGAGTGAATAACAAGGATAAGGCAATTGTATAGGCTTGGGAAATGGCAGATAGATGGCGCTGGTCTGTAAAGTGATATGTCTCTATATAACAAAGATAAAAAGTGCTTGAGGTGTGTGTAGAATCCAATTGATATAAGTGCAGTATACTCACTCCATAAGAAGTGGGAGTTCAGCTGCGGTGTAATGTGTCTCCAGAGTAATGTGATTCCCCGGGATAAAGGTATGGTATCAGAATCTCTCCAGAACCTGTTATTAGGTCTGCAAGCAAATGGAGACTCAAAATGACCAAAGGTGTTCAGTAAATCAAGAAAAAACAAAATAGTAACTTACTCCATAAATAGGAGAATCCGGCTTGTCTCAGCAAAGAAGGATATCAGCAGTCTTCCAACTTTGATAAAAAGAAATTTATTTAAGCTCAACGCGTTTCAACTTTTAACAAGTCTTTTTCAAGAGCAATATAAAATCAATAAAAGCAAGAAGCTGTGTATGATTGCTGTGTTCACAAGCCGGTTTATATACAGAGATGATGCTATCCAATTTCCTGTGTGTGACAGGAAGTTGGATTTACAATGTGCAATGCATTACAAACAAAAATAAAAATAAAGAATATGGATTGGTGGCAGACTAATTATATACTTAGATTATTGTTAAAATTTCAAATGCCGATATTATCTTGATAAATTTGTAGTTAAAATACATAGTCTGGCGTCAATCCGATTTTTAACCAATCAGAAGAGGTATCTATAAGTTAACCAATCGGGAGTGGTTTGAGATTTAGTCCTCAAACAGGTAGTCCGTAGTGTGTAAGTTCCTTTTCAGGTCCGGTTGAAGTCATGTGATTCAAGCAGCCAATCCGTGCGAAGTTGTGTAGTAAACGAAGACGGCCAATCTGTATGGAGTTTGCAAAGCTTTTCAGTATGCAAGGGAGTTGTTGATGGGTCCATATTTGTAAGGGGAGGATCTTTTAACATTTGCTTTATGTGTCCTTAATATCGGAGTTAAATGCATTTAAATTGTCTAGAAAAAAGCGGAAAAGACATTAACAGTATTTGTTCTTTCTCATACATATAAAATATGATATAATATAAAATATCAAGATGGTTTTCATCATATATTATCGTATGTAACTTTGCTCTACATTGTGTTGGATTTATTACATTCGTAAAGGAACAACATTTATAGCTTGACAACATATCTTTATATGGCATTATGATATATATATTCTCACTGCAGTAACAATAAAGATGATTCAAATCCCTATTTAATACTTTTGATAGAAGTATATGATTTATATGAAACTGAAAGTAGTTGTGTGTCATGAACCTATAGTTTGAATAACGGATCCAGAGATTACTTCATTAATAATTTCATTAATAATTAGGGTTTGTTGTAGAGAACCTCTTTTCTTATATTCCACTTAAAGATGGTAAAAAATAATAATAAAAAATATTAATAAAAAGTGCCATTTTGTTAAATAAAAACTTAAAAAATTGTGTGTAAAATTTCTATCGTAGATATATATTTATAAACTGTGAGCTATGATGCCCACTTGATCTTCCTTTGAAAAATGTGACATAATGTGAATACTTCTAACTTTCGGAAGTGATATTTTCAACAATTACATAATCTATAAGTGTTCTTATGAGGATACGTAGTAATAACTTAAAGTATCCATAGCTTAGAGTTATTCATGAATGTAAAAATATGAAAGTGCTCTATTCCTAATATAGACGCTAACTGAAAAATATGTGTAATAAGTGAAAAATAAGTGAAAAATATAAGTAGTAAATATTAATGTTTAAAATGTGTTGAATGTTAATTTAGAGGACTTGAAAATGTGACAACCTGAAATTGGGTAAGCAGAGGAATTTCTAGGGATATTATTGAATAAATGCCGCTATTTTGATGTCTTTATTTAAACCCCAATTATTATATGTTCTCATGGTGTGAATCCACCATACTTCTCTTTTGTCTAATTGTTTCTCTATTGTGCCTCCTCTCCAATGTGTAGACACCTTCTCTATTCCTAACCAACGGAAATGCTGTTTATTGAAAACTGGGCAAGAATTACAATCTATGGGTACTCCATGGTTATCATGTTTTTTTTCAATTTTGTTCAGATGTTCTAAAATCCGTGTTTTTAGGAATCGGGAGGTTTGTCCCAAATATTGAATTTTACAATTGCATTGTAAAAGATAAATAACATTAGCAGTTTTGCATGTAATGACATTTTTAATTATAAACGATTTTCCTGTTACTGTAGAGGTAAAGGTTTTATGAACTCTCTTGGTGTAATTGTAGCCTTTGCAACGGCCACACGTATAGAAACCTTGTAGGTTTGAAATAGATACTGGAATAGGGGGTGTCATGTCTTTTATTAGTGAGGGGGCTAGTTTTTGTTTTAAGTTATGTTTCCCATTTTATATTATTGATTACACTCAAGACATGTGTGGTGTCTTTTAAATACGATTGTGAATTTTGTGCATAGGGTTGGAGTAAAAAATCAATAAAAGAAGATAAATTGGCTGTTAATGAGTCAATACCACTGATGATAGGGCGTCCTGGGGGATGTATGGAATTTTTATGTAATTTGGGCAAGAGATAAAAAATAGGTGTTTTAGAATCCTTTTTAAATAGGAAGTCAAATTCATTTTCAGATATGATCTTCTTATCTAAAGCCTGAGTTAACACTTCCTGTAGCTCTTTGCAGAAATCCTTTTTAGGGGACTTGTCCAAAATTTGATATGTTTTTTTATCTGATAGTATGTTATATGCTTCCTGTAAATAAAATTCTTTATCCATTACGACTACTCCTCTGCCCTTGTCGACTTCTTTAATGACAATGTCTTCCCTTTTATTAAGTGATTTTAAAATTTCTGTTTCTGTTTTGGTTAAATTATGGAACTTCGGCCGTTCTTTTATATTTTCTATATCTTTTAAAATGAGTTTGCCAAAAACATCTATACTAGACCCCTTGCAATGGCTTGGGTAAAATTTGGATGGGTTTTTGAATTTTGATCTAGATTCTGGTGGATTGTAGCTGATAGTGTCTTTTTTTTGCAAAAAATCGTTTCACTGTTAGGTTTCTGATAAATTTTTGTGCATCAATGAACAATTGAAAGGTATTTACCCCTTGAGTTGGAATAAATTTGAGGCCTTTAGCTAAAATTTGTTTTTCTTTTTCTGAAATTATTTTAGTTGATATATTATATACCCCTATTCCATCTGTCTCCTTCGTCTGTGCCTTTCTCCTGCCTCCTCTCCCTCCCCTGGATGTTCTGGTGTTCGCTCCCTTTTCTTTTGATTGGATCTGTCTGTCTGTTGTGCATAATAGTTGTTTGGGCTGTTTGGTCTGATAGGTGAATATCTGTTTGGGTGAAACCAATCTTGATGTCTTGGAGTGTTTATAGATTGCGTTTTGTGTCTGTCCCGATTGGATTGATTTTGAAAAGGATGGCTGTGTTCTAAATCATCTCTATTAGAATGTCTATTCTCTTGATGATATTGATTGGGTGATTCAAAATTATTTCTAGTGTTTCTTGAGTCAAAGGTGCTCCTATAGTTTTCCCTTGTGTTCCTATGATTATCCCTTGTGTTCTGAGGACGATATAAAAAGTTAGCTCTAGTTTGGAAATAATATGATGGTTCTTCTTTATATTGTGAATAATAAGGGCCATTATCTTTTTGTTGGTGTGTACTCCCTGAATGCCTGTAGGTATGTGACTGAATTCTAGACCTTTCCCAAGGTTTTATGCTAGAGTGTGGTCTCCCTCTATTTGAAAAGCCATTGGAGCGTTTGTTAGTTGTATTTGTATGGGAATTGTCTGATGGAGATTGTACATATTGTGTCCCATTGTTAAAGTCATCCTTATCTCTAAGGTATTTGTTATATTTTGAATCTCCTATTTGTTCGTCTAGTTCTTTGGCTTTTTTCTTAATGTCCTCAAATTTTTCACAACAATCTTTATTTGACAGATAAGGCTCGAATTCAATTTCTAAAGCTGTTATTTCTTTTTCTATATGTTTTAGATTAACCTCTTGATATTCATATAGTAAACTCACAAGCTCAGTAGAACATTTGTGTAATGCTGCATTCCATTTAACCAAAAATTCTTTATCATTGGTTCCAAAAGCTGGTACTTTATATACTCTTAAACCTCTAGGTACAATATTTTCATTTAAGTATCTACTGAGAAAGGTGGTTTCCCACCATTTTTTAGTTTCTTTAGAATAAAGTTTTTGTAATTTATTTATAATGGATTCCCAATTGGGAACTTCAGATTGGTTATCCTTAAAATTATTATTATACCTATTTTGTCGTGCTGCCCTCCAATCATTAAGAGTGTTCCTGGACATGTAGGAGATAAAACAATATAGATACAAAATATACAATATACAGTGCTAGATGGAAAAAACACTTAAATGTAACAGCAAGAACTGATACTCTCCTTTTAGATAAGACCGCAGCCTTCTTACAGTCTCTCCTCTATGACTGTTTTGAACAAATGGGAAATGGCAGATAGATGGCGCTGGTCTGTAAAGTGATATTTCTCTATATAACAAAGAGAAAAAGGGCTTGAGGTGTGTGTAGAATCCAATTGATATAAGTGCAGTATACTTACTCCATAAGAAATGGGAGTTCAGCTGCGGTGTAATGTGTCTCCAGAGTAATGTGATTCCCCGGGATAAAGTTATGGTATCAGAATCTCTCCAGAACCTATTATTAGGTCTGCAAGCAAATGGAGACTCAAAATGACCAAAGGTGTTCAGTAAATCAAGAAAAAACAAAATAGTAACTTACTCCATAAATAGGAGAATCCGGCTTGTCTCAGCAAAGAAGGATATCAGCAGTCTTCCAACTTTGATAAAAAGAAATTTATTTAAGCTCAACGCGTTTCAACTTTTAACAAGTCTTTTTTAAGAACAATATAAAATCAATAAAAGCAAGTAGCTGTGTATGATTGCTGTGTTCACAAGCCAGTTTATATACAGAGATGATGCTATCCAATTTCCTGTGTGTGACAGGAAGTTGGATTTACAATGTGCAATGCATTACAAACAAAAATAAAAATAAAGAATATAAATTGGTGGCAGACTAATTATATACTTAGATTATTGTTAAAATTTCAAATGTCGATATTATCTTGATAAATTTGTAGTTAAAATACATAGTCTGGCGTCAATCCGATTTTTAACCAATCAGAAGAGGTATCTATAAGTTAACCAATCGGGAGTGGTTTGAGATTTAGTCCTCAAACAGGTAGTCCGTAGTGTGTAAGTTCCTTTTCAGGTCCGGTTGAAGTCATGTGATTCAAGCAGCCAATCCGTGCGAAGTTGTGTAGTAAACGAAGACGGCCAATCTGTATGGAGTTTGCAAAGCTTTTCAGTATGCAAGGGAGTTGTATAGGCTTGATTGCAGTGATTTCTAAGCATTTAGGATTTAGCTCAAAGCAGCGTAAACAACTTTCATATGCACTCTGTATTTGTATACCTAGTGCTTTCCTCAATCAGCATTTCCCAGCGTATTAGTAAAAAAGTTCCTTATATTACCATGTCAATCCTTCGGTATTGCTTGCAGAGAGTAAAGTCACTTAGTGGTATTTACCACGCCTACCTTCTCAGTGTGTCACGGAGCTTGGGTATACCCGTAAGGCATGTTGCAACAAGGGAATTCCAGCAGCGGCGGGGATCAGCTGTTCCCCCGCCGATTAACAAACAGCTATGCGCGTTTCACCCACAGTTCAACGGGCTTCTTCCGGCTGAGTTGTAATCTATTGCAGTGCTCTGACGATTTTAAACCTGCCTGAAAACTCCTCCTTCTCATTCATTATCTTCCCAGGTGTGAAATAGTGTGAATTGGAAGTATGTATACTTTGTTGCCATAAACATTTTATACTGCATGTAAACAATCAAATTTACAATTTGTCAAAAGAACTTTAAACATGACAGTTACTTTTTGCACACTAGTGTTGTTATGCAATCTTCATCAAAAGGATTTTTATTCATTTGCACGATTGTTTGAAAAAAGAGAGAGAAAATAGACCACTCTTATTTAAAGGGACAGATTTCAACTAGCTTCACGTCTTCTAAATTATAACAAGAGATTTCTTAGTTTTTGATGAAATTACCCTACATTTTTATTCTAATATATCTAGCAAGTTATTAGTATCTTTAATATGAAGGGATAAAAAAGTTTTTTTACACACGGTTTCAAGGGACAGCTATGCAACATGTGTTAGATTTGTTATGTATATTACACTTGTCCAATACAATTTTGTGCTTTTAATTTACTGCACATTTATTCATGTAACAAACTTTAAAACCAGAGATGGCATTTAAGATACCATAATTGATTGTTAGATGCTTGGGGTTTTGCTGAAGAAATTAAATTTGTTCTCTCACTGTCAAATATTAACCAGGGCCTAGACGTCCATCAGGGTTCCGATAAGTTATGACTTATTAGAGAAAAGGGGCATAATTAATTTCCTCATTCATTCCTGACGGTTTTAAAGATTTAAGATTAAAAATCCATTTACACTCTAGTTGCAAGAGTTTTTTTTATCCAAATCTCCTCCTCTGTCTTTCATATCAACAGCTTCCAAGCTTCTGAATCTTAATACATTTTTATTGCTTTGATGACAATCTAAAAAGTGTCTCGCCACTGCACTGGTTTTAATGTTTACATTTTTTATATCCCTTTTATGTTCCTTGATTCGTTCACGTAGCTCCCTATAAGTTTTGCCTATGTAATACATTGGGCATTTGCAGAATACCATATATATAATTCCCTCACTGCCACAGGAGATATGTCCTTTTACTTTATGCATTGTACCATTTTTATCTATAAATTTATTATCTGTTTCCATATCCTGACAGACTGAACAGTGACTGCATTTATAATTCCCATCCCTTACTCTCCATTTCTCTAGCCAAGTTGTTTTTGCTTTATGGCTAAAGTGGCTTCGTACTAATGTGTCCTTTAAGTTATTTGCCTTTTTTGCTGTTAGGGAGGGTTTCTCTCCTATGATTTCAATTAATGATGGTTCTGCTTGTAAGATGTGCCAATGCTTTCCTAGGATCTTCACTAATTGCCTTTACTCTCTGCAAGCAATACCGAAGGATTGACAAGGTAATATAAGGAACCTTTCTACTAATACGCCGGGAAATGCTGATTGAGGAAAGCACTAGGTATACAAATACAGCGTGCATATGAAAGTTGCGCTGCTTTGAGCTAAATCCTAAGTGCTTAGAAAATCACTGCAATCCTTGTTATTCACTCCTAAGTCGATCTTAGGTGACACGCTATAAAGTGCATTTTGGATTGTTGGAATTGCTGTCCTGGTTCAGCGTTATATATTCTGCAATCAAGTGAACTTGGTTTTGCTTTTTAGTGCATCACGTGCATAAAATATTTGGAGACCTTATGAAGATGTAATCTTTTCTTTGGCTGTGAATAATAGCCAGTGAACTTATATGTTTACACCCTATAATAGAGGCCTCTTATAAGGGTTAATACCATTTGACTTTTCTATTCACAGAGGAATATCTGGTTTGAATTAATTGTTGCCATGCAATACATGTATATAACTATATGCTTTGATTTATGATAAACTTATATCTAAATTGCTTTTTCTATGTGTCTGCTTTCATATACTTGGGGGTCAGATCTTTCAATCTTTCAAGTTTAATTTTGTGAGATTCCATTGTGCTGGACTAAGAGTTACTCTTTTTTCTTTAATGGTGATAATTAATTCATTAACTCTCTTTGCACAAGTGGGAGGTAATCTATTAAGGGTTTTTTAACCCCACATCCCTTTCACTTTTATGGTTCACATAACTAAGGATTGTAGTGCATTATCTCAATAATTAATCCTGTCTTCAGTAGGAGCCTTTCCAGTATCGTGCACACAGGAATTTATTTAAGGTTTAGGATCTTCCTGATTTGTTATGGAAACAGCCATATAGTGTGATTTAAACTTTGAACATGGCTGAATTAAATGAAAATGAGTGGAATTATGATGTGAATGATACATTCTCAATACCAACAGTAGGAGAAAGTATATCAACACAAAGTACAAATAACACTAGTATTTACAAAACATTTAAGGAATACAAAAAGAAACTATTAAAGGAACAGAGATTAAAATGGGAAATTTCTAGTTTAAACAAATATCTAGAATCAGAAATGATACTGAGAGGCTTGAGAATAAGAAAGAAACCAGGCTCTAATTTGAATGAACCACTTTTAGAAGATTTTAAGAAAAAATGGGAGGAGTATGCTAATGAATGCTCACAAAAATGGATGAAATTAAAGGTAGATGAAAACAAATTGAGATTAAATCAGATAGAAACAGAATTAAAACTGACAAAAGACAATATAGAAAAATGGAAGGATAATGAGGAATTTGAAAAACAACTGGGTCTAGTTAAAATGGAGATCAGGAAAATGCAAGATGCAATCAAATTTAGGAAAAAACGAAAATTCCAGAGAGACTGGACTGATTATAATGAAAACAAAGTATACGACTATTCAGGTAATTTTACAAGTAGCTAAGAAGCTGAGAATTCTAGTGGTGATGATCAACAGAATAGCAAAACTTTTAGAGAGAAACAAAGGAGTTTTTTAGACCCCAAATCAAACACAAAAGGAGAAGGGGGGGGGGAGGAAACATAAGCAATCAAAGAGGGAGAAGGCGTTACCAAACAAGGTTCCAACAGAAAGAGAAACAAAACAAATAAATGTAGTTAATTTGTCTACAAAAGAACTAAAAGATGAGCATATAAAACTATTGAGCAGAGGTTTAACATTCTCACCGACATCAAAATGTGATAAATTCACCTTGGTGAAAGACCTCAACCTGTTCGCTAGAAAAATCATTCTCAAAAAACAATTTACAAATAAACAGAATGTTCAAACCTGGAATATGCATGAATTAGAATCCCTACGTAGTTTAGAATCCCTTGAAAAAGAGAATGCAACCCAGGACCCCTTAGAGAATTCAGAATCAGAAATTACCAATATATGCTTTAGTAATTTAAAGCCAAAATCGGAATATATGCCAGCACTATCCACAACTCCTTTAGTACACAATTTTGTCAAAATGGTGGAAAAGGACATTAATTTGTTAGACACTAACAGTGACTTTGTAGACAACTTAAGCCCAATAGAACGTAAAGCAATGAGAGATTTAATGGATGATCCCTTAATCACAATAAAGCCATCGGATAAGGGAGGCAACGTAGTAGTATTAAATACCAAAGACTACATATTTGAATGTGAAAGACAACTTAAAGATAGAAAACAATATAAACCTCTAAAATCTGACCCAACCCAGAAATATAATGATGAATTAGAAATAATATTGATCAAAGCACTAGAGGACAACATAATATCTAAAAAAGAGTTTAAATATCTGCACATAAAACATCCCATAATACCAACATTTTATACTATTCCAAAATTACATAAGGCCAAAATTCCACCACCAGGTAGACCGATAGTGTCCGGATTAGGCTCACTTACAGAAAATATGTCACAGTATGTAGATTTCTGTCTAAGACCACACTTATTTAATCTTCCATCATATATCAAAGATACCTTAGATGTCCTTAAAAAGCTAGATGACATCTCAGTTCAACCAGATACATTATTGGTTGCAATAGATGTAGAAATTTTATATTCATCAATCCCACGCAACTTAGGCCTAGAGGCATGTAAATTCTATTTACAACAAAGAGGGGCTGCATACAAAAGGCACACTAACTTTGTTCTTGAATTATTAAAATTCATTCTTGAACATAATTATTTTACATTTAATGGGAGGTTTTATGAGCAGATATTAGGAACGGCAGTGGGGACATGTTGTGCCCCAACTTATGCTTGCCTTTATTTAGGCAAATGGGAACAGGACTGTGTACTTGACTGTGAACCTAATAACAGCATTAGCCTTTGGCTAAGGTTCATAGATGATATTTTAGTTATCTGGGAAAACACAGAGGATAATTTAACAAAATTTATGGCTAATCTAAATTTAAACGACTGGAATTTAAAATTTACTTTCACAAAGGAGAAAGCACGTATCTCCTTCCTAGATCTCAATATAATAATTCAAGAAGATAAGATAGCAAAATCTACCTATCAAAAACCCACAGCAGGTAATACTCTGCTGGAATATGATAGTCATCATCCGCAAAATCTAATTAATAATATACCATATGGCCAATACTTAAGGCTCAAAAGAAATTGCTGGGATACACATCAATTTGAATAAGAAGCCAGGGATCTAAAAGATAAATTTAGAGCAAGAGGGTATCCCAATAAAACTTTAAAAATAGCCTATAACAAATCTAAACTAAAAACAAGAGAAGACCTTCTATATAAAAAAAGATGATAAAAATCCAACAAATTTAGCACCAGTTAGATTTATTACAAATTACAATAATAAATGGAAGGAAATTAGGAAGATCCTAGGAAAGCATTGGCACATCTTACAAGCAGAACCATCATTAATTGAAATCATAGGAGAGAAACCCTCCCTAACAGCAAAAAAGGCAAATAACTTAAAGGACACATTAGTACGAAGCCACTTTAGCCATAAAGCAAAAACAACTTGGCTAGAGAAATGGAGAGTAAGGGATGGGAATTATAAATGCAGTCACTGTTCAGTCTGTCAGAATATGGAAACAGATAATACATTTATAGATAAAAATGGTACAATGCATAAAGTAAAAGGACATATCTCCTGTGGCAGTGAGGGAATTATATATATGGTATTCTGCAAATGCCCAATGTATTACATAGGCAAAACTTATAGGGAGCTACGTGAACGAATCAAGGAACATAAAAGGGATCTAAAAAATGTAAACATTAAAACCAGTGCAGTGGCGAGACACTTTTTAGATTGTCATCAAAGCAACAAAAATGTATTAAGATTCAGAGGCTTGGAAGCTGTTGATATGAAAGGCAGAGGAGGGGATTTGGATAAAAAACTCTTGCAACTAGAGTGTAAATGGATTTTTAATCTTAAATCTTTAAAACCGTCAGGAATGAATGAGGAAATTAATTATGCCCCTTTTCTCTAATAAGTCATAACTTATCGGAACCCTGATGGACGTCTAGGCCCTGGTTAATATTTGACAGTGAGAGAACAAATTTAATTTCTTCAGCAAAACCCCAAGCATCTAACAATCAATTATGGTATCTTAAATGCCATCTCTGGTTTTAAAGTTTGTTACATGAATAAATGTGCAGTAAATTAAAAGCACAAAATTGTATTGGACAAGTGTAATATACATAACAAATCTAACACATGTTGCATAGCTGTCCCTTGAAACCGTGTGTAAAAAAACTTTTTTATCCCTTCATATTAAAGATACTAATAACTTGCTAGATATATTAGAATAAAAATGTAGGGTAATTTCATCAAAAACTAAGAAATCTCTTGTTATAATTTAGAAGATGTGAAGCTAGTTGAAATCTGTCCCTTTAAATAAGAGTGGTCTTTTTTCTCCCTCCTTTTTCAAACAATCGTGCAAACGAATAAAAATCCTTTTGATGTAGATTGCATAACACCACTAGTGTGCAAAAAGTAACTGTCATGTTTAAAGTTCTTTTGACAAATTGTAAATTTGATTGTTTACATGCAGTATAAAATGTTTATGGCAACAAAGTATACATACTTCCAATTCACACTATTTCACACCTGGGAAGATAATGAATGAGAAGGAGGAGTTTTCAGGCAGGTTTAAAATCGTCAGAGCCCTGCAATAGATTACAACTCAGCCGGAAGAAGCCCGTTGAACTGTGGGTGAAACGCGCGTAGCTGTTTGTTAATTGGCGGGGGAACAGCTGATCCCCGCCGCTGCTGGAATTCCCTTGTTGAAACAAGCCTTACGGGTATACCCAAGCTCCGTGACACACTGAGAAGGTAGGCGTTGTAAATACCACTAAGTGCCTTTACTCTCTGCAAGCAATACCGAAGGATTGACAAGGTAATATAAGGAACTTTTTTACTAATACTCTGGGAAATGCTGATTGAGGAAAGCACTAGGTATACAAATACAGCGTGCATATGAAAGTTGTTTACGCTGCTTTGAGCTAAATCCTAAGTGCTTAGAAAATCACTGCAATCCTTGTTATTCACTCCTAAGTCGATCTTAGGTGACACGCTATAAAGTGCATTTTGGATTGTTGGAATTGCTGTCCTGGTTCAGCGTTATATATTCTGCAATCAAGTGAACTTGGTTTTGCTTTTCAGTGTATCACGTGCATAAAATATTTGGAGACCTTATGAAGATGTAATCTTTTCTTTGGCTGTGAATAATAGCCAGTGAACTTATATGTTTACATCCTATAATAGAGGCCTCTTATAAGGGTTAATACCATTTGACTTTTCTATTCACAGAGGAATATCTGGTTTGAATCAATTGTTGCCATACAATACATGTATATAACTATATGCTTTGATTTATGATAAAAATGAAAAAAAATATATAATTTTATTAAAAAAAAAGTTAAATGTTTTTTTTTTTTTTTTACATATCTAACTCTATAATATTGCGCAATAGAGAGGCACTGGGTTCTGGTTTTTATCTATTGCGCAATATTTTACATGTATTTTTATAACTAGCTGCTCTGCAGCATCACCCAGTGGTGTTTTGCAGCAGCAGCGCGGCTGAAAAAAGTGCTAAAGAGGCATCTCTAATGAGGCCTTGTATGTTCCCTGGGAGACCGGCTCAGCCAATCAACACCGGTCTTGACTCCCTGGCTCTGCTGTACTGTCTATGCGCCAATGCAGTCTGGCGGTGCGGGAACAACAGTCAGTGCCACTCACTCCTGCCTGTTTGGGACTGACTGTCACGTCACTGAGCCAAGTAGCGAGTGGAGCCTGCCTGAGCTAATCGCATATCGCAGCTGCTGCCCCCTGGTCCTGCCTGTCCTGACTAAGTAAGGAGGAGCCGTCGCCAACACAGAACACATTCACACAAGTAAGTCGTCAGAATGACAAGCCATGCCATCGTGTGATCTGATGATTTATTGTGAGGCTTATGAGCAGTAAATATTATACGGCAGCGTCGGCAGAGACGAGTAGTGGCCGCCCCCCTCTGCTCTGATGTTAAAGTTAAACTTTAAGTGTCTGTGTGTGAGTGAGTGACCGTCAATGCGACTCTGACATCATCTTCTCTGCTTAATAAATTTATTTTAGAGAATGAACAGCATCTTGTGATTTTGTTCACACTGCAGTGCACAGTAATATATTAAATAAGGCAGAGTAGTGGCCGCCCCCTCTGTTAAACTTTGTGTCTGACCCGGTCAGTGTTGTAACTTGTAACTTGCTAGTTGCTATGCTATCTTCTCTGGCTGCTTACTAAATAAATTTTACAGAATGAGCAGCCATCTTGTGATTTTGTGCACCGTAAATATATTATAGGCAGAGTAGTGGCCGCCCACTCTGATGTTAAACTTTAAGTGTCTGACCGTCAGACACTTAAAGTTTAACATCAGAGGGGGCGGCCACTACTCTGCCTTATAATATATTTACTGTGCACAAAATCACAAGATGGCTGCTCATTCTGTAAAATTTATTTAGTAAGCAGAGAAGATACTAGCATAGCAAGATACAACACTGACCGGGTCAGACACAAAGTTTAACATCAGAGGGGGCGGCCACTACTCTGCCTATAATATATTACTGTGCACAAAATCACAAGATGGCTGCTCATTCTGTAAAATTTATTTAGTTAGCAAAAAAGATAGCATAGCAAGTTACAACACTGATCAGGTCAGACACAAAGTTTAACATCAGAGGGGGCGGCAACTACTCTGCCTTATAATATATTAAAAATTTACTGTGCACAAAATCACAAGATGGCTGCTCATTCTGTAAAATTAATTTAGTAAGCAGAGAAGATTTCAGTAGTAACATTGAATTTGCAAGCAAAGAAAATAAATAATTAAAGTGAAATTCACTTATTTATTTTCTTTGCTTGTAAATTCAATGTTGCTATTGCTACTGAAATCTTCTCTGCTTACTAAATTAATAAACTTAATGAGCAGCCATCTTGTGAATGTTTTGGCAGTTTACTGTTAGGAATTTAGGATTAATATGTGATTAGCAGCTAAATATCTTTAGGATGAAATTTGAATAGAGCTCCCCCTGTGGCAATCATTATGTAAATTGGCCAAATCAAGTCACATTTCTTATTAACTCGTAGTACAATGGTCTCGTTCTGTTCTTGAAAAGGGGGGCAAAATAAATAAAGTATATTGCAATTTATTTTTTTTAAAATAATTTTTATATTACAATTTAAAGGTGGTTTATGTCCCATAAGGCCCTTACCATAATTATAACCAGACCGCTACTCATGGAACTGCAGAGGGACGTTAGTGGACTGGTCTGGTTGGCGTCTTCTCGGGCATATCATAGCCAGTGCCTCACTTACTTCTGACCTCACTGCACGTCACGATCAACTGAGAAAGACTACGTAATTATTCTACTCCTATATCTTTACAGAAGCCTTGTGTTTCTTGAACATTTTTTAAAGTTATTGTGTCTCCATTTTTAATTATGACCAGTTTAGTTGGGTATACTAACCTAGCATTAAATTTAGCTTCAATTAACTTGGAGCAGTAGGGAGACATCTCCCTTCTCTTGGCAGACGTTTCTGCCGAGAAGTCCTGAAACAAAAAAAATCTTGTTTTGTTGTACCATTAGGGGGATACTATACCTATAGCTCCTGAGATAATTGATTGTATCCTGAAAATTCAGGAACCTGGCAATAATGGGTCTAGGTCTGGTTGTTCCGTCAGGATTTTTCTGTATGGGTCCTATTCTGTGAACTCTCTCTACTTGAATAAAATGTGTAGGTGTTGATATGTTTAGCAAGTTTGGAAGGGTATCTATAATGAAATGCATTAAAGTTTGGTGTTCTGTGGTTTCAGGCAACCCAATGATTCTGATGTTGTTTCGCCTAGAGCAATCCTCCAGGTCTTCCAGTCTTGCTTGAAAGTTAAGTATGGTATTACTGTGTTGTGAGTCAGTGGGGGGTAGTTATCAAGCTGTCTACTTTTCTGCCTTCGCCGGCCCAATACGCCCGCCTAAGCTCGCCTACCTTCGCCGCCGCGGACCTTGAATACGTTCGCCTAAGTTATCAAATAAAGCTGTCAAAAAGCTGCGGGGCGATGAGCAGCGGACTGTGAGAGTTATCACTCATCCGATCTCGCTGCTCTTCTGCTTTTTCCCAGCTTTATTGCTAGCCTGTCACTAAGCACTCACACTAACTACACTGTTCTATCCCTATACCGGCGCCCCCGGAGCCTCCCGCAACTAAATAAAGTTACTAACCCCTAAACCGCCGCTCCTAGACCCTGCCGCAAGTCTTATAAATGTATTAACCCCTAAACCACCGCTCCTAGACCCCGCCGCAAGTCTTATAAATGTATTAACCCCTAAACCGCCGCTCCTGGACACCGCTGCCACCTACAGTATACCTAGTAACCCCTATCCTGCCCCCCCTACACCGTCGCCCTCTATAATAAAGTTATTAACCCCTATCCTGCTGATCCCGCACCTCGCCGCAACTAAATAAATAGTTTAACCCCTAAACCGCTGCTCCCTGAACCCGCCGCAACCTATATTAAACCTATTAACCCCTATCCTGCCCCCCCTACACCGTCGTCACCTATAATAAATTTATTAACCCCTATCCTGCCCCCCACTACGCCGCCGCCACTGTAATAAAATTATTAACCCCTATCCTGCCCCCCACTACGCCGCCGCCACTGTAATAAAATTATTAACCCCTAAACCTAAGTCTAACCCTAACCCTAACGCCCCCCTAACTTAAATATTAATTAAATAAATCTAAATAATATTTCTATTATTAACTAAATTAATCCTATTTAAAACTAAATACTTACCTATAAAATAAACCCTAATATAGCTACAATATAAATAATAATTATATTGTAGCTATCTTAGGATTTATTTTTATTTTACAGGCAACTTTCAATTTATTTTAAATAGGTACAATAGCTATTAAATAGTTATTAACTATTTAATAGCTTACCTAGCTAAAATAAACTGAAATTTACCTGTAAAATAAATCCTAACCTAAGTTATAATTACACCTAACACTACACTATACTTTAATAAATTATTCCTATTTAAAACTAAATACTTACCTGTAAAATAAACCCTAATATAGCTACAATATAAATAATAATTATATTGTAGCTATCTTAGGATTTATATTTATTTTACAGGTAACTTTGTATTTATTTTAGCTAGTTAGAATAGTTATTAAATAGTTATTAACTATTTAATAACTACCTAGCTAAAAGAAATACAAAATTACCTGTAAAATAAATCCTAACCTAAGTTACAATTAAACCTAATACTACACTATCATTAAATTAATTAAATAAACTACCTACAAATAACTACAATTAAATACATTTACATAAACTAACTAAAGTACAAAAAATAAAAAAGCTAAGTTACAAAAAATAAAAAAATAAGTTACAAACATTTTAAAAATATTACAACAATTTTAAGCTACTTACACCTAATCTAAGCCCCCTAATAAAATAACAAACCCCCCCCAAAATAAAAAAATGCCCTACCCTATTCTAAATTAAATAAAGTTCAAAGCTCTTTTACCTTACCAGCCCTTAAAAGGGCCATTTGTGGGGGCATGCCCCAAAAAGTTCAGCTCTTTTGCCTGTAAAAGAAAAATACAACCCCCCCAACATTAAAACCCACCACCCACATACCCCTAATCTAACCCAAACCCCCCTTACAAAAACCTAACACTAATCCCCTGAAGATCATCCTACCTTGAGTCGTCTCCAATCAGCCGAGCAGCGATGGAACCGAAGTGGACATCCGGAGCGGAAGAAGTTAATCCTCCAAGCGGCGCTGAAGAAATCTTCCATCCGATGAAGTCATCATCCAGGCGGCGCTGAAGAAGTCTTCGATCCGGGCGATGTCATCTTCCAAGAGGCGCTGAAGAGGTCTTCTATCCGGGCGATGTCATCTTCCAAGCCGGGTCTTGAATCTTCCTCCCGCCGACGCGGAACCTCCTTCTTCACCGACGGACTACGACGAATGAAGGCTCCTTTAAGGGACGTCATCCAAGATGGCGTCCCCTCAATTCCGATTGGCTGATAGGAAAAATCTGATTGGCTGATGGAATAGAATGCGAGCTCAATCTGATTGGCTGATTCCATCAGCCAATCAGATTTTTCCTACCTTAATTCCGATTGGCTGATAGAATCCTATCAGCCAATCAGAATTGAGGGGACGCCATCTTGGATGACGTCCCTTAAAGGAGCCTTCATTCGTCGTAGTCTGTCGGTGAAGAAGGAGGTTCCGCGTCGGCGGGAGGAAGATTCAAGACCCGGCTTGGAAGATGACATCGCCCGGATAGAAGACCTCTTCAGCGCCTCTTGGAAGATGACATCGCCCGGATCGAAGACTTCTTCAGCGCCGCCTGGATGATGACTTCATCGGATGGAAGATTTCTTCAGCAACGCTTGGAGGATTAACTTCTTCCGCTCCGGATGTCCACTTCGGTTCCATCGCTGCTCGGCTGAGTGAAGACAACTCAAGGTAGGATGATCTTCAGGGGATTAGTGTTAGGTTTTTGTAAGGGGGGTTTGGGTTAGATTAGGGGTATGTGGGTGGTGGGTTTTAATGTTGGGGGGGGTTGTATTTTTCTTTTACAGGCAAAAGAGCTGAACTTTTTGGGGCATGCCCCCACAAATGGCCCTTTTAAGGGCTGGTAAGGTAAAAGAGCTTTGAACTTTATTTAATTTAGAATAGGGTAGGGCATTTTTTTATTTTGGGGGGGTTTGTTATTTTATTAGGGGGCTTAGATTAGGTATAAGTAGCTTAAAATTGTTGTAATATTTTTAAAATGTTTGTAACTTATTTTTTTATTTTTTGTAACTTAGCTTTTTTTATTTTTTGTACTTTAGTTAGTTTATGTAAATGTATTTAATTGTAGTTATTTGTAGGTAGTTTATTTAATTAATTTAATGATAGTGTAGTATTAGGTTTAATTGTAACTTAGGTTAGGATTTATTTTACTGGTAATTTTGTATTTCTTTTAGCTAGGTAGTTATTAAATAGTTAATAACTATTTAATAACTATTCTAACTAGTTAAAATAAATACAAAGTTACCTGTAAAATAAATATAAATCCTAAGATAGCTACAATATAATTATTATTTATATTGTAGCTATATTAGGGTTTATTTTACAGGTAAGTATTTAGTTTTAAATAGGAATAATTTATTAAATTATAGTGTAGTGTTAGGTGTAATTATAACTTAGGTTAGGATTTATTTTACAGGTAAATTTCAGTTTATTTTAGCTAGGTAAGCTATTAAATAGTTAATAACTATTTAATAGCTATTGTACCTAGTTAAAATAAATTGAAAGTTGCCTGTAAAATAAAAATAAATCCTAAAATAGCTACAATATAATTATTATTTATATTGTAGCTATATTAGGGTTTATTTTATAGGTAAGTATTTAGTTTTAAATAGGATTAATTTAGCTAATAATAGAAATATTATTTAGATTTATTTAATTAATATTTAAGTTAGGGGGGCGTTAGTGTTAGACTTAGGTTTAGGGGTTAATAATTTTATTACAGTGGCGGCGGCGTAGTGGGGGGCAGGATAGGGGTTAATAAATTTATTATAGGTGGCGACGGTGTAGGGGGGGCAGATTAGGGGGGGCAGGATAGGGGTTAATACATTTAATATAGGTTGCGGCGGGTACAGGGAGCGGCGGTTTAGGGGTTAATAAATTTATTATAGTTGCGGTGGGCTCCGGGAGCGGCGGTTTAGGGGTTAATATGTATAGAGTAGCTTGCGGTGGGCTCCGGGAGCGGCGGTTTAGGGGGTAATAACTTTATTTAGTTGCGGCGGTGTAGGGGGCACAGATTAGTGGTGTTTAGACTCGGGGTACATGTTAGGGTGTTAGCTGCAGACAGCTCCCATAGAAATCAATGGGATGTCTGGCAGCAGCGAACTTGTACTTTCGCTATGGTCAGACTCCCATTGATTCCTATGGGATCCGCCGCCTCCAGGGGTGGCGGTTTGAAAACCAGGTACGCTGGGCCGTAAAAGTGCCGAGCGTACCTGCTAGTTTTTTGATAACTAGCAAAAGTAGTGAGATTGTGCCGCACTTGTGTGCGGAACATCTGGAGTGACGTAAGCATCGATCTGTGTCCGGCGGATCGAAGTTTACGTCACAAAATTCTACTTTTGCCGGTCTCGAGCCTTTGATAACTAAGGCGAATCAGCCTCGCCACAAATACGCTGCGGAATTCCAGCGTATTTGAGGTTGACGGCTTGATAACTAGGCCCCAGTGTGTTCAAGGTGACTAATCTTATCTTCTAGGTCAGATACCCTTACTTCTACTTGGTTCATCCTTGAGGCAAATTGTCTTATTTCATTTGTCAAAGTGCTAATTTCTTGTTTGATCTCAAGTTTGAATGAGTCGAGTTGGGGGGAGATGACTTGTTATTTGTGTCACTATATCAGCTATTCCCACGTTAGTGAGGTTTATGTCGGTCTGTTCTTGTAAGTGTTCTTCGTTTGTTCATTTAATATTTTTTTTCTCTCTCTGTTTTTCGGTGCCATGGCTGGTGAATTACCACATCCACCAGAAATCAGGAGAAATGTTCCCCTTCACTTTCTTTTCCCTACTTTACTTTTCTCTTTGTTTGGTCGGTATTGAATAAAAGCGTGTCTGCTAGTTATCATATGCTTAGGTTGGGTTGTAAGAAGAGGAGGGCAATTATTTATATGTTGTATTTAAAGTCCTCCTGCAAGCTTCTATGTCACTACTGGTATAACGGATACAACACTAAAAACTATTGGAATTGTTATTCCAAGTATTGTAATAAATTACCAAGCCTAGTACGTTTAAGTATGCAGTCCTTAATACAACATTTTAACAGAGTCCATTAGTTTTAGGTTTGACAATTCAAACTTAGAGAAGTTGACCTCTGTGGGTCCTTTAAGAGAAAAGTCTGTGTTTGTATGCTTCTTTATAGGTATCTTGCACAAATATGGACTGGTATATTGGTTTGTATTGCTTTTAAGAGATACCTATCGGCCAACTACTAATGCCTATAAGTCCATTTCTAGTTGACTTGAATTATATATATTTAGCCCTTTCCAACTCCTACCCATTTGGGTTATGGGATGGCCGGCTTGTATAATAATTCAAAATGTTACCCTGCGAATAGGATCTTCCAAAAAATTACATATGCAGTGTTCACTATGTGACTCAGGGTGTCTCCTTTCCCTTTCCGTCTTCCCTTCTGTTGGAGTCGGTTAGATCTTGTGTTGTGAGTCTGTTTCAGGTCATCCTGCATTACATGTACTTAGCCATTAGTCAGGGTTTTGGGAGGAAAGGCTTTTATGATAGTTCAAACTTTTGCACTGGGGATAGGGGTTCTTCAATTACTCAGATGTAAGGAGTCAGTGTGTGACTCAAGAATGTCTCTTTTCCCACATTCTTTCCTACTGTCAGGGTCAGTTGTGTATATGGGTCAGTTAGTTCCAAGGATTATAAATGAGCAGTAGATTTCTTTATAAAGCAGTCAGTGCGGCCAGTGTGGTGTTCTGCCCGCTGGTTAGTTGTTAGTGTCAGTGACTATGTTGTTTTAATAACTTAGCAGGGTACCACCGGTAATACATGCATGTCATAAGTATAAATAGATGGCGTCCTTTGTCATCCGCGACTGCCTTAGGGATCCCGGTATGAGCCACTGTAGCTGTTATTACTGAGGCCACGGGATTTACCCATCTCCTGTTTGTAGCTCTTTGCCAAGTTTAACTTACGGCCCCAATGCGGTCAAAGTTTGTGCAGTCCGTCTCGGTGATGCTCTGCTGTATGGAGTGAATTAAACAGTTAGTCCTCACTGGAGCCTGAAGGGTACGACATGATATATCCGTCTCTTGTCTACTGCTGACAACACCTTAGCGACACTGTCTCCTGTTCCTTTGTCCGGGCGTCACCACCCGAATGCGTTGACTCTTTAGGTGAGTAGTTGGATCTACTTCAGCCACGAAGCTGTTTGCTGCTGTTGGGACTTCCCTGTCGCTTACTCCCACTTCTGGGTCCGGGCCGGTCAATGGACACAGCCAATGTGAATGTGCTAGTCAGGGGATGAATTCCGCTACTCGCTGCAGGACGCAAAGCTGCACACCACCTGCGCACCACCTGTACGCTCTGCCCTCTAAAGACTGCTGCTCCATAACTTGTCTGCCTTCTCTGAGGCAGCAGACAGAAATCAACCCGATCGCATACGATCGGGTTGATTGACACCCCCTGCTAGCGGCCGATTGGCTGCGAATCTGCAGGGGGCGGCATTGCACTAGCAGTTCACAAGAACTGCTGGTGCAATTATAAATGCCGACAACAACATTTATCGATGTGCAGCGGACATGATATGTTACTTCATATCATGTACGCTCGCACATTGATACATATGCCCCTAAGTGTAAACCAATACAATAATTTTATTGCAGACAAAACTATAAATAACACACTCACATTTAATACCCTCAAACAGATATGAGGTATGGTATAGGCGTATATCGCACACAGCGAAAAAGCGTATCCAAAGTGTCCCTCTAATTACCAGTGTCTCTCCTGCAAGCTGAAGCAAGACCGCTCTGTACACAGGCGCTGTGTAATCCGGTCACCAACGGAAATTCTTGATATCGCCAACTCTCAACAACTACCATGGGTAGGGAAAATGGAAAATAGACTTCAAGGCTGACTCCGTGGTAAAAATGGGCGTGTCCTAATGCGTTTCGTGAGGTCTTCCTCACTTCGTCAGAGGCTGTCCATTCCTCTAAAATCAAATGTTTTATGCAACGCTAGCTCCAATCAGTGCTTAGGTCACAATAGTTTGTGCACATCTTGTCAGCAGCAATTGTTCAAACAGGTTTTACTCATTTGATATAGTATATATTAGCTCTCTTATACACTCTGCTTGCTCAGCAATTCATCATAAATACATAAACCACATAAAGAATATATAAATATTGGCTCTTAGCCTATTGGTCACTATATCAGATTCTTTATCAAAATCACTGATCTCAGTACAATTTCTCCGTACTCTTTGATACTGACCATATGGGACATTGTTAATCCATTCCTTTTTATGACAACCGGTCGTATCCTGCTTTTTCAAGGATCCTTGAAAAAGCTGGCTATGACCAGTGAAACGTACATCGGATATGATTGGACTGATGTCACAAGGAGGGTTTGGACTTTGGAGTTTACACTCTGCAGCTGTCTGTGAACACCGTGTTTGGTGATTCTACAGTCAGCTTTGTGTTTAACAATTGTTCCCTTTTCCTGAGTGATTTTACTGGAGTAATACATTGCTTTTACGAAGTATAATGTCCCTTGATCCATCTATACCTTATCACATGAGCCATTTTACTGAGAGCTAAGTTATAGCTCCCAAGAGTGTGAGTAGAAACTTCCACCCCTTTTTTATATAATCTGTGTATATAGGACTTCACTATTTGTTGTTATTTCCTTCTCTTCCAAGGATTTTAACTTCTGGATTCCTGAAGGTCACAAATCCTTATCAGTGCTTTATTACATTTTTGTCTTTATTGGTATCCCTTACATAAGATTGTAAACAGGGAACCATTGGCTTTAAAAGGTGATTCACATATTCGGACAGTTTGGTCGTCAAGGAACCAATTCCCGAAATGATTTGTCTCCCCGGTGGCTTTTCCAATCCCTTGTGGATCTTGGGGAGATGGCAAAACACTGCTAGTTTGGGCTCCCTTATTTTAAATAATTTATATTCTGATTCATTCAAGATCCCTTCCTCTCTCTACCAGGGTCTCATATTTCCTTTTATATTTCTCAGTGGGGTTACAATCAAGGACAGTATACGTTTTATCATCATCCAGTAACCGAAAGGCTTCCTTAAGATACTCTAATCTGTCCTGTATAACGATCCCACCGCCCTTATAGGCACTCCTAATCACTACATTGGTATCTTTCATTAGGTCAAATTATTTTTAATGGTCCTCTGTTCACTTTTTCACAGATTAAATCTAAATCTTTCTGTAACAATTGAGCAAACACATTAATATAATGTCCTTGTGACTGAAAAGAGCAAAAAGTAGAATTTGGTTTGAGACCTGTGTGATTTACTGGTAAAAATTCTGATTCTTTTTCCAAATTATACAAGATCTGAACCAGCCTATTCTCCTCATTGTTGTTATGAGAAGTATCAACAAATCCTGACCCATCATTATTAAGGGACTCATCTAGACTAATTTTCACATCCTGAATACCACTCTCAGAATCCAAGGTTTCTTTACTAGCAAAGTGTCGTTTTAAAACCAATTTTCTTATGAATTTCTTTCAGTCTATATATAGCTCAAACGGGTTAGGAGTAAAAGATAGACCTCTTTTTAATAGAGATTCCTAATTTGTATTTAGAACTTTAATTGATATGTTAAAAATCTCCTGTTGATGACAAGTTAGAAGGGCCTTCCTTTCTCTCTCCTCCTTTTTGATTCTGATTCCCAGCCCTCCTCTACATCCTTGTCTATGTCTCTTAGGGACTATTTTGGGTTCCTTGGTTCTATCACATACCTCCCTGGGTTCCCTAAAAAATGTGTGTTCTGTACGTGTTCAACCTTCTTTTTATTAAAATAACCACCAATATCATTAGTTGGTTCTTGATTGATATATCTACCCCTCCCCCTAAATTTGGGTTTCGCACCCAGTCTCTGATAATCAGAGTCTGTCACACTCTTCCTTCTATTCCCCCTCCCATATGTTTGGTAATTCAAAGACTTATAATCATCTTCTGTGTCGTACACATCAGATCTCCTATGAGCCAACCTACCATAATGCTGTTGATTGTGCTCATAATATGGAGCATTGTAAGATTCAATTCTACTCTTATCTTCTCGTCTGTAGGGGGTATTCTCATTTCTCTCCCTGTAATTATTCCCCATGTCAATGTTTTTATTCATATTTTGACTGCTATTGGTGTTGCTTCTACTTCCATTTTTATTACCACTATTATTTTTATTTTTACTACTATTTTTATTTTTGTTCTTAGCTCCACGAGTTTTAGGTTGTCCAATTACATAGAACATAGTTTCATTTCTCACTTGCACATTTTCTGATTCATTAGTATCAATCTCAATCTCATCTGTTTCCTCCCCAGTGAAGTCTGACACCCCTAATTTCTCTTTCAGGGCATTGTTCAATTTTCTTTTTTTGGCCATACTTATTTCTTTTTCAAATTTCTCTACGGCCGTCCTGTTTCTAGCATCCAGTTCCTTATAATAAATATCCCCTTTATATTGATTCAAATGTGTCTCTATTTGACTTATCTCTTCTGTCAATTTAATTAAAATTTTTCTCTATATATTTCATTAGGGTAGACATTCGTTTTTGTGAACATTCCTCTAGGTACTCTTCCCACTCTGTGTACAATTCTACTTCTTCTAATTCAAAAATGCATTTTTTATACATCTGTAGTCCTCTAGATATTAAGCCATTTTCTTTATAGTTCTCTGAAGAGATTAAGTCATACCAGCTGTTAACCTGTGCCACAGAAAGTTGCCCTAGTCTTTTGAACTTCAATGATTGGGTATAGGATCCCACATGTAATGGTTTCTGGACCATCTTATGAAAGAAAACAAAATGTATACTTACCTCAGAAATTAATTTGTTTCATGATGGGGAGAGTCCACAATTCCTGCCCTTGTTTTACCATAGCAGTTGGTGGCACTGCCAGTTTGTACTTCTATAACCCTGCTTTTCCTTTCCTACTTTCTCTTGGCCATATGTATGAGGCATTTAACTAACTTTAATCCCACATGGGATGGCTCATGGACTCTCACCACCATGGAATAAATTAATTTATCAGGTAAGAATATATATAAATATATATTTTTATACTGTGTGCTTTCATACCCAGGTTTTATGTCCCATTAAGCAGAGTATTTCACTATACATTAGGTAGGGTAAATTGTACACAAATATTATACACAATTATTGTATGGTTTAATAAGTTATTAAAAAAAAGTTGATCCTTCAGGCTAGCAGCAGTGTAAAAGTGTGCTGCTGTAGAAATACATGGTGCAGGTGGTAGGTTCCTATTGACTACTGCCTGCTTATCAGGTTAATTTTATAAATAATGCGTTTTGAAGAAAATTAGAAGTTTAATAAATTGCTTTATAATTATCTTCAAAATATATTTTGACTTTACCATGATTTTAAGTGTTTTAACATTTAAAACAAATGCTTGCAATAAATCTACTCCAAATAAGAGTAAAATATTTGACATTAGTCATCAATATTGCATGAATAAGCTGCTGTTGCTTTGTTTCTGCTTAGGCTGCATATCTTTTGCTGCTAAATGGATAGTAATGTATTTTCTTTTTTCTAAAACTAAAACACTGTACTTTAAACAGATATAAAACCCAAATCTTTTTTTTTCATGATTCAGATAGAAGTAAATTGGAAAGTTGTTTAAAATTGTATTCTCTATTATCTAATTTGCTTCATTCTCTTGGTATCCTTTGTTGAAGACACAGCAATGCATTAGGTAAGCCAATAACATGAGGCATATATGTGCAGCCCTCCATCAGCAGCTCCTGAGCCTACCTAGGTAGGCTAGGATACCAAGAGAACAAAACAAATTAGATCATTTAAATAGATAATATATATATAAAATGATAAGATATGGGGGGCGTGCCCGAACAGCGTACCTAATAGGACGTTTTCATTATAAGCTCTGAAAGAACACTCTATAATCCGCCGATTTATGAGCATTCAACAACAAAACCATCTATATATTTCTACATACAACAGTCACTAGAGAAGTGGTGGCTATAATATATCTCTTGTTTGCTGTTTTTATGATTTTAGAGCTATAATTCGGGCGAACAAGACCTGAGGTGGCGGCCTATTTGCAGGTAACGACCGCCCCCGGCTCCTCCGGGTTATCAGTGCTGGCAGCAGGAGTCTGCCTTACTGACTTTATCAGTTATAACACATCAAGTTTTTTCTTATTAATATACTACCTTTTGGACTAATACAAGTGCATTTAAAAAAATTGAAGCAAAAACAACATAAGGGATTAAGCACTGCGCAGTTAAAATGGCCGCTGTGGGAGAATTTGATAAATTTCAAGCAAGATGGTGTAAACTTGAATCTCTGTTCCAGCAACTTATCGATAAAGCTCCTTTTGACACCCTATCGATGCGCTTCACATTTGATACTGCTGATAACACTGAGGTGCTCTCTATGGATATATCTAGCACACAAAATGAGCCCTCAGAAAGTATTTCACTCTGGGAGCCGCATCGGATTAAGCCGATGCTGGAGAATGCAAATGGCCCATACGCTATAGTATCGGAGCAGAAGAGCCCAACGAGAATTAAGACTTTGTGCTCACCCGGCAAGTTGAGCGAGCTCCAGCGGATGAAGGGGCATAATCAACCGAGGATGGCTGCGGGGGTCCTTTGGGGGGAACTCCAGAAAGTCATGACAGAGTTGCAACTGCTTTCTGTGTGGGGGACCACGCTTGGTAAATATGATCAACCCCATCTCTCCTTGGAGATACCCCAAATAACACAGAATAATCACCGCAAAGGGTATGACCTGGGGACTAGACATATAAATGTCTTCCTCCCCCGGTGCCAGTTTCCTCACGCTTTACCTGGAGACTCGTGCAGCTCTGTTGGGACAATTCCAAACGGATAAAATAAGCCTTGGGGACATAACTTAACTCAGAAATCCAGCTTGTATTAATATTTAATCCAGTTGACCCGTTGCATATATTCCAGTTTCTTGCTTTTTTTTGTTATAAATATAATTGGTAATTGTGGTGCTTTGCAGGAATCCACAGGATTGTATCAAGAAACCTTAACGTGAATTTAGCTATGTACAAAACCATGTTATCGACACTAGTCCTGCAGATAATATTCATGTTCTAATAATGCTTTGCTTGTTTGCCTGTTTCTACTGGGGGTATGTGGGGGGCTCCTGGGGGAACATTTTGGACATGGAAAGCACACAACACTACAATATTGCATGTACCCACGATATGTAATAAAATATATTCGCTTGGTGGCCTGCGGCCGAGGCTATGGGCGAAGCAGGATAAACATTAGCTTTCAATACAATGACACGGGATTTGTTATAGATAATACTGGTCTATATGTATCACTATGTAGATAGTAATCCTTAAATATAGGTCCTTCCTGTGGAGTTTTTGTCACTCACGTTTAATACAAACTTGGTTGTCATAGCTGAGTCCTTAAGTATTATCTATAATTTTATTGGACAGAGATGGAATAAATAGCACAATAACTTCTCTGCCATGTATAGTGCTATGCTTTCCCTCTAAACACAGAGTTTGCACTTCATATGCTTTTTCAGAAAGATATTTGAAAGTTTAGTCCAAGCCTTTCTCCTTAAGGTCTCACTCTTTGTGTGTCTATTATACCTCTTTGTTTTTTCTTTTGTTTTCGTTATTATTGTTATCTTTATCCTGTTATACAATGGTCCCCAACATTATTCTAACTTAAATTGCAAGGTCCAAGAGTGACCTGAATTGTATCACTAGGGGCAGAAATTATAAGTAAAAATAGAGGACTTTTTAAATATTTGATATGTACATGTATACTATACAACATCTGTTTTATCATTAATGTACATTTTTTTTTATTTTTAAGTATGATTTCTTATTGTACCATGCAGTTCCTCAATAAAAAAATATGAGAAATAAAAAAAATGATAAGATATTTTACCTCAGAATGCCTTTTGCCCAGCAGAATAAGTGCATTGTGATCCAAAGCTACTCTTTTTAATGTTATCTGCATGGGTGAAAAAACAACGTCATCAGTGCTGAAGTCACACTTTACGTTACTGTAATCAAGGGATTTCACAGAAATCTTACAAGGTTTGATAGTAAACTTCCTTAACGTCATGACGTACCCTGTACTTTGGATGTTATTAGGTGGGTTTTCACTCCAGGAGGCATTCAGCTATAGAGCGGTCTCGCCTCACCTTTGGCAGCAAGACGCACGATAATTAACCCCTTAGCTTAAAAACACTGGGTACGTCGGCTGTCATTAAGGGGTTAAACAGAGGAGGGATAACTAAGCTAGCTCACAGTAGCACATTACTACTCCAGAGCCTAACTAGGTTTACTCTTCAACAAAGGATACAAACAGAACAGAGACAATTCTATCTAAATCATGAACATTTTATTTAATTTTTACTGTCCCTTTATTGACAAAGCAACATACATTGTTTTAGCAGGAAGGAAACCACAAAATTCAACAAGTTACTTGACTGGAATGTGGAAGGAAAATACTATCATAGACACAGAAAAGCTACCGTGAACCAGAAAATAAATGATTGCCACCTGACACATGCAAAGCATGTAATAGTGCAATAAAAAGCACAATAAATAGGGCAGTGTAATCCGTTAAATTCTTGTAAATATTGTGGAGGATGTTTATAGTTGTCTCCTATGTCTGTGGGGGGGGGGGGGGGGGGGGACCGCAATCTTCGCTATATAAACTGAAAGTGACATCACGTGTGAACTGAACTGTTACTGTTTGTAGAACAGTTACTTGGGTATATCATCATTTGACCCTAACATACTTTTTCTGTTTTCATTTGAGTGAGCGCTATGTGTTTGATAATTATATATGATCTCTCCCTATTTGGTTTTGCATCAATGGGGTTAACTACTTGAGTCAATGGCGGTAAACCCACCTTTCTGTAAGTGGCAGGTAAGCACCCAGATCTGTGAGTTTTGCTATTTCCATGGGATCGGTACTTATTCAGATGCCCCTTTATCCTTTTGCCAAAATACACCCCTGAAAAATAATATAGAAATATTATTTTTTTACAATTTTATTGCTCAAACTATCTATCTATATCTATCTATCTATCTATCTATCTATCTGTGTGTGTCTATATACATATACAGTATATCCTGCAGTGTAAGCAACAGCTCCAATTTAGGAGCTTTTTCCTGCTGTCCTATCAATCTCTGTATGTTCCTTTTTTATTAAGTGAAACCAGGAACCAGCTTAAGTCTACCCAAAACATCTGGCTACCCGGAAATATACAGACACATCCTTAGTCCAAGTTTTATCTTCACCCATGACTAGGCTTACCAGAAGTCCCAGTTTGACTGGGATTCTCCCTTTTTGGAGGCGCTGTCCCAGTGTCCCACCTGGTTCTTGATTCTGTCCCAGTAGGTTGCCAACTCCGGGTTTCGAATCATGTGTCTGGGTTTCAGACCGCTTGAAACCTGGACATATTATTCAAAATGACCTGACTGAGTCTGTGGCTCTCCAGCATAGATGGATAATGATACTTTGTTACATACAGCCCTGCTTAGCTTAACATTCGTTTCCTTTAAAGTTCACATTTAGTAATACAGTCTGAGTGAGCAGCATAGGGTTTTTTAATTTTGTAGTACTACTTTGTTTATTTTTCTAGTAATTTAACACCCCCGACCCCTGGTGACATCACCAGTGATACACGTTTAGGGGAATCATGTGGGTATGACCAGGAAGTGCAGGCAGGCAGGATTTTTGGCATGGATCTTGCTTTACTTCATGCAGAATAGCATTTTGGCTGTAATCTTCCTGCATTATGGTATAGCGTAGCCTCTTAAACAACTTTAGCAGGTACGTGTTTCTTTTTTACTTATTTCATTCAATGTTGTATTTATGCCTTATCAGTATCCAGTTCTGTTACTTAATTAGACACATAACACATATTATACTGCAGATATTAAATTGTGTGATGTATATGCTTTTCACTATTTTATGACATTGGTAATTATGCTTGATGTTTGGCATTATTTAGAATCTGAGATTTAGATGAATGATTTATTTGCTCCTGTTGTGTATGGTTGCCATGACAACGTAATGGTGCCTTTTTCACTAGGGGGTTTTGTTATGGTCTATTTAAACGGTGTGATTCACTTGTTGTTTGACTGATGAAGGGTAGAATATCCACAAAACATTATGCAAATAAAAGCTACTACTTTAAAGAGACCGGTAATCGCCATGCCCCTTGACCACACCCCCACTAGCACTGCGCCAGGTGGTCCCAGTTTCACCTCTAAAAATTATAATAAGCCTACCCATGACCCGCCGACCCATCCTTTAGAACCTGGATACCAGCCTGAAAATGTGCAATGCCGTTATAATATTTTTCCAGGTATGGGCCAGATTCCGAGTGGAGCGCTAAGGGGTTTATCGCGGTGTTTGCATGTGTTGGAAGCAACGCGTGTATTGCAAGTTGGAAGTAAACTTGTTTGCTCGGGTTATCGCAACCTCAGGGCTCTGTTAGCTGTTACGCTCAAATAAAAAGTGCAAGAAAAATATAAAAAATACATTTCACAGTACAATTACATTCATATAAACACTGTCTGATAAAAATTATTAAAAAAGATTGCAATAAAAAGTTATAAGGGCTTAAAGATATGAGATCTCAAGTGCTAGAAAAAAAAGGCTACAAAGGGCTTTAACATAGAGATATATACATATACATACACAGGTAATCACAGAGATAAAAAGTATATTAGTATAACTGTAATGGTTATGCCAAATTGGGGGATTATTTATCTTTTTAAACAATAATAAAAAAAATCTGGAGTAGACTGTCCCTTAGTGATGTAGTGAACATGATTATGCAAAATGTTTGTGTCTTTATACAGTCACAATAGAAAGATTTTTGGGTTAAAAGAAAAGACACAAGGGGGAGCTAGAGAGTTGCTTTAGTGGCTTGGGGCTTGGTGCTTTCTTATGAAAACATCCTTCACTCTAATGCAGCATTAGGAACAATGGGTTTCATCTGTCAAAAAAAAGTGTAGACATATTTTTCAATGTTGCACCAGAAGATAAATAGGCTTGCTAGGAGATTTCAAATGGTTAGCTGAGGGTATTTTCTTTGTCTATAGTTGGTAGCTTAAAGGGGCAGTAAACACATTGAGATTTTTATATAAAATATTTAGTTATGTGTAATAAAACAACTTTGCAGTATATTTTAATTATTTGTTTTGTCCTCTTTTCATGTAATTTAGCTTTAAAAATTGAGCCATTTGTAACTCTCAGAGGTTGAACTGCCCCCTGCTGACTTCTAAAGGCTGTTATAGATCTATGTCTAAATGGTGTTAACTAATAACAACTGTGCTGTATACTAACTTTATGACAGTGCCTTGTTGTCTGTGGACTAAAGCCCAGATTAGCTCCTCCAAAGGTACAGGGTGGGTAGATATTGACTATTAAAAAATAATTGCAGCTGGTATGTTATTTTATAGCAATAGAACAGCAATGTCTTGTAATTACAAGGTGTTTATTGTCCCTTTTAAAAGCCGTCAAAAAGTAATTTTGTTACAGGATATGAAACCCAAAAATGTTTTTTGTGATTCAGACAGATGATACAATTTAAAAAAAGTTTCTAATTTACTTCTATTATCAATTTGCTTCGTTCCCATGATATTCTTTGTTGAAGAGATACCTAGGTAGGCATCTGGAGCACCACATGACAGGAAATAGTGCTGTCATCTAGTGCTCTTGCAAACAGATTACATTCTTGCTGCATTGCTACCATATAGTGCTTCAGACATGTGTATGCTTCTGAGCTGACATTCCTGCTTTTCAACAAAAGATAATAAGAGAATGAAAAAATGATAATAGAAGTAAAATAGAAAGGTGTTTAAAATTGCTTGCTCTGTCTGAATCATGAAAGAAAAATGTGGGGTTTCACTGTCCCTTTAATTTCCTGTTTTTCTGTGTGATTTTGTCAGTTTCAGTTGGCTAAAAAACTCTAGATGAACTACAGGTGAGACAGAGAAGGGAAGAACTGTTCTACTTCACCACTATCAGCCTCACATTTTATAATACAATAGTTGGAATGCATTAACAGGAGGACAACACTTACATGGTGGAAAAGCTTTGTTATTGAATGTACTAATTTTATTTACATGTCCTTGAAGTTAATAACATCCATTGTGTGAATGCAAAATAACTCTAGGTTTGTAATGAGAGTATTTGTACAAACAATGCAAACGTCAAAGAAAATATTTACCCTTTCGTGTCGGGTCTAAATTGTCTACATCGGAATAAAGTTCCAATGTAAACAAATTGAAATCAATGATTGGATCGGTTCAGGGCGGCGCCCCTATGATGCTAGGCACGCCCTCCATGCCGCAATCCTAATCTGTAAGCGCCGTTGGCATCAGTACAGCCAAACGGCTAGGACGTTCCATGCCATCCTAACGACACTAAAGCCCAGCAAAGTTAGGGCGTGATGAAACGTCCTAACGGCGGGAAAAGGTTAAAGGGACAGTAAACACCAGAATTTGTGTTGTTTAAAAAGATAGATAATTCCTTTATTACCCATTCCGCAGTTTTGCATAACCAACACAGTTATTATAATACACGTTTTACCTTTTATCTAAGCCTTTCCAGACTGCCCCCTTATTTCAGTTCTTTTGACAGACTGGCATTTTAGCCAATCAGTGCTAGGTAACTTTACATGTGTGAGCTCAATGTTATCTATATGACACACACGAACCAACGTCCTCTAGTGGTGAAAAATGGTCAAAATGAATTTAGATTAGAGGCGGCCTTCAAGGCCTAAGAAATTAGCATATGAGCTTACCTAGCTTTAGCTTTCAACTAAGAATACTAAGAGAACAAAGCAAAATTGGTGATAAATGTAAATTGGAAAGTTGTTTAAAATGACATGCACTATCTGAATTATGAAAGTTTATTTTGGACTTGACTGTCCCTTTAAGATGATGTTAGCATACTGGGAAGTGCATAGCTGCATTTGTCATTCTATGTGACCTAAAACTGCACTAGGTGTAGAAAAGACTCCCTCATACGTACCACACAATGCCACTGGGTGTGGAAGGCAGGAGACATTGATTATAAATATGAGAGGGGGAGCCAGGAAACAACCATACTATTATAATTTTCTTGCAATCATTTGTACATGTAATAAATGGTGTGTAATTCTGTGCCATTAGTTTTGAAATACAGGTGGTCCTCGGTTTACAACGGTTCAATTTGCGCCGTTTCAGCATAACAACCTTTTTTTCAGTCATGTGACTGCTATTGATAGGCAGTGCATTTCTTAAAATAGCCAGTAGGTGGTCCGCTTGTGTTGCAGCAAAGATATGTCAGCCAAGCACACAAGCAGGCTGAAATGAATCAGTGTAGCTAGCTAGACCTGAGCTATCGAGCAGCTTTTAAAGGAACAAGATCTTCCTGTCTATAAATCAGTCCAGATTGGAATGCATAGAAAGAACTTTTTGCAAACAAATGCAAGTAAAGTCTGTGTTGTGTGATTTTGTATTAGGTTTATAATGCTGTTTTAGCGAATGTTTTTGTTCATTTAACTTAGTTTAATTATATATTATGTGTTGTGTGATTATTTAATTAGGTTTATAATGCTGTTTAGCATTTAAAGTCTTCATTTCAAAGCTTTAAAAATAATGTATTAGGCGTTACTTATGACAATTTTAAAAGGGGCCTGGAACCTAACTCCCTCACTTCCCATTGACTTACATTATAAACTGGGATTCAATTTACAACGGTTTCAGTTTACAACCACTCCTTCTGGAACCTAACCCCGGCGTAAACTGAGGGCTACCTGTACACAATTTACCATCCCGGCATGACATTCAGTGATCAGGCTAAAGTAAAAATCCTATAAACTCTCAGTTTTTTGAGTCTGGTGTCTTCTACTTATTTTCAATGTCTCATTAATGTGAAGGAAGGAAAGAAAGAAATACATTGAGAAAGAGAAAGGAGAGAAGGAAAGATGTTTATTTCTTCTGTAAAGAAAACAAAAAAAAAAACTGAGTAGATGAAGTGGTTTCTATTCCACTGTAAAGGAAAACAATTTCTTAACTGAATTTGTGTTTAACAAAAATTAGAAACCAGTGCCACCTTGTAAGAAATATCTATTAATAAAACTGTATTATCATTTTGTAAAGATCTTCAGTTCATAATAGAACACATCTAATAATTTTATTTGAAGAACAATCAGTTAATGTATATGGATATACCATAAAGATAAATGCAATGTGATAAGCTGGGGAAAATAGAAAGACAAAATCTGCCAATTCAAAAACATCTATTTTATGTAAAGTAGTGCTTTTCCACATTATATCCTAAATCTCTCCCGAACCTTCCTCTACTGGCAGTAGAGCATAGACAGTTTAAGGAGCCTACATGAGTACAGAAAATGTTTGACTATTTACTTACTTCACCACTGGGTGGCAGCTTTGCCCCATTTTGAAATGTCTTGTGAGTCAGTGGATTGTTTTGTGTAGATATGAGAGTAAACACAAAGGCACCTACTGTTCTCACTACACTTTCTATGAAATGATGATTAGCAAGCCTACAGATGCTACTCAGCAAACTGTTATTGTGTGCATTACTGCATGTGTGTGTATCCATATGCGTTTGTATATATGTTTGTGTGCATGTGTGTGTCTCTGAATGTGCTATTTAGTGAGGAGATTCCTGTACAATATGGACTCCATGTTTATGTGAGACAGAGAGTGCAGTTTGTGTGTCCCTGTGTGTCTATTCTTGTGTGTGTGTGTTTTTGGTTGTGTGTGTGTGTGAGACAGTGTGCATTTTATGTGCGTGTGTACGTGCATCCATATGTGTGTGTATGTGCGAGACTGTATGTGTGTGCATCCATATGTGTGCATATGTGCGAGACTGTATGTGTGTGCATCCATATGAGTGTGTATGTGTGAGATTGTATGTGTGTGCATTCATATGTGTGTGTATGTGCGAGACTGTACATGTGTGCATCCGTGTGTATGTGTAAGTGTGAGACTGTATGTGTGTGCATCCTTGTGTGTGTGTGTGTATGTGTGAGACTGTATGTGTGTGCATTCATATGTGTGTGTATGTGCGAGACTGTACATGTGTGCATTCGTGCGTATGTATGTGTGAGACTGTACATGTGTGCATCCGTGTGTGTCTGTATGTGTGAGACTGTATGTGTGTGCATTCATGTGTGTGTGTATGTGCGAGACTGTAGGTGTGTGTATGGATGTGTGGCGTTACATAAATCTGGAACAGTGGAAATGTGTTCTCTGAAGTGATAATTTACTCTTCACTATCTTGCAGCATGATGGATATACTGGGTGGTGCGGACAGGAGGAGAACGCTACCTACACTGGAACTAAGGGGCCTTTTGGCTAGTGACTACTGTAAAGTGGTGGAGGAGAGATAGAGTGATGAAAGAGGAATAATACTGTGGGGCTGTTTTTCAGAGTTTGAGCTAGGCCTTTTATTTCCAGTGAAGTGTCTTAATGCCACAGGATATAGAGAAAATAACTCATTGTGTAAACCATTTATAAATCTAGACAAGTCAGAAGACTTGCTTTTCCCACAGAAACTCTCCGATTACACTGTTTCCAATGCAGCAAGGGATTCTGGGTAAGACATGCAAATGAGGTTCACAATGACTCACCATTTTACTTTTAGCCTTCTTTTTAAGGCAGACTTCCCTTTACGCCATAGCATCGCCGCATTACACAGCTTTTACGCTTAGCTAGGGTTAGTACAGTGATTCAGACCAATCCCAGGACAGCTGTTTTCGTGGTTATTGCCACTCATCAGCTGGGAGTAGGTTGAATCACTGCTTGGAAATGTTCATTTCTGGGGGAAATACAACTACAATTAAAATTATGGGGAGGTGAAAAGTGAGTTTAAAATCCTCCACTAAATACAAAATGTAGAGAAAATAACTCATTGTGTAAACCATTTACAAATCTAGACAAGTCAGAAGACTTTCTTTTCCCACAGAAACTCTCCGATTACACTGTTTCCAATGCAGCAAGGGATTCTGGGTAAGACATGCAAATGAGGTTCAAGATGACTCACCTTTTTACTTTTAGCCTGCTTTTTAAGGCAGACTTCCCTTTACGCCATAGCATCGCCGCATTACACAGCTTTTACGCTTAGCTAGGGTTAGTACAGTGATTCAGACCAATCCCAGGACAGCTGTTTCGTGGTTTTTGCCACTCATCAGCTCGGAGTAGGTTGAATCACTGCTTGGAAAAGTTCATTTCTGGGGGAAATACAACAACAATTAAAATTATGGGGAGGCGAAAAGTGAGTTTAAAATCCTCCACTTTTCGCCTCCCCATAATTTTAATTGTTTCCTGTTGCAGCATGGCTGTGTCCCTGTGGACAAAGTATGGCCCACGAAGACATGGTTTGATGAGTTTGGTGTATGGAAACTCAAGTGGCTTGCACAGAGCCCTGACCTCAACCCCATTAAACACCTTTAGGATAATTTTGTAAGCCAGACATTAAAGCCTATTATATGCGCAAATAAAGGCCAACTCCTTATTAATGCACATGGTTTTAGAATGGGATGTACAACAAACCACAAATAGGAGTGATGGTCAGGTGTCTTTTGTACGCTTGTGTGACTGACTGTTCCTATGTGTATATGTGTGTCTCTGAGTGTTCCATCTAGTGAGTAGATCCCTGTGTGGTACAGAACTTAGTAGGTGTCTCCATGTGTATGTGTTTGTGAGACAGTTTGTGCAGTTTGTGTGTCCCTGTGTGAGTGTATTGCTGTGGGTGTGTGCGTGTTTGTGTGTGTGTAAGTGCAATACTATATTTGTGTGCATCTGTGTGTGTATTGTTTGTGTGTGTGCGATATTGTTTGTGTGTGCATCCATGTTTGTGTGTTTAATACTGTATTTGTGTATATTCATGTGCATGTATGTGTTTGAGAATATGAGACTGCTTGTGCATGCAGTAATACATTTCCCACTGCTTGGCAGTGCCGGATTGGCCGACCAGTTTTCCCGGGACTTTTCCCTGCAGGCCGGTGCGCTGCCGTCGGCATAGGGGGTCCTTGTGGCGGCTGAAAAGAGACCCTAGGCAAAGTAGGGGGGTAAAAACAGGGCCGGGGTGCTGGGGTTGGTCTTCAAATATCTTCATGGCCTTACTTATGTCCCAGTCCGACCCTGCTGCTTGGGGAATCTGTAAATAAATTCTTGTGTTAGATATATCATTTTCACTGATGATTATACTTTAGTGTTGCAATATGTTTATGTATTTCTGACCTCAGTCTTCACATCATCATCATCATCCTCTATATTCCAACAGGAACACACAGTGAATATTTATTTTTATAGTCTCTGAATTTTATCTTTGTATAAATGTATGTGTCATTTAAAGGGACGTTCTACTCTCCATACATTTAAGGGTCATTTAGGACAACAACATTTATAAGTGTAATTCTTCGTGCTATCACTGGTTTTATTGGTTAATGGGACAGTTAAGTCAAAATAAAACTTTCATGATTCAGATAGATCATTCAATTGTAAAAAATTTGATGAGATTTTTGAAAAAAGAATTCAAATATATTGCAATTTTTGCATTGGAATTCTGATGGATTGGACTGATATCTATCCTTAAATAAAATAACCATGCCAAGCTTAAAAAAGAGCATAGTTAGGTATGCTTCCTTATGTATTTTTCTTTTAAAAAGATTGAACGCAGTTGTGTTCTTTGATGCATTCAAAAATAGACATTTTGGGCTAGATTTGAAGTGGAGCGCTATTTGTTGCTCCTGCTCACGCTAACTCCGCTAGAAGTAAGCTTTTTGTGCGTGTCAGGTAGCGCAGGTATTACAAGTTAAAGGTAAAACGTTTTCATACGAGCGCTAACCCGACACGCAAAAAGCCAAACTATAAAAATTGTGACTACGTTAACGTATTCTCCTATAGACTTCAATGGAGCGACAAAAGTAGAAAAAAAGCTAACACCCAACAAGTTGTGCTAACCCAATCGCGTCAAGTGCGCTAACCAGACATGAAAAAATTTATATTTCACATTACAATGTTCTTCACATAGAAGAATATGTTCTATATATATTTTCTTAGTAATATATATATATATATTTTAATGATTTTATATAGGTATAGATATATACTGGAATATCTATTAAAAAATACATAAAACATTCTGCTATGTCAAGAACACTGTAATGTGAAATATATACAGTAAATACATAGTTAAAACCATTATTAAATATGTTTTTTATGTTTTCATTTACTTGACTGCAAAGAGCTCTAATGCACTTGTATATATGTCTATATATGTGTACATATGTATTTATGTATTTATATATGTTTATATGTGTATATTTGTCTGCAAATACATACACACACACCTATATTCATTTAAATTATGGTGGAGATAAAAGTCTGAGATTAAAATCCTCCATGTCTCAAAAGCAAATCAATAAAAACATTGTTGCATAGGAAATTAGCACATCTAGGCAAGTGTCCCCGCTTGCTTTCACCCAGTAAAACTCCATATACACTGTTACCAATGCACAAGAGGATTCTGGGTGAGATATGCAGAATAGATATACAACATCTTTGATTTTTTGGTTCATTTAATTGCTGTGTGAGATGCTGTGTGAGATGCTGTTTATCTAATTTGCATCTCACCCAGAATCCTCTTGTGCATTGGTAATGCAACAATTTTTTTATTGAGATAGAGATATATATATATATATATATATATATATATATATATATATATATATATATATATATATATAGACTCTAAATAAGTGCACTCTCACTCGCCAACCTCAACATAGACCAGGGTGCATGGCAGGATATTCAATCAAATTAAGGATAAGCACTCACTGGATTTAAGTACAATAACTATTTATTGGTAGTGACGTTTCGGGGCATTCACCCCTTCCTCAGACAACCCAAACTGTGATACAAACAGTGTTATATAGCACATCAAACCCCTCCCCCATCACGTAATCAGCCAATCAAAATACATCAATATCAATCCATAAGAGATGTACATAACAGATGTCAATTAACAATCAACATTTCATTCATGTGTGATACCATCATAATATCTAACAATAAAATATGTACAGATCAAAATTATTATCTAATGTGACACCATTATGTATATCAGTGATAATCAATCTAGAAGGACATGGAGCTAGGTTAAAAACTTCAATCAGTCAGTGTCAATCAATATCTGACTTAACAGCAGCGATCATGAACAGAAGAGGCATATACTGCATATTTATTACACCTATAAGAAAACTGCTTACTTGATTGTGCTTAATCTAGGCGGTGTGAGACTCAATACAGAAACCGCCATGAACGCTGAATCCAGCGTGGTCACAGGAGGGGCGTGTGAGCATCCGGGTTACTTCCGGATCAGCGCGCTCTGAATAGAGCGTTGTTATGCGTCGCCATGGCAACCTATCGCAGTCAGACCCGTTAGTCAAAACGGAGCTAACAACCAAATGACAGCAGCAGGCTGCCATGGCAACCCCACAGCATATACACACTATAAGTATAGCCCAAGGGAGGATTAAGTAATATACTGGTATTAACATTAGCCTATAGAGCAATTATTATGCTCGTACCCTATGGCGTGATTACTGAGAGCTAGCTCAATTAGCAACTATTAGGTATACCAGCCTGCATTGATTATCTGCGGTCAGGCTGCGATCTATGTACATACAAGGTGTCACCACATCCTAATAGAATCATGTTACAAGTAAGCAGTGAAAAGAGGTGAAGTGGACCTAATCCGTCATAGTGAAATGATACATATATTCCTTAGTCAGGGATCTAGAGCCCTGGGGACTTGAGTGTGTCAGGAAAAAAGTCTCCTATCACTATAATATATCCTAGCTATAAGTAAGGGGTATGGAATATTACCCCTATGTGTATCTTTGTAAATGAACCCAAAGATTATGGTAGAGCAATAGGGGGTTAGGTCAGTAACTACACAGCTAGCAAAAGACTATGGTCTGATATACACAAGTGTATAACGGAGGTTCTGGATGGAGGGTTATAATCCAAAATCCCATAAATATTGGAAAGAGTATATTCTCACCTCATAGAAACTTGTACTGATATGGCTCTACCTCCTGATTATTGCTGTAGTGGATGGTAGAAATTCTTTAGTCCATTTCGAATCTCTTGGAGCATAGTAATCCCCAGCTATGGGATGGACAATATGGACTCTCAATGTGCCCAACAGGGCACCCATGGAGTTACATGGACTCTCATCATTAAATGGTATATCTGGATATCTCATATCCATTCTACCAGGACTCATAAAAAACAATGCCAGTCCAGACTTGTATTTAATCCACCTGGGTGTACCGTTCCTAGCCTATGGATCCATTTGGCTTCAATTTGCAGGAGCCTGTTCTTTCTGTTACCTCCTCGTGGCATTATTGGTACATGGTCAATCAATATGAAGCGTAAATCCTTCACCGTGTGTTTCATCTGTATGAAGTGGCGTGCCACTGGTTGTTCCGATGTACCATCCTTGATTGCTGTCCTGATTGCACTCCGATGGTTAGCCATCCTCTTCTTGATGTCATCGTCCGTCTTACCGACATAGTACTTCCCACATGTACAATTCAACAGATAGACCACAAACGGAGTAGAACACGTTAGATGGTGTTGGATCTTAAAGCTCTTGGTGGTATGTGGATGGTGGAAGGTTTTGCTTTGTATCATCGAGTTGCATGTTGTGCAACCCAAGCACTTAAAACAGCCCTGTCTCTTTGATTTTAACCATGTATCTTTGATATAGGAGTGTCTTGGGTCAGTAATCATTAACATATCTTGGAGGTTGCGTCCTCTTTTGTATCCCATCCTTGGTGGGGAGAAATCTTTAAATGGTAGCTGTTGGTCTGACGTCAATAGGTCCCAATGATCCCTCACCGATCTAGCTACAGTCCCAATGTTGGGTGAATATGTCATGGTACAGGTCATCCGTTTTTCAACAGGTTTTTCTCCTTTCATTTTGAGTAAAGTACTCCTCTCGGTGTCCCTAGCTACTTTATGAGCTTTTTGAATAGTGGCAAAGGAGTAGCCTCTCTGTAGAAATTTAGTAGACATCTCTTCTAGTTGTGTCTCACTATTTATCCGTACCGAGTTATTTCTTACTACTCGGTAGAGTTGTGCCAATGGAATTGCTCTGATAAGGGATCTCGGGTGGCTGCTGCTTGCCAGGAGGAGGGAATTCCTGTCGGTGGGTTTATGATACATGGTGGTCTCTAATTTTCCATTCTCTTTGAAGATCCTCAAATCAAGAAAATCGATAGAGTCTTTGCTAGCCATCATCTTAAATTTCACAGGGTGTGGAAGATCATTAAGTGTTTGTACCCACTTGTGTAGATGTTCTTCTGTACCTCTCCACACTAGCAATACATCATCAATATATCTCATATATTTGATGATTTCAGGAACCTCATAGACCCTCATTATGTTGGATTCATACTCTTCCATAAAAAGGTTCGCATAAGAAGGGGCCATATTTGACCCCATGGCGGTCCCCGTGATTTGCTGGTAATATTTCTGTTCGAAACGGAAGAAGTTCAGTGTCAAACATAGTTCAAGAACCTTGATGATGTAGGTACTGCTAGGCCCTACATAAGGGTATCTCGAAAGGGCTTTCGTGACTGCCTTCTTGCCATCCTGATGTTCTGGTGTCTATGGACGTTACAAGCTTATATACCATTATTCCACATCAGGATGGCAAGAAGGCAGTCACGAAAGCCCTTTCGAGATACCCTTATGTAGGGCCTAGCAGTACCTACATCATCAAGGTTCTTGAACTATGTTTGACACTGAACTTCTTCCGTTTCGAACAGAAATATTACCAGCAAATCACGGGGACCACCATGGGGTCAAATATGGCCCCTTCGTATGCGAACCTTTTTATGGAAGAGTATGAATCCAACATAATGAGGGTCTATGAGGTTCCTGAAATCATCAAATATATGAGATATATTGATGATGTATTGCTAGTGTGGAGAGGTACAGAAGAACATCTACACAAGTGGGTACAAACACTTAATGATCTTCCACACCCTGTGAAATTTAAGATGATGGCTAGCAAAGACTCTATCGATTTTCTTGATTTGAGGATCTTCAAAGAGAATGGAAAATTAGAGACCACCATGTATCATAAACCCACCGACAGGAATTCCCTCCTCCTGGCAAGCAGCAGCCACCCGAGATCCCTTATCAGAGCAATTCCATTGGCACAACTCTACCGAGTAGTAAGAAATAACTCGGTACGGATAAATAGTGAGACACAACTAGAAGAGATGTCTACTAAATTTCTACAGAGAGGCTACTCCTTTGCCACTATTCAAAAAGCTCATAAAGTAGCTAGGGACACCGAGAGGAGTACTTTACTCAAAATGAAAGGAGAAAAACCTGTTGAAAAACGGATGACCTGTACCATGACATATTCACCCAACATTGGGACTGTAGCTAGATCGGTGAGGGATCATTGGGACCTATTGACGTCAGACCAACAGCTACCATTTAAAGATTTCTCCCCACCAAGGATGGGATACAAAAGAGGACGCAACCTCCAAGATATGTTAATGATTACTGACCCAAGACACTCCTATATCAAAGATACATGGTTAAAATCAAAGAGACAGGGCTGTTTTAAGTGCTTGGGTTGCACAACATGCAACTCGATGATACAAAGCAAAACCTTCCACCATCCACATACCACCAAGAGCTTTAAGATCCAACACCATCTAACGTGTTCTACTCCGTTTGTGGTCTATCTGTTGAATTGTACATGTGGGAAGTACTATGTCGGTAAGACGGACGATGACATCAAGAAGAGGATGGCTAACCATCGGAGTGCAATCAGGACAGCAATCAAGGATGGTACATCGGAACAACCAGTGGCACGCCACTTCATACAGATGAAACACACGGTGAAGGATTTACGCTTCATATTGATTGACCATGTACCAATAATGCCACGAGGAGGTAACAGAAAGAACAGGCTCCTGCAAATTGAAGCCAAATGGATCCATAGGCTAGGAACGGTACACCCAGGTGGATTAAATACAAGTCTGGACTGGCATTGTTTTTTATGAGTCCTGGTAGAATGGATATGAGATATCCAGATATACCATTTAATGATGAGAGTCCATGTAACTCCATGGGTGCCCTGTTGGGCACATTGAGAGTCCATATTGTCCATCCCATAGCTGGGGATTACTATGCTCCAAGAGATTCGAAATGGACTAAAGAATTTCTACCATCCACTACAGCAATAATCAGGAGGTAGAGCCATATCAGTACAAGTTTCTATGATGTGAGAATATACTCTTTCCAATATTTATGGGATTTTGGATTATAACCCTCCATCCAGAACCTCCGTTATACACTTGTGTATATCAGACCATAGTCTTTTGCTAGCTGTGTAGTTACTGACCTAACCCCCTATTGCTCTACCATAATCTTTGGGTTCATTTACAAAGATACACATAGGGGTAATATTCCATACCCATTACTTATAGCTAGGATATATTATAGTGATAGGAGACTTTTTTCCTGACACACTCAAGTCCCCAGGGCTCTAGATCCCTGACTAAGGAATATATGTATCATTTCACTATGACGGATTAGGTCCACTTCACCTCTTTTCACTGCTTACTTGTAACATGATTCTATTAGGATGTGGTGACACCTTGTATGTACATAGATCGCAGCCTGACCGCAGATAATCAATGCAGGCTGGTATACCTAATAGTTGCTAATTGAGCTAGCTCTCAGTAATCACGCCATAGGGTACGAGCATAATAATTGCTATATAGGCTAATGTTAATACCAGTATATTACTTAATCCTCCCTTGGGCTATACTTATAGTGTGTATATGCTGTGGGGTTGCCATGGCAGCCTGCTGCTGTCATTTGGTTGTTAGCTCCGTTTTGACTAACGGGTCTGACTGCGATAGGTTGCCATGGCGACGCATAACAACGCTCTATTCAGAGCGCGCTGATCCGGAAGTAACCCGGATGCTCACACGCCCCTCCTGTGACCACGCTGGATTCAGCGTTCATGGCGGTTTCTGTATTGAGTCTCACACCGCCTAGATTAAGCACAATCAAGTAAGCAGTTTTCTTATAGGTGTAATAAATATGCAGTATATGCCTCTTCTGTTCATGATCGCTGCTGTTAAGTCAGATATTGATTGACACTGACTGATTGAAGTTTTTAACCTAGCTCCATGTCCTTCTAGATTGATTATCACTGATATACATAATGGTGTCACATTAGATAATAATTTTGATCTGTACATATTTTATTGTTAGATATTATGATGGTATCACACATGAATGAAATGTTGATTGTTAATTGACATCTGTTATGTACATCTCTTATGGATTGATATTGATGTATTTTGATTGGCTGATTACGTGATGGGGGAGGGGTTTGATGTGCTATATAACACTGTTTGTATCACAGTTTGGGTTGTCTGAGGAAGGGGTGAATGCCCCGAAACGTCACTACCAATAAATAGTTATTGTACTTAAATCCAGTGAGTGCTTATCCTTAATTTGATTATATATATATATATATATATATATATATATATATATATATAAATACATACACTCACACAAACACATACATATTTAGACATGTATATGTATGTATCTGTTACATGCCTGTTTTTGTCTAACACCTGATAACTTTCTAATGCAATTTGTTTTTCTTAATTATTATTAGATAGTGTTATTATGAGTATAACTGTACTTCGAAATTGCTAGCCCGACACACATTAAATTCAATTGTGCTCAAGCGAACGCGTTTATTTTCAACTTGTAATAATTCCGACACATGCAAACACCTGCAATAAACTCCTTTTCGCTCACACGCAAAAGTTAGATTGCCACTTGTAATCTGGCCCTAGAAAAGAAGGAAGGGATCAAAGATTATACAGGAAGAAGATTAATATTATAATAATATTATTTTTATTATTACTATTATTAATAAAAAAATAAACAGGGAAAGTACACAGCACTATTGAGGCATCTCAGTGCTACAAAACTACCTCTGTCTACTATGTATGCTAATGCATCTTTTGCACATAATTATCTTAGTTCTCTCATGGTTCCTTATTTAAAATAAAAGCGCAGAAACCTTCTGACTAATTGAGAAATCATATATTTTGGTGTTAGCAGTTGGGCACAAAATTATAGAGCTGGCTATAGTAGCATGTGGAGGTGCAGAGAAGCTGCATTTAGCAGGTTTATTCTAAGATTACATCTATAAAAAGTGTAGTAATTGCCAGGTTTTTGTTTCCAAAACAGGTCAAGCAAAGCTCTCCAGATCAGGCAGAGCGTTCAGCACAGCAGACGCCTCGGTTTGTTTATTATATGTATATAATTATTGTTATTTTTTTTTCTACTTCATCCTAGATTTCAACAAGGACATAACTCCAAGCTGCCATCCACCTAGCACTATAAAAGCCAACCTTTACCACCAGAGACAGTTCTGTAACATTATGCAATACCCATTCATGAACTTAATATACCAGAGAAAAAAACTGACCACAACATCATAACTCAAAAAAGATTTGTACCCTCCCCTTATCTATCTACTAACTTCTCCTTCGCTTCTCTGTACTGAATGGTACATCGCAAAAACTCCTTGAAAACATTACAGAAATAAAGAATTAAAAATCACTTTATAAAACAGGTAAAGGGCCAAATGTACTATAATTGTCACTGTTTCCAATGTTCCATGTTACCTGCTGAGTGTTTTAAATGGCAAGTATTCCCTTTATCTTTATTGTGTCATTTTAAAAAACTGATTTTGCCTGTTAAACAACCACCTATACTGAAAATATAAATACTGCAGTCATTCTTTAAATAAAAGCTATGTAAATGAGAGGTAGCAGTAGCTCAGTGGGTAGGTGAAAGTTACAAAAACTAATTTATTCATTTTCAATTGCTCTCCCTGATGATCGAAACATCCACAATGTGGCAATATATTTGAAAGGGATCCGTCACCGGAACGATATTGCCTGTGAAATATTCAAAAGACAATCTAGATGCCAAACTTGATCAAGTGTTGTCTATGTTCCAAGCCCTCACTCCGTCCTCAACTTTACTGGCTATGCTACCCCAGCTGCAACCTCTGAGTGTTACCGGACCAAGATCTGACTGGTCACCCCTCAAATTAATCTTGACTATGAAATTTGATGGAGACTTAAATGAATGCAGAGGTTTTCTGGAATAATGTCTTCATTTCAGAAGCAACCCAGTACAGTACAACTTCTGCAAAGACCTAATTTATTATTTCTCTCAAAGGCAAAGCTCTAGCCTAGGTCTCTCCTCTCAAAAGAAAATGTTGACCCCCATCTTTATGATACAAGCTTCTTTTTGTCAGCTGTCCATACTGTTTTTCACAATCTGGAAGAGCTGCAGCAACTGAGTTATCACTTTTGGATCTCCAACAAGGAATCCCCTCAGTGACTATCAAGTTCTGAACTCTAGCTGTGTTGACTGTCTGGGATGAAAAAGCTTTAAAAGCAGCATTTCAGAAGAACCTGTCTGATGGACTAAGCAATTATTTTTTAGAGACATCCCAGAATCTCTTAAAAATCGATTTAATGGTTTGATTTGACACCCGGCACTTAGAGAGACTAGAGGAACGTCAGCAAGCCCATAGCCTACAAAAGGTTCCAGTTAAACTTGCTCCTCAGTTTGTTCCTCCTATTTCTTCTGTGGATTCCAGCACTACAGAGAAGCTCTGAACACTTACGTATAAGATCCTTGGGACTGCGTCTCTACTGCAAACCAAAAGGACATCTTCTTAGAAATTACCTTATACCTTATACATTTAGTAAAATAGAGGGCTTAACTCAGGTAGGAGAAGATGAGTTTAGCTATATTAATTCATTTTTGTCTTTCCACGTGATTGTAACCATAATTGGTGATGGAGCTCTAGGTTCCTTGATTTCCCCTTATCTTGGGGCTACCCTCATTTAAACTTCATGATCCAGTCTTTCTATTGTATACTTACTGGAGTTCTTCTTTCTTGGGGATCATCAAAACCAAGAAAATTCATTGACATTGATGTGCGTCCACGGCCTACACAACCTCTCGAGGCCTCAGTGTGTTAGCAGGCCCACAGCCAGCCGCAGCTCTCCAATGCCCCTCCAGGGCAATAATTTAGCCAATGGAACCTGCACACTCTTTAGAAGAGTATTGGAAACCAGGCTTGTATGCAATAAAAACATAATTTATGCTTACCTGATAAATTCCTTTCTTCTGTTGTGTGATCAGTCCACGGGTCATCATTACTTCTGGGATATAACTCCTCCCCAACAGGAAATGCAAGAGGATTCACCCAGCAGAGCTGCATATAGCTCCTCCCCTCTACGTCAGTCCCAGTCATTCGACCAAGAATCAACGAGAAAGGAGTAACCAAGGGTGAAGTGGTGACTGGAGTATAATTTAAAAGATATTTACCTGCCTTAAAACAGGGCGGGCCGTGGACTGATCACACAACAGAAGAAAGGAATTTATCAGGTAAGCATAAATTATGTTTTCTTCTGTTATGTGTGATCAGTCCACGGGTCATCATTACTTCTGGGATACCAATACCAAAGCAAAAGTACACGGATGACGGGAGGGATAGGCAGGCTCATTATACAGAAGGAACCACTGCCTGAAGAACCTTTCTCCCAAAAATAGCCTCCGAAGAAGCAAAAGTGTCAAATTTGTAAAATTTGGAAAAAGTATGAAGCGAAGACCAAGTTGCAGCCTTGCAAATCTGTTCAACAGAGGCCTCATTCTTAAAGGCCCAAGTGGAAGCCACAGCTCTAGTGGAGTGAGCTGTAATTCTTTCAGGAGGCTGCTGTCCAGCAGTCTCATAGGCTAAACGTATTATGCTACGAAGCCAAAAAGAGAGAGAGGTAGCAGAAGCTTTTTGACCTCTCCTCTGTCCAGAATAAACGACAAACAGGGAAGAAGTTTGGCGAAAATCTTTAGTTGCCTGCAAGTAGAACTTGAGGGCACGAACTACATCCAGATTGTGTAGAAGACGTTCCTTCTTTGAAGAAGGGTTTGGACACAAGGATGGAACAACAATCTCTTGATTGATATTCCTGTTAGTGACTACCTTAGGTAAGAACCCAGGTTTAGTACGCAGAACTACCTTGTCTGAGTGAAAAATCAGATAAGGAGAATCACAATGTAAGGCTGATAACTCAGAGACTCTTCGAGCCGAGGAAATAGCCATTAAAAACAGAACTTTCCAAGATAACAATTTTATATCAATGGAATGAAGGGGTTCAAATGGAACACCCTGTAAAACTTTAAGAACTAAGTTTAAACTCCATGGTGGAGCAACAGCTTTAAACACAGGCTTGATCCTAGCTAAAGCCTGACAAAAGGCCTGGACGTCAGGATTTTCTGACAGACGCCTGTGTAACAAGATGGACAGAGCTGAAATCTGTCCCTTTAATGAACTAGCTGATAGACCCTTCTCTAAACCTTCTTGTAGAAAGGACAATATCCTAGCGATCCTAACCTTACTCCAGGAGTAACCTTTGGATTCGCACCAGTATAGGTATTTACGCCATATTTTATGGTAAATCCTTCTGGTAACAGGCTTCCTAGCCTGTATCAGGGTATCAATAACCGACTCAGAAAAACCACGTTTTGATAAAATCAAGCGTTCAATTTCCAAGCAGTCAGCTTCAGAGAAGTTAGATTTTGATGTTTGAATGGACCCTGTATCAGAAGGTCCTGTCTTAGAGGTAGAGACCAAGGCGGACAGGATGACATGTCCACTAGATCTGCATACCAAGTCCTGCGTGGCCATGCAGGCGCTATTAGAATCACTGATGCTCTCTCCTGTTTGATTTTGGCAATCAATCGAGGAAGCAGCGGGAAGGGTGGAAACACATAAGCCATCCCGAAGTTCCAAGGTGCTGTCAAAGCATCTATCAGAACCGCTCCCGGATCCCTGGATCTGGACCCGTAGAGAGGAAGTTTGGCGTTCTGGCGAGACGCCATGAGATCTATCTCTGGTTTGCCCCAACGTCGAAGTATTTGGGCAAAGACCTCCGGATGAAGTTCCCACTCCCCCGGATGAAAAGTTTGGCGACTCAAGAAATCCGCCTCCCAGTTCTCCACTCCCGGGATGTGGATTGCTGACAGGTGGCAAGAGTGAGACTCTGCCCAGCGAATTATCTTTGATACTTCCATCATTGCTAGGGAGCTTCTTGTCCCTCCCTGATGGTTGATGTAAGCTACAGTCGTGATGTTGTCCGACTGAAACCTGATGAACCCCCGAGTTGTTAATTGGGGCCAAGCCAGAAGGGCATTGAGAACTGCTCTCAATTCCAGAATGTTTATTGGAAGGAGACTCTCCTCCTGATTCCATAGTCCCTGAGCCTTCAGAGAATTCCAGACAGCGCCCCAACCTAGTAGGCTGGCGTCTGTTGTTACAATTGTCCAGTCTGGCCTGCTGAATGGCATCCCCCTGGACAGGTGTGGCCGATAAAGCCACCATAGAAGAGAATTTCTGGTCTCTTGATTCAGATTCAGAGTAGGGGACAAAGCTGAGTAATCCCCATTCCACTGACTTAGCATGCACAATTGCAGCGGTCTGAGGTGTAGGCGTGCAAAAGGTACTATGTCCATTGCCGCTACCATTAAGCCGATCACCTCCATGCATTGAGCTACTGACGGGTGTTGAATGGAATGAAGGACACGGCATGCATTTTGAAGCTTTGTTAACCTGTCTTCTGTCAGGTAAATCTTCATTTCTACAGAATCTATAAGAGTCCCCAAGAATGGAACTCTTGTGAGAGGAAAAAGAGAACTCTTCTTTTCGTTCACTTTCCATCCATGCGACCTTAGAAATGCCAGAACTAACTCTGTATGAGACTTGGCAGTTTGAAAGCTTGAAGCTTGTATTAGAATGTCGTCTAGGTACGGAGCTACCGAAATCCCTCGCGGTCTTAGTACCGCCAGAAGGGCACCCAGAACCTTTGTGAAGATTCTTGGAGCCGTAGCCAATCCGAATGGAAGAGCTACAAACTGGTAGTGCCTGTCTAAGAAGGCAAACCTTAGATACCGGTGATGATGATGCGTAGCAAGGAGCGCCAAAAACGGCCCCTCCCTCTCACACACAGCAGTGAAGAGAAACGAAACTGTCATAATTAAAACCAAACAACTGCCAAGTGGAAAATAATGCCCAAATATTTATTCACTCAGTACCTCAGAAATGTAAACGATTCTACATTCCAGCAAAAACGTTTAACATGATAAATACTTATTAAAAGGATTAGTGACTTTTAACAGAGTAGTTCCGGTGAAATACCATCCCCAGAATACTGAAGTGTATACATACATGACATTATAACGGTATGGCAGGATTTTCTCATCAATTCCATTCAGAAAATAAAAACTGCTACATACCTCAATGCAGATTCATCTGCCCGCTGTCCCCTGATCTGAAGCTTTTACCTCCCTCAGATGGCCGAGAACAGCAATATGATCTTAACTACTCCGGTTAAAATCATAGTAAAAAACTCTGGTAGATTCTTCCTCAAACTCTGCCAGAGAAGTAATAACACGCTCCGGTGCTATTGTAAAATAACAAACTTTTGATTGAAGTCATAAAAACTAAGTATAATCACCATAGTCCTCTCACACATCCTATCTAGTCGTTGGGTGCAAGAGAATGACTGGGACTGACGTAGAGGGGAGGAGCTATATGCAGCTCTGCTGGGTGAATCCTCTTGCATTTCCTGTTGGGGAGGAGTTATATCCCAGAAGTAATGATGACCCGTGGACTGATCACACATAACAGAAGAAAGTAGGATTAGCCTGCTAATTAACCCTTTGCTTTACTGTAACCTTTGCCAGAATTCAAGGATAAGGGACTGTTGCTAATTATCTCTCTGTATTATGCAGATCCTCCATAATTCATTTTCACCTTAGGGGTTTGTCATCAGTTCAGCAATGTGGACTTCATAATCCCGCTGTAAATATATATATATATATATATATATATATATCATGATTTTGCTGCCAATCCTAACTCCAATATTTACCCTGTAAAAGATAACAATTGTGGCCTTTATTCGGTATACACAGCATATTGTATCTACAGCAGCTTTGATTTATTCTCTCTATACCTGCCACTCAAATGAAAGTACAAGTCGACTAACCACGTTGCCACCTAATATTTACATTACTGCTAGATCTGCTACATTCTATCTCTCATGTCTCTGAGAAAATCTGCTAACGGGGACACATCTTTCCAGACCATCTTTAAGCATAACATCCTCTGTAAATAATTATTTAAAAGCCTTTGGAACGCCTGAACACAGACAAGACATCTGAAAATATTAATATAACCATTCATAATACCCAGACAGATTTGTCTGAACAAACAGAAAACATGGATATGCCTCTGACCAAAGCAGATATATGTGGTCTACCTAAAAAAGACTTGGCTAAGCTGATGACTATGGCTGAGACAATGAAAAAATAATGTATTAAGGAGAAAATAACTGGTCTTAGGTCTGATCTAAATGAACTTGGTTGAGAGACCATGGTTAAAGAAATGGAATGTTCTTCCCAAACAATCACTAAACATGACCAATCTTGAAAAAGAAGTTGCCAAAACAATCAAAGGATCAGTGGGATCACTGAATCTGATGACATTATGTCTTTAAAACCTTTGCCAGTGAGGAATCCCATCTGCTGGACAATCTTCAAATTGAAAAAGCACACAGGGCCCTAAACCTCTCCACAATTTACCCCATAGGGATGTGATCATTAAATTCCTCTTTTTTCAAGAAAAAACAGAATTTATGTTTACCTGATAAATTTCTTTCTCCAACGGTGTGTCCGGTCCACGGCGTCATCCTTACTTGTGGGATATTCTCTTCCCCAACAGGAAATGGCAAAGAGCCCAGCAAAGCTGGTCACATGATCCCTCCTAGGCTCCGCCTACCCCAGTCATTCGACCGACGTTAAGGAGGAATATTTGCATAGGAGAAACCATATGGTACCGTGGTGACTGTAGTTAAAGAAAATAAATTATCAGACCTGATTAAAAAACCAGGGCGGGCCGTGGACCGGACACACCGTTGGAGAAAGAAATTTATCAGGTAAACATAAATTCTGTTTTCTCCAACATAGGTGTGTCCGGTCCACGGCGTCATCCTTACTTGTGGGAACCAATACCAAAGCTTTAGGACACGGATGAAGGGAGGGAGCAAATCAGGTCACCTAAATGGAAGGCACCACGGCTTGCAAAACCTTTCTCCCAAAAATAGCCTCAGAAGAAGCAAAAGTATCAAACTTGTAAAATTTGGTAAAAGTGTGCAGTGAAGACCAAGTCGCTGCCCTACATATCTGATCAACAGAAGCCTCGTTCTTGAAGGCCCATGTGGAAGCCACAGCCCTAGTGGAATGAGCTGTGATTCTTTCGGGAGGCTGCCGTCCGGCAGTCTCGTAAGCCAATCTGATGATGCTTTTAATCCAAAAAGAGAGAGAGGTAGAAGTTGCTTTTTGACCTCTCCTTTTACCTGAATAAACAACAAACAAGGAAGATGTTTGTCTAAAATCCTTTGTAGCATCTAAATAGAATTTTAGAGCGCGAACAACATCCAAATTGTGCAACAAACGTTCCTTCTTTGAAACTGGTTTTGGACACAGAGAAGGTACGATAATCTCCTGGTTAATGTTTTTGTTAGAAACAACTTTTGGAAGAAAACCAGGTTTAGTACGTAAAACCACCTTATCTGCATGGAACACCAGATAAGGAGGAGAACACTGCAGAGCAGATAATTCTGAGACTCTTCTAGCAGAAGAAATCGCAACTAAAAACAAAACTTTCCAAGATAATAACTTAATATCAACGGAATGTAAGGGTTCAAACGGAACCCCCTGAAGAACTGAAAGAACTAAATTGAGACTCCAAGGAGGAGTCAAAGGTTTGTAAACAGGCTTGATTCTAACCAGAGCCTGAACAAAGGCTTGAACATCTGGCACAGCTGCCAGCTTTTTGTGAAGTAATACCGACAAGGCAGAAATCTGTCCCTTCAGGGAACTAGCAGATAATCCTTTTTCCAATCCTTCTGGAAGGAAGGATAGAATCCTAGGAATCTTAACCTTGTCCCAAGGGAATCCTTTAGATTCACACCAACAGATATATTTTTTCCAAATTTTGTGGTAAATCTTTCTAGTTACAGGCTTTCTGGCCTGAACAAGAGTATCGATAACAGAATCTGAGAATCCTCGCTTCGATAAAATCAAGCGTTCAATCTCCAAGCAGTCAGCTGGAGTGAAATCAGATTCGGATGTTCGAACGGACCCTGAACAAGAAGGTCTCGTCTCAAAGGTAGCTTCCAAGGTGGAGCCGATGACATATTCACCAGATCTGCATACCAAGTCCTGCGTGGCCACGCAGGAGCTATCAAGATCACCGACGCCCTCTCCTGATTGATCCTGGCTACCAGCCTGGGGATGAGAGGAAATGGCGGGAACACATAAGCTAGTTTGAAGGTCCAAGGTGCTACTAGTGCATCCACTAGAGCCGCCTTGGGATCCCTGGATCTGGCCCCGTAGCAAGGAACTTTGAAGTTCTGACGAGAAGCCATCAGATCCATGTCTGGAATGCCCCACAGGTGAGTGACTTGGGCAAAGATTTCCGGATGGAGTTCCCACTCCCCCGGATGCAATGTCTGACGACTCAGAAAATCCGCTTCCCAATTTTCCACTCCTGGGATGTGGATAGCAGACAGGTGGCAGGAGTGAGACTCCGCCCATAGAATGATTTTGGTCACTTCTTCCATCGCCAGGGAACTCCTTGTTCCCCCCTGATGGTTGATGTACGCAACAGTTGTCATGTTGTCTGATTGAAACCGTATGAACTTGGTCCTCGCTAGCCGAGGCCAGGCCTTGAGAGCATTGAATATCGCTCTCAGTTCCAGAATATTTATCGGTAGAAGAGATTCTTCCCGAGACCAAAGACCCTGAGCTTTCAGGGATCCCCAGACCGCGCCCCAGCCCATCAGACTGGCGTCGGTCGTGACAATGACCCACTCTGGTCTGCGGAACGTCATCCCTTGAGACAGATTGTCCAGGGACAGCCACCAACGGAGTGAGTCTCTGGTCCTCTGATTTACTTGTATCTTCGGAGACAAGTCTGTATAGTCCCCATTCCACTGACTGAGCATGCACAGTTGTAATGGTCTTAGATGAATGCGCGCAAAAGGAACTATGTCCATCGCCGCTACCATCAACCCGATCACTTCCATGCACTGAGCTATGGAAGGAAGAGGAACGGAATGAAGTATCCGACAAGAGTCTAGAAGTTTTGTTTTTCTGGCCTCTGTTAGAAAGATCCTCATTTCTAAAGAGTCTATAATTGTTCCCAAGAAGGGAACCCTTGTTGACGGGGATAGAGAACTCTTTTCCACGTTCACTTTCCAGCCGTGAGATCTGAGAAAGGCCAGGACAATGTCCGTGTGAGCCTTTGCTTGAGGAAGGGACGACGCTTGAATCAGAATGTCGTCCAGGTAAGGTACTACTGCAATGCCCCTTGGTCTTAGCACCGCTAGAAGGGAGCCTAGTACCTTTGTGAAAATCCTTGGAGCAGTGGCTAATCCGAAAGGAAGCGCCACGAACTGGTAATGTTTGTCCAGGAATGCAAACCTTAGGAACCGATGATGTTCCTTGTGGATAGGAATATGTAGATACGCATCCTTTAAATCCACCGTGGTCATGAATTGACCCTCCTGGATGGAAGGAAGAATAGTTCGAATGGTTTCCATCTTGAAAGATGGAACCTTGAGAAACTTGTTTAAGATCTTGAGATCTAAGATTGGTCTGAACGTTCCCTCTTTTTTGGGAACTATGAACAGATTGGAGTAGAACCCCATCCCTTGTTCTCTTAGTGGAACAGGATGAATCACTCCCATTTTTAACAGGTCTTCTACACAATATAAGAACGCCTGTCTTTTTATGTGGTCTGAAGACAACTGAGACCTGTGGAACCTCCCCCTTGGGGGAAGTCCCTTGAATTCCAGAAGATAACCCTGGGAGACTATTTCTAGCGCCCAAGGATCCAGAACATCTCTTGCCCAAGCCTGAGCGAAGAGAGAGAGTCTGCCCCCCACCAGATCCGGTCCCGGATCGGGGGCCAATATTTCATGCTGTCTTGGTAGCAGTGGCAGGCTTCTTGGCCTGCTTTCCCTTGTTCCAGCCTTGCATTGGTCTCCAAGCTGGCTTGGCTTGAGAAGTATTACCCTCTTGCTTAGAGGACGTAGCACTTTGGGCTGGTCCGTTTTTACGAAAGGGACGAAAATTGGGTCTATTTTTCGCCTTGAAAGGCCGATCCTGAGGAAGGGCGTGGCCCTTACCCCCAGTGATATCCGAGATAATCTCTTTCAAGTCAGGGCCAAACAGCGTTTTCCCCTTAAAAGGAATGTTTAGTAGCTTGTTCTTGGAAGACGCGTCAGCCGACCAAGATTTCAACCAAAGCGCTCTGCGCGCCACAATAGCAAACCCAGAATTCTTAGCCGCTAACCTAGCCAATTGCAAAGTGGCGTCTAGGGTGAAAGAATTAGCCAATTTGAGAGCATTGATTCTGTCCATAATCTCCTCATAAGGAGGAGAATCACTATCGAGCGCCTTTATCAGTTCATCAAACCAGAAACATGCGGCTGTAGTGACAGGGACAATGCATGAAATTGGTTGTAGAAGGTAACCCTGCTGAACAAACATCTTTTTAAGCAAACCTTCTAATTTTTTATCCATAGGATCTTTGAAAGCACAACTATCCTCTATGGGTATAGTGGTGCGTTTGTTTAAAGTAGAAACCGCTCCCTCGACCTTGGGGACTGTCTGCCATAAGTCCTTTCTGGGGTCGACCATAGGAAACAATTTTTTAAATATGGGGGGAGGGACGAAAGGAATACCGGGCCTTTCCCATTCTTTATTAACAATGTCCGCCACCCGCTTGGGTATAGGAAAAGCTTCTGGGAGCTCCGGCACCTCTAGGAACTTGTCCATTTTACATAGTTTCTCTGGGATGACCAACTTTTCACAATCATCCAGAGTGGATAATACCTCCTTAAGCAGAATGCGGAGATGTTCCAACTTAAATTTAAATGCAATTACATCAGGTTCAGCCTGTTGAGAAATGTTCCCTGAATCAGTAATTTCTCCCTCAGACAAAACCTCCCTGGCCCCCTCAGATTGGGTTAGGGGCCCTTCAGAGATATTAATATCAGCGTCGTCATGCTCTTCTGTAACTAAAACAGAGCAGCCACGCTTACGCTGACAAGGGTTCATTTTGGCTAAAATGTTTTTGACAGAATTATCCATTACAGCCGTTAATTGTTGCATAGTAAGCAGTATTGGCGCGCTAGATGTACTAGGGGCCTCCTGAGTGGGCAAAACTCGTGTAGACGAAGGAGGGAATGATGCAGTACCATGCTTACTCCCCTCACTTGAGGAATCATCTTGGGCATCATTGTCATTATCACATAAATCACATTTATTTAAATGAGCAGGAATTCTGGCTTCCCCACATTCAGAACACAGTCTATCTGGTAGTTCAGACATGTTAAACAGGCATAAACTTGATAATAAAGTACAAAAAACGTTTTAAAATAAAACCGTTACTGTCACTTTAAATTTTAAACTGAACACACTTTATTACTGCAATTGCGAAAAAACATGAAGGAATTGTACAAAATTCACCAAATTTTCACCACAGTGTCTTAAAGCCTTAAAAGTATTGCACACCAAATTTGGAAGCTTTAACCCTTAAAATAACGGAACCGGAGCCGTTTTAACACTTTAACCCCTTTACAGTCCCTGGTATCTGCTTTGCTGAGACCCAACCAAGCCCAAAGGGGAATACGATACCAATTGACGCCTTCAGAAAGTCTTTTCTAAGTATCAGAGCTCCTCTCACATGCGACTGCATGCCATGCCTCTCAAAAACAAGTGCGCCACACCGGCGCGAAAATGAGGCTCTGCTTATGCTTTGGGAAAGCCCCAGAGAAATAAGGTGTCTAATACAGTGCCTGCCGATATTATAATATCAATAAACCCAGATAAAATGATTCCTCAAAGCTAAATATGTTTTAAAACTGAATCGATTTAGCCTAGAAAAGTCTACAATCTTAATAAGCCCTTGTGAAGCCCTTATTTACCATCGTATAAACATGGCTTACCGGATCCCATAGGGAAAAAATGACAGCTTCCAGCATTACATCGTCTTGTTAGAATGTGTCATACCTCAAGCAGCAAGAGACTGCACACTGTTCCCCCAACTGAAGTTAATTGCTCTCAACAGTCCTGTGTGGAACAGCCATGGATTTTAGTTACGGTGCTAAAATCATTTTCCTCATACAAACAGAAATCTTCATCTCTTTTCTGTTTCTGAGTAAATAGTACATACCAGCACTATTTTAAAATAACAAACTCTTGATTGAATAATAAAAACTACAGTTAAACACTAAAAAACTCTAAGCCATCTCCGTGGAGATGTTGCCTGTACAACGGCAAAGAGAATGACTGGGGTAGGCGGAGCCTAGGAGGGATCATGTGACCAGCTTTGCTGGGCTCTTTGCCATTTCCTGTTGGGGAAGAGAATATCCCACAAGTAAGGATGACGCCGTGGACCGGACACACCTATGTTGGAGAAAGAACAAATATTTGATCTCGCTAGGAAAGAGCAACAGACCGCATTTTAAGGACACTATATCCAAAAAGTGTCTGACCTTTCCTCACAGACTTTACACAGACTTCCCTTCAGAGATAACAAAATATGCTATAAATGGACATTTTACCCCTCCACAGGAAACCTGATAAGCTACGTCCAAAACCTCAGAGACAAACATTGAGCAAAGTAACAACAAAGAGTCACAAAAAGAAAGCCTCAGAAAAGCTTCCCTCAGAAGCTTCCTTGGCACATGATGTTAAATGATTGAATTTACTTTAATTTGGGCTAATATTCCTTTCAAGAGGCCATCTGGTTATTCAGGAGACCTAGAGCCCAATTAAGTATAGATATGCTTATTATACAAAGATAGTTGCAGGCCTCCACTGTTAGACAGCATTCTATCCACAAAATTTACTATCCATAGGGTTATAGCTACCCCAGTAAATTGCCTCTAGTTAATGATCCAAAACAAACAGAATTGCATCAGCACAATTTCCAATATTTCTGCTATTTTATTATAAAGAAATGCTTACAAAAGTCATGCTGCTGCAATTCTGTTTTGTTTTGGAACATTGATCTTCAGTGAGGCTGCTGGATTCATTAATTGGATTTACTATTTAGTTAATGAGTCAGTTAGTTTCTAGCTTAACTGTTTGTTAGTTTATCTTAGTTAACTTTAATTTTGTGATGTGATCATTAAATTCCTCTTTTTTCAAGAAAAAGAACAAATATTTGATCTCGCTAGGATCGGGATGATTGACACCTCCTGCTAGTGGCCGATTGGCCGCAAATGTGCAGGGGGCGGCATTGCACAAGCATTTCACCAGAGGAGAGGTAACTAGAGAAGCATGGTAAATGATCCAATTTACTAATAAATAAATCAAAATCTGAAATGTTGCAAATTCATATCCCTCCTGGGACCCAAATTTAATTATCTCATATCTCACAATACCAATGTGCAAAGAACTAAATTTCAATTCTTAGGGCTTAAAATTACTATATCTCCTAAATCACTCTTTAATGCTATCTATACCTACCTATATAGAGAAATAGCATCAGAACTGATCACCTGGAACTCACATTTGCACCTTTCATGCATAGGTTGTATGCATGCCACTAAAATGACTCTCTTTATTATTTCCAAACTATCCCCAAACTCTATTGCTCACTATTGAGGTTTTTTTTTGCACCAGGGCCATCCTTTGAGAAGGTTCGCTTCTCCTTGGATTAATCCCTGCTAGGTATATCAGAAACCTGAAGGGCATACTGAACAAATTTATTTAGAAAGACAAAAACCGAAGGCTAAACACCCAATTTATGTTAAATTGTAGGGATAGGGGAGGCTTAGATGCACCACATATGTTATTTTATTATTGTGCAATGCACTTGGGGAGAATAGTTCATTAGTGCGGACACAGTGGAACTAGTAGCAAGCAATGGGTCCAACTGGAGAACAATCTTGCGCAAGACCAGTGCTAGTTAGATAAACAACATAGGAAGTCTACTTGCTCAAAAAATCTTCTGTTCAAGAAATGGTTCACTCTCTAAAATACCAATCCCCCTTACTTTATGTGATGATGGTTTAAAGGACCTAAATTCATTCATGGCTGACTTTCCCTTCCCATTCAATGATTGGTTATCATATTTTCAAGTAAGAAATTTCTTCCCAACACATCTATATAAAAAATACCTTAGCAGACATCTAATGCCTTACAAGGATTTATGCAGTAATAATTCCCCTGCCTCTGAAATACTTTCAATCTGATATAAATTGTTAACTTTAGCATGGTACCCAAACCCAAATACTCCTTCTTGTGTAACTAAATGGGAAAATATTCTGAACACATCTATCCAAGACAAGACTTGGAATAAGATATTGCTTGCTATGGTCCAACAAACAAATAGATAATGAAAATGAATGCACTTATCGTTTCACAGTGATCAAGCTGTGGATAATCCAGTCACCCAGGCCCTATCTCTCCAACGGCCTCATGATAAATTAAAAAAAAAGAAGAACAAACGTCAGAGTATATGGACATCGGATCAGTGTGTCTGTATGTTTTTAATGTGAAACAATAAAGGTGTTTTTATTTTACCTCGGGCTTACTCACTCTATTGTGACACTTTTCCACTAATGACAACAGCTGGCACTTAGGCGTCATCCGCTAACCAAAAGGTAAAGTTTTTTCGTTTGTATTCCTTGCTATGCACAAATCCTCAATCCACAAACCAATATTAAGCTTGTCACAAGGTGGTACCTTACTCTACAGAGATTGTGCCATATCTACCCAACGTGCTCAGACAGATAGCTGGAGAGGTTGTGATGAGGAGGGCTCCCTCCTACATATCTGGTGGGAGTGTAAAATCGTTCTTGGTGACTGACACTATGCAAATGGTACTTACATGCCCACTCTAATCTGATGGTATAGCAATCCTCATGCTTGGAAATATCTGGATTCCTTGTAAACATAAATGTCAAACTGCGGTAAGCATTTTTCACAGCTAGGGGGCGTTAGTTCATGTGTGCCATACAGATAACATTGTGCTCACTCCTGTTGAGTTACCTATGAGTCAGCACTGATTGGCTAAAATGCAAGTCTGTCAAAAGAACTGAAAAAGGGTGCAGTCTGCAGAAGCTTAGATACAAGGTAATCACAGAGGTAAAAGTATATTAATATAACTGTGTTAGTTATGCAAAACTGGGGAATGGGTAATAAAGGGATTATCTATCTTTTTAAATAAAAATTCTGGAGTAGACTGTCCCTTTAAGATTTGATACCTGAATTTCCCAGGATGCAACTGTTGTGTATTCACATCTGAGTATTTTCTAATATGTTTAAACTTACATATAGAAGCTCACTTAGTCATATGAAACCAAAAATATTTATTTCATGATTCAGATAGATAATACAATTTTAATCAACTTTTATAATTTCCTTCGATTAGCAAATGCATTTATTCCTTTGATATTCTTTGTTGAAGGATCATCAATACACTACTGGGAGCTAGCTGAGCACATTGGGTGAAACAATGACAAGAGTTATATATGTGCAGCCACCAATCAGCACCTTGTTCCCAGTAGTGCATTGCTGCTCCTGAGCCTACGTAGGTATTCTTTTCACAAAAAAATACCAAGAGAACAAAGCAAATTAGATAACAGAAGTAAATTAAAAAGTGTTTAAAATTGTAAGTTCTATCTGAATTGTGAAATAAAAGTTTTGTTTCATGTCCCTTTAAAAGGAACATTCTACTGCAAACATGTCATGCTCTAAATTATAGTGTGTGTCATTATTGTATTACTTACTCCACAAAATGGTTAAACACATAGGTAAAGTGCAGATTGGGAGCCATAAATGGGGCCTTTTACGTAGTACTCTGAGCTCACCGCACGTCACTGTACTCTTCATTCGGAAATACAAAAATGATATGTTCTAAAGGATTAGAGCAAGTAATGTTTGTTTTAAATTGTCCATTTAACATGATTTGTTTTTTAGGTACGTAATAGGAACACTCTTGGTTCAGACGCATATAAATACTGAAGCAGTTCCTTGCTGCGCCATTTCATCACCTAGTGATTCTTCTAATAAGCCTCAGCATTATCCTGTTAAGATCAGTGTGATGTTTTCCTTATTTTAAAATATGAACCACTTCCTTGTCAGGTGAAAATAATTATCTCACTCCCACCTAGGGTTGCCACCTCGGCCATGTTTTCCTGGACACTTATGAGTTACACATGCTGCAGGGTAAGCAGGGAGGAACATGTATTGTGCTGTTCATCAGCACTAATCATGTGATGACCAAAAGTATAATACATGTTCCTCCCTGCACACCCTGCAGCATGTGTAACTCATAAGTGTCCGGGAAAACATGACCGAGGTGGTAACAGAGTCCCACCTCACACCATTTAGAGAAGACACACATTGCTCTGTACTGCTGTCAATTTGTACTTCTGAATGACAGGGATAGGGTAATATATTTACTTATTCAGACTCCAACATAACTTAGAAATTTAATAATGAAAAATACATACTTTAAAAATATTAAGAGAGAGATTTTTAAAAAGATGTTTATCATCCCTTCACCATATAAAAATATCATAAAATCACTCATTTAGTTCGGTACTACCATTCAAATTAAGGGTTTCATGCCCATATAACAGCCAAGTGATTGTCATGGTAATAATGATCATCTGGCAGCAACCACTAACCTTATTTTATGTTGTTATTAAAGGGATACTGAACCCAAAACATTTTTTTTTCGTGATTCAGATAGAGCATGCAACTTTAAGCAACTTTCTAATGTACTCCTATTATCACATTTTCTTCATTCTCTTGGTATCTTTATTTGAAAAGCAAGAATGTAAGTTTAGATGCCGGCCCATTGTTGGTGAACAACCTGGGTTGTTCTTGCTGATTGGTGGAAAAATTAACCCACCAATAAACAAGTGCTGTCCTCCAGAGGTCTGAACCAAAAGTTGTCTGGCTCCTTAGCTTAGATGCATTCTTTTTCAAATAAAGATAGCAAGAGCACGAAGAAAAATTGATAATAGGAGTAAATTAGAAAGTTGCTTAAAATTGCATGCTCAATCTGAATCACAAAAGAAAAAAATTGGGTTCAGTGTCCCTTTAAGGTATTTCTAAAAACTAAAGTTATTTTCTATAAATGCTTAAAGGGGCAGGCAAGTCAAAATGAAACTTTCATGATTCATAAAGAGCTTGTAATTTTAAACAACTTACAATGTACCTAAATTATCAAATGTGCTTGTTCTATTTGTAACCTTTGTTGAAAAGCATACCTAGGTAGGCTAAGGAGCAGCAATGTGCTACTGTGAGCTAGCTGCTGATTCGTGACTGCAGGTATTAACTGAAGGCAAGTTTTGTGTTCAGAGAACTAGATTCACTAACAGAGTTACAAGCTGCCATGTTATTCTATGCAATCTTTCACATAAACTTTGTCAGCTTTCTATATTTGAATGTAAATGAGTTCCATAGAATATCATAGGAATGGTGGTTTGGTTACTAATAAATCTAGCTATGCTATTCTGTAGCACACACAGATATTCCAGTACCACATACAGATATGTTAGTATGTGAAATATGCAGACGCCTCTCTGTAAATAATGCAGGTTATGCCAGTTTGTAGCAAATGCAAATAAACCAGTGTGCAACGCATCCTGAGAGGTCAGTAACGCATGCTGATATGAAAGCTATTCTCCAACAAATGCAGATATAGCACATACTGAGATGCCTGTTTGAAAAGCGCTGATGTCCAACCACTTCACCTGGGGAGCACCCTGCAATATTTTGGGGTAAAAAGTTAACTTTAGAAATATTATATTTAAATATATTTATATATTGCGCTTACACATACATCCTTTATTATAGCTATATGCAAAAGTGTCAATATCTATCTGAAAACATGGTGCAATGCGTTAAATGTGTTATTGTACAAATGCAGAGACACCTATTGTATAGCCTCAGAATATACTCACTGCTGTGGTGTATTTAGGATTGTGCTGTCTTAGGTTTTGGAAAATTTGCCCCCCAATTCCCAACATCGCTTATATTTCCCTCATATATTTCCTACAACTGGAGATCAAAGACACAGAGGTATCACACACCCTCACTAGAAAAGCAGGGATCATTCATTTGTAATAAAATGTAATAAAACATTTTGGGCCAGATTACAAGTAGAGCAGTAATTTGCGCTTCCATTCAAGCATTAAAACCGCAATAAATATTTATTTTTTTTGCTCAGAGATTCACGCTTGTATTACAAGTTGAAAGTAAACAGTTTGTGCTTTTGCGTTCGTAGCGTCGCTTTGAGAAGTCGCAAAAAAAATTGCATTTCCTCATTGGGGTCAATTTATTAATGTGCGAGCGGACATGATACAATGTAGCGTATCATGTCTGCTGCACATCAATAAATGCCAACAGCATTTATCATTGCACCAGCAGTTCTTGTGAAATGCTTGTGCAATGCCGCTCCCTGCAGATTCGCGGCCAATCGGCCGCTAGCAGGGGGTGTCAATGAACCCGATCGTATTCGATCTGGTTGATTTCTGTCCCTCACCTCAGAGCTGCTTCATAACTTCTGTTTTCAGAGCTTGATAAATTAACCCCATAGACTTCAATGGAGCTGAAAAAGATGAAGAAAAAAATAAACCCATGAGTCAGGCTAACACGATCACCGTTATTAAGAAGCGCAACTTAAAAAGATATTATTGCATATTTCACAATTAAATGTTCTGCATATATATAATATATATAATATGTACTATTTTTAAAGAGATATTTAAATATATATTTGATAGATTTTTGCACAAATATATATTTGTGTGTATATATATATATATATATATACACACACACAAAATTAATATTGCATAAATATGATTTTACCTGTTTTCAGCTACTTGGCTCCAAAGCACGTATATATGTGTGTACATATGTATTTATGTGTTTATATGTGTATATATGTCTGTAAATACATAGATACACATATAAAAACACAAATACATATGTACACAAATATAAATATATATATATATATATATATACACACATACATTTTTAGACATGTATATGTATGTATCTATATGTTAAAGCCCTTTCCAGCGATTATTTTCCAACACCTGAGACCTCATATCTTTGAGCCCTTATAACTTTATTTTTTTTAAATTATTTTTTATTAGACAGTGTTATTACGAGTGAAACTGTACTTTTGAATGTATTTTTGATGTGTTTTGTGACACAGTTTTGTAGAGCGTGACAGTTTGCCAGAGCTCTGAGGTTGTGGTAATCATTCTAGGGTAAATCACGTTTGCGTTCCCGCATTCATATTTAATTTCAATTTGTAATACGAGCAGAATTTAACTTGTGTGAAAACTCAATATAGCTTGCGTGCAACGATAGTGCACCACTCGTAATCTAGGTCTTTATGAGCATAGAGGGAAGGCACCATGTGGAAGAACTACCCCTCAAAATGTGCTAACCCCCTAAATCCTACTCTATTTGGTACAGACCTAGTTGCCCTAAGTCAAAAAATGCCTTGTGACCAACTGCCAAAAGATGAATACTGTTTGTATAAGAGCAATTGATTTCATGATTTCACACAGTGGCCCCAGGACCTAAGGTTGGACAAAATTAATATAACACATACTGAGATGTTACTAATACTTTGACACAGATACTCTAGAAATGAACACATATTGTTGACCCAATATAAATGGCAATCTACAACATATGCAGATACGTCAGTAAACTGATTTGTCACATTGTATTTCATAATCAAAAGTCAGTAACCCACGTAAGTAATGTCATCCTCACTAACATAGGCTGTCATTGTGTATCCTGTGCAGATGTGTCAGTAACACATGCAGACAGAAACTAGATCAGTCTGTAACAAGTAGATTAGTGTCAGACAGTAACACGTATATGTCACTCTCTAACAGAGGCTGATAATGACAGCAATACAAACGTTAGTGATCATAAAGAAATGCCAGTTAATGACTCCATATCCATATGACGTGTAAAGGGAGCAGTATGTGAACCACAGCTTAGGAAAGCATGTCTTAGCTTCCTACTGGCTGAGTGTATAGACTCTGCAGCTCCTCCAAGGATTGTAGAGAGAAACTGTATTTGAATAAGTGAAACTAAAGAAAGCAAAAGAAATATAAATCCTTAAAACAACAAGAGGCTCTAGATGGAATTAGCAAATCTACTATAAGAGTATTAGCACATATACTGGTGATTGTATCTTCACTAAACGTCATGTAAAACAGCCCATTGTCAGTGCAGATGTTTGCAATTGAACCCACGCACATCTGTATGGATACTGTTACATTTTATGTAGATTTTATAGAAAGCCCCAAGTCTTAAAACACATAAAATATGACCACAGATCAGGTTAGTTTCCCTCTTCCTTCTGCTGAAATAATCCCATAAAAATGACAGCTGTATTCAAATGCTTTAATCTAAAGCATAACTGAAATTCTTGTACCATCTCTGCCGGAAGGCTGATCCCTGCATGTATCCTGGCACTGGCCAGGCTCTGACATCCTGTAGCAGTTTTGCCATGTTGGCCAAGAAAAACCAGGAGTATTTTTAGTGGCCAATGAAAAACATCTCTCAGGCACAAGGAGGAGAGAGACTGAGGACAGAGCACGCTTTGAGTTTGTGGGCACTGCACACCCAGCCCCATCCCAAACCTTTGGCTCTTGGGAGAACTTGTTACTCAGTCAGTTAAGACTATGGAGCCACACAGAATCCTGCTTGTTTTGCTCATTCCCCTCCTTGCACAAGGTAAGATGTATTTATCCTCTCGTCTCTCTTGATTTTTTTTTTTAAATTTACTGTCAAACTGGCAACTGGCTTGTCTGGCAATATAAGGGTTACTCTTGTTAATTCAAGTAGAAAAATGAACTAATACTATACATTTTCTTTATTTCTCATATTTAAATAATCAGCTTCTTTTAGTTGAATATACCTTTCACAGATGCTTATGTATATTATTTATCTTACTTTTGCAGTAGATGCTGGGTTTTGTGGTGTACCACACATTGTTATGTATTTGTATAGTCTTGTTTAGCTCAGGTGATATTGTGTAATGATCACATTTTCTCTAGAAGAACAGTTATAGTATTAACAGCAATTATAATGATGCAAGATTAATATATAATAAATCAAAGATTATGAGATTATGGTTTGTGCAAGACTCAGAATAAGTTGTTTGAATAACACAGGATGTAGGATGAATGTCCCCTTGGTTAACACAGAATTTTAGTGTGACATACAGTACAGTATATTAATATAAATAGTTTAATTTAGCTAGTTGTGATGTGGGGGGGGGGGGGCGGCGGTTTAGAAGTTAATAGGTTTAGTTAGTGTTGGCGATGTGGGTGTACAGCGGTTTAGGGGTTATTAGCTTTTTTTAGTGTTTTAGTTTGTGTTGGCGATGTCGGGGAACGCCGGTTTAGAGGTTAATAGGTTTAGTTAGTGTTGGCGATGTGGGGGTACGGTGGTTTAGGGGTTAATAGGTTTAGTTAGTGTTGGTGATGTAGGGGGCAGCGGTTTAGGGGTTAATAGCTTTATTTAGTGTCGGCGATGTTGGTGAGTGGCGGTTTAGAGGTTAATAGGTTTATTTAGTTTCGGCGATGTGGGGAGGCGGCGGTTTATGGGGTTAATAGCTTTAGTTGCAGTATAGCTGAGCCACAAGGACATTAGTGTTATAGATACAATTAACATAAGAGAAGAAATAAAAGATTATTTTGGCATAACACAAGTTTATCCAGCCTAAGGGCTTGGGGGCACAGTGCTGTCATCCAATGCATCTTAAAGGGACAGTATACACCAATTTTCATTTAACTGCATGTAATAGACACTACTATAAAGAATAATATGCACAGATATTGATATAAAAATCCAGTGTAAAATCTTTTAAAAAACTTACTTTGAAGCTCCTAATTTAACACTGTTAATGAAATAAGCCTGGGACACTCACTGAAAGGGGTTGATAGCAGAACCTCCTCCCTCCCCTGCATATGAAAAGACCCATTATACAAACAGAAGCAGTCTGAAGTCTGTATACATCAGTATACTCCAAAAAGTTTGGGGCTTAGTTAGGAGTCTGAAAATCAGCACAATGTTATTTAAAAATAAGCAAAACTATACATTTTTACAGAAACACTCCCAATGGATCAGCTACAAAACATTTATTCAAAGAAAAATCTAGTGTATAATGTCCCTTTAAAAAGGGACAGTTTACCCAGAAATGTTCTCCCCTTTAATTTGTTCCCAATAATCCATTTTACCTGTATTGTATTAAATTATTTACAAATAGCCCCTTTACCCTTATTTCGGAATTTAAAATAGCTGATAAAGGCTTTATTGTGGGTGTTTGCACGAGTTAGGTTGATCGCTTGTATTACAAGTTGAAAGTAAACGCGATTGCTTGAGTACAATTCAAGTTAAAGCTCGTCAGGTTAGCGCGTCCTCAGAGCTCTGGTTAACTGTTTCGTGAAACAAAAAAGTGTCACAAAACACCTCAAAAATACATTGCAAAGTGCACTTACACTCATAACACCATCTAATATAAAATGTTTAAAAAAAAATATTGCACAAAAAAGTTATAAAGGCTCAAAGATATGAGGTCTCATTCGTTAGAAGAAAAAAGCACGTAATTCATATATTTTGCACCAAAATACCATCAGATATATAGAGAATTATGTATTTATAAATAAATAGAACATATTCTTGTATGTAAAGAACATTGGAATGTGTAATATTCATATTTTCATGTCGGGTTAGCGCATATAAGAAAAATGCGATCGGGTTTGGGCGCGAGTAGGGTATTAGGTTTTTTTCAGCTGTTTTGCTCCCTTGAATTCTATGGGGCAATACGTGAAAGCGCACGCGATATTCTAAGTTTGTCGTGTAGCGCTTGTTGGGTTAGCGCACGAGCGAAAACAGTTTACTTTCTACTCATAATACGAGCACAATCCAACAAGCTCAAAAAGCTTACTTCTAGTGCAGTTAAAGTTTGAGGGGGAGCGCTAATTAGCGCTCCACTTTTAATCTGGTCCTTAGTGTGTGGTATCCCCACCTATACTGAACGGCTCTATACTTAAGTATAGGCTACTGATAAGCTATGTAAACACAGCATCAATAGAAATTACACTCCCAGTGGGGTGTAGAAGAGATAAGTAATAAAATGTTGTTCTCTCTACGATGATCAAAAGCTTGCCAGCATGGAGAGAAACCACACAACATCTTTGGGATTTTTTTTAGACTATATATTGTAAAATAGGAGTCTCTTCTTCACATACAGAACTCAGCATAGTGAGATAAATATCTCTCAAAGATAAAATTTTAGTTTTTAAAAAAAAAATTAAGGACCTCACTGTACTGACGAGACGTCTTAGATCATTTTGTCTGAGTGGAGAGCTTTAGATCATCAGGTCCTAAGTATTGGGCTTTGATTTACAGATATAAGATAAGGATGAAAGTGTGTGTACACAAAGGGATACAATAAAGAGATCTGACTTCACCTGCAAGTGTAACCCATTTTAAATAGGTTGTGGTTTCAAAGCACTAAACCAGCTATTAAATATTTACACAAATAAACCTGAAAATGCAAATTATCATACATGTTATACTATTCTGCTGGTATAACAAGTCATTAGAAATATATTAAAGGGACATGAAACCCAAAAAATGTCATTCATAATTCAGATAGAGAATACAATTTTAAACAACTTTCTACTTTACTTCTATTTTCTCATTTGTTTCATTCTCTTGGTATCATTTATTGAAGGAGCAGCAATGCACTAATGGTTTCTAACTGAACACATGGGTGAGCCAATCACAATCGATATATATATATATGCAGCCACAAATCAAAAGCTAGAACCTAGGTTCTCTGCTTCTCCTGAACTTGCCTAGATAAATCTTTCAGCAAAGGATAACAAGAGAAGGAAGTAAAATAAATAATCTAAGTAAATTGGAAAGTTGTTTACAATTGTATTCTCTATCTGAATCATGGAAGCAACATTTTGGGTTTCATGTCCCTTTAAGGTAAAAACAATTTTATAGTGTACTGTACCTTTAACTTGTGGAAATAGAGAATACAGAGCATTACAGGGTATTATGTATATCTGTCTGTTTTCATTTGTCCAGTAGTATCATATAAGTTCATTTGCTAATTTATTAATCAGGGAACATTCTTAAAGGGATAGTCTAGTCAAAATTAAACTTTCATGATTCAGATAGAGCATTCAATTTTAAGCAACTTTCTAATTTACTCCTATTAACAAAATTTCTTCATTCTCTTGGTATCTTTATATGAAAGAGTAGGCATGTAAGCTTAGAAGCCTGCCCATTTTTTGTTCAGCACACTGGGTAGCACTTGCTGATTGGTGGCTATATTTAGAAAGTTGCTTAAAATGTAATGCTCTATCTGAATCCTGAAAGTTTAATTGTGACTAGACTATCACTTTAACCTATTTTGCTGTGAATTTTCCTAAATATACCTGTATATACTGTATCTATACCTATATAGAATCATGTGTGTGTAAGTGTATGTATATATATATGTATAGATATATATTGTACCAAAATACCATCAGCAAGCGCTACCCAGGGTGCTGAACCAATAATGGACAGGCTCCTAAGCTTACATTCCTGCTTTTTCAAATAAAGATTCCAAGAGAATGAAGAAGAGTAATAGGAGTACATTTGAAAGTTGCTTAAAATTGCAAGCTCTATATGAATCATGAAAGAAAACATTTGGGTTTCATATCCCTTTTTAGGGACAGTCTAGTTCAAAATAAACTTTCATGATTCAGATACAACTTTCCAATTTACTTTTATCATCAATTTTGCTTTGTTCTCTTGGTATTCTTAGTTGAAAGATAAACCTAGGAGGTTCATATGCTAATTTCTTAGCCCTTGAAGGCCGCCTCTTATCTGAATGCATTGTGACATTTTTTCACAACTAGAGGGTGTTAGTTAATGTATGCCATTTAGATAACATTGTGCTCACATCCATGGAGTTACCTAGGAGTAAGCACTGATTGGTTAAAATGCAAGTCTGTCAAAAGAACTGAAATAAGAGGGCAGTCTGCAGAGGCTTAGATACAAGGTAATCACAGAGGTAAAAAGTATATTAATATAACCGTGTTGGTTATGCAAAACTGGGGAATGGGTAATAAAGGAATTATCTATCTTTTTAAACAATAAAAATTCTGGTGTTTGCTGTCCCTTTAAATATGCCTTTTGTGACATCTATCATACTTCCCAATATATATATATATATATATATATATATATATATATATATATATATATATATATATATTTCAATCTAGGACTAGGAAGCTTCTTGAGAGTCACAGTGGACCAGGATAGCTGAGAAGGAGTCATTGTAGTCCAGAGATATAAATGGGCAGTCCAGTCGGGGCTAAGGTTGAGCTTTGTTCTTTGGTTATAACAGGTGTATATAGTAAATGTTATTTATTAACAACTAGGGGCCCGATACGATATGCAGCGTTGCCCGCAAGAGCCGTCAACGCCAAATTTTGCGCAGGTTTGGTATCCTATATACGGCGTAACCTAGAAGTTACGCGCGTATATTTCTGCCTTCGGCCGTAGTTTTTTGGCCCATAGGCAGGTATACCAAACCAGCAGTGTTTGGTATCCAATATACAGCGTAAGGACTTACGTGGCGAAAATTGAGAAATCTTACTCCATTTTCACCTCGCCACAAAATTCAGGCGTAGTAAGCCTTACGCTGAGTATTGGAGCCCCGTAACTCCCTAAACTGGCTGCAAAATAAAACCTAACACCTAACGCATGCACAATGTCTATCTACCTGTCAACCGCGATCCCCCTAATAAAGTGTTTAACCCCTAAACCGCCGCTCCCGGACCCCGCCGCCACCTACATTAAATGTCTAACCCCCTAATGTGATCCTCCTACACCGCCGCGACCTACATTAAAATTATTAACCCCTAATGTAATCCCCCTACACCGCTGCCATCTATATTAATATTATTACCCCCTAATGTGAGCCCTCTACCCCGCCGCCACCTATTTTAACTATATTACCCCCTAATCTAATCCCCCTACACCGCCGCCACCTATATTAAAATGATTAACCCCTAATCTAATCCCCCTACACCGCCGCCACCTATATTAAATGTATTAACCCCTAACCTAATCCCCCTACACTGCCGCCACCTATAATAAATGTATTACCCCCTAAAATACTAAAATGTCCCTACCCTAAACTAAATTACAAATAGCCCTGAAAAGGGCTTTTTGCGTGGCATTGCCCCAAAGTAACCAGTTCTATTACCAGCCCTTAAAAGGGCCTTTTGCGGGGCATTGCCCCAAAGTAACCAGCTCTACCTGTAATCTGACCTCCCTACACCGCCGCCACCTATATTAAATATATTAACCCCTAATCTAATCCCCCTACACCGCCGCCACCTATATTAAATATATTAATCCCTAATCTGACCCCCCTACACCGCCGCCACCTATATTAACTATATTAACACTAATTATATTAGGGTTAATATAGTTAATATAGTTATTATATTATATATATTATTAATATAGTTAATAATTAATATAGTTATTATATTATATATATTAACTATATTAACCCTATCTAACCCTAACACCCCTAACTTAATTATTATTGCAATAAATCTAAATAATATTAATCTTATTATCTAAAATATTCCTATTTAAAACTAAATACTTATTATTATTATCGGTTATTTGTAGAGTGCCAACAGATTCCGCAGCGATATATGTAGAGATATATATTGTACCAAAATACCATCAGCAAGCGCTACCCAGGGTTTACCTATAAAATAAACCTTAAGATAGCTACAATATAATTAATAATTACATTGTAGCTATTTTAGGGTTTATATTTATTTTACAGGTAACTTGGTATTTATTTTAACTAGGTACAATATCTATTAAATAGTTAATAACTATTTAATAGCTACCTAGTTAAAATAATTACCAATTTACCTGTAAAATAAATCCTAACCTACGTTACAAATACACCTACACTATCAATAAATTAATTAAATAAACTACAATTATCTAAACTAAAATATAATTAAATACACTAAACTAAATTACAAAAAAAAACAAAAACACTAAATTACAAAAAATAAAAAAAGATTACAAGAATTTTAAGCTAATTACACCTAATCTAAGCCCCCTAATAAAATAACAAAGCCCCCCAAAATAAAAAAATGTCCCTACCCTAAACTAAATTACAAAAAGTAATCAGCTCTTTTACCTGTGAAAAAAAAGAACACCCCCCCATTACAACCCACCGCCCACACACCCCTACTCTAAAACCCACCCTATCCCCCCTTAAAAAAACCTAAGTCTAACCCACAAGTGCTCCTTACCTGTCCTGAAGACCGGCGGAGAAGGTCCTGTTCCAGGCGGAGAAGTCTTCTTCCAGGCGGCGACCTCTTCTTCTTCCAGGAACCAGCCGGCGCAGAGCGGATTTGTTGAAGACCGATGACCGCGGAGCTGAAGACCATCCTCTCTGGAACTGAAGACTGGCGATGCAGGAACTGAAGATCGGCGATGCTGGAACTGAAGACCGGAGCCATGGAGCGTGGAGGATCCTCTTCATACGATCGCCGCTGTACACTGAATCGGAATTCAAGGTACGCGATTAAAATGGCGTCCCTTGAATTCCTATTGGCTGATTTGAGCCTTCAAATTCAAATCAGCCAATCGGATGAAAGCTACTTTAATTCTATTGGCTGATTTGAATAGCCAATAGAATAAGAGCTACTGTAATTCTATTGGCTGATTAGAATAGCGGTGGTGTAGGGGGATTAGATTTAGGGGTTAATACATTTAGGTTAGGTTGCGGCGGTGTAGGGGGATTAGATTAGGGGTTAATACATTTAATATAGGTGGCGGCGGTGTAGGGGGATTAGATTACAGGTAAAAGAGCTGATTACTTTGGGACAATGCCCCGCAAAAGGCCCTTTTAAGGGCTGGTAATAGAGCTGGTTACTTTGGGGCAATGCCCCGCAAAAGGCCCTTTTAAGGGCTGGTAATAGAGCTGGTTACTTTGGGACAATGCCCTGCAAAAGGCCCTTTTCAGGGCTATTTGTAATTTAGTTAGGGACATTTTAGTATTTTAGGGGGTAATACATTTATTATAGGTGGCGGCGGTGTAGGGGGATTAGATTAGGGGTTAATCATTTTAATATAGGTGGCGGCAGTTTAGGGGGATTAGATTAGGGGTTAATACATTTAATATAGGTGGCGGCGGTGTAGGGGGATCATATTAGGGGGTAATAGTTAGGGACATTTTAGTATTTTAGGGGGTAATACATTTATTATAGGTGGCGGCGGTGTAGGGGGATTAGATTAGGGGTTAATCATTTTAATATAGGTGGCGGCAGTTTAGGGGGATTAGATTAGGGGTTAATACATTTAATATAGGTGGCGGCGGTGTAGGGGGATCATATTAGGGGGTAATATAGTTAATGTAGGTGGCAGCGGGGTAGGGGGCTCACATTAGGGGGTTAGATATATAATATAGGTGGCGGCGGTGTAGGGGGCTCACATTAGGGGGTAATACAGTTAATATAGGTGGCGGCGGGGTCCGGGAGCGGCGGTTTAGGGGTTAATACATTTATTGTTAGGAGTGAGAGGGGGGATTGCGGATAGAGGGGTATACGTGTCGGGCTATGTTTGGGAGGCGTGTTAGACAGTTACGGGAGATTTTATATTTTAGTCAGTTTTTGTAGGCGGCGGCAGTTTCTAAAGTGCCATAAGTCACTGCCGAAATTTGTACTTACGCAGATTTCTGGACATCACTAGTTTGTCAGACTTACGGCACTTTAGCATCTGACGGCGCCGTATATGGGATAGCTCGAGTTGCGAGCTGAAGCTACAGGCGGTGCAGGTTTCCACGCTTGCGCCGAAACCTGCGCCGTATATCGGATCGCGCCCCTGTGGTGTAATTTTATAATAAATATTGATGCTCTTTAAGGTCATTTCTGTGGTCTGAGACTTTTTAAGCAAATACTACAACGATTCGTTATGTTCAAAGACAGAAAAAGAACACAAGCTAAAAGATTTAGTTGCTTGACCTCAAGATATGTAAATACCCAAATCAGTTCTGGTGTCATATCTTCTGCAATTTATACTATAATCGTGTTTATAACGTGTCTGTCGCCAGTTGCGCACGCATCCTCAAAGGAATGTTAGCAGCGCAAGGCAGCCAAAAGAATGTTGGCTGCGTGTGCAGCCAAAAGAAATCACCTGGATGCAGCATTCTGAAAATTTCACTACCTTGTCATTTTCGGACTCCACCGGGAGGCAGCAAAGGCAAATGGAGCATTAAAAAAAAAAAAAAAAAAAAAAAACTAACTGCCCACAATAAGTATTTTTAAAAAAAAACTTCCCGTCTGCAATAAGTATTAATAAAAACCTAACTGCCCGCAATAAGTATTAAGAAAAAAACAAAACAAACTACCTAATAAAATGATTAACCCCTAAATACGCCAACCCCAACATCGCAAACTACCTAATACATCTATTACCCTCTAAACCACCATTAATCCACATCGCAATTAACACAATAAATCTATTAACCCCTAAACCGCCAAACCCCACAACGAGAATAACTCATCACTAAGTCCCCTAACCTAACACCCCCTAAATTAACTCTATTACATAAAATAAAATAATCCTAAATAACAATTAAAATAAAAAACCTAACATTACTTTAAAAATCAAGAAAACTAAGTTTAAACTAATCTAAAATTACAGAAAATAAAAAAGTCTAACATTACACAAAATAAAAAAAGTCTAGCATTACACAAAATAATAAACCACATTATCCAAAATAAAAAAATTAAACCTATGAAAATGAAAAAGCCCCCTCAAAATAAAAACACCCCCTAATCTAAGAATAAACTACCAATAACCCTTAAAAGTGCTTTTTGTAGGGCATTGCCCTAAAGAAATCAGCTCTTTTACATTAAAAATAAATCATGTCCCCCCTAACAGTAAAAACCCCCACCCACCAAACCCCCCAAAATAAAAAAACTAACACTAAAAAAAACTAAACTAACCATTGCCCCTAAAGGGGCATTTGTATGGGCATTGCCCTTAAAAGGGCATTCAGCTCTTTTACAGCGCCGAAATTCCTAATCTTAAAATTTTTTTTTTTTTTTTAAAAAAACCCTTAACACTAAGCCCCAAATAGGTACTCACGGTTCCTGAAGTCCGGCGGGTCCATCATCTTCTATCTTCATCCACAGCGAGGGTGTCGCGAAGTGGAGGTGTTTAGCGGTCTTCCCAGATGTGGTGATCCTCGGTGGCGTGGAGGCTCCTCTTCATGCGATCGTCTGCCGCATACTGAAGATTGAATGCAAGGTACCCCATATTTATTGGGGTATCTTGCATTCCTATTGGCTGATATTTTAAAATCAGCCAATAGGATGAGAGCTTATGAAATCTTATTCTCTGATTTGAACAGCCAATAAGATTTCAGTAGCTCTAATCCTATTGGCCGATTTCAAAATTTCAGCCAATAGGAATGCAAGGTACCCCACATTGATTGCGGTACCTTGCATTCAATCTTCAGTCTACGACGGACATCGAATGAAGTAGAGCCTCCATGCCGCCAAGGAACGCCGCCGTTGAGGACCGCCGCTGAGGATCCAGGCATACCTCCGCTCCACGCCGCCTTCACTCCGGATGAAGATAGAAGATGATGGATCCATCTGGAAGAAGACCTTCTCCGCCGGACTTTAGGAACAGTGGGTTACCTATTTGGGGCTTAGGTTTAGGCTTTTTTATTTTAATTTTTTTGGCGGGGGGGTTTCGATTAGGGTTTTTTTGGGCTTGAAAAAGAGCTGATTGTCCTTTTAAGGGCAGTAAAAGAGCTGAATGCCCTTAAAAGGCAATGCCCATACAAATGCCCCTTTAGGGGCAATGGGTAGTTTAGTTTTTTATTTTGGGGGGTTTGATGGGTGGGTTTACTGTTAGAGGGTATTTAGTATTTTTTAGAGGTAAAAGCTGTTTAACTTAGGGCAATGCCCTACAAAAGGCAATTTTAAGGGCTATTGGTAGTTTAGTATTAGATTAAGGGGTGTTTTTATTTTGGGGGGATTTTTTAATTTTTTAGGGGTATTAGTATAGGTTTACATTTTTTATTTTGGATACCTTTGTTTATTATTTTCTGTAATTTTAGTTGTTTTTTTTTACTTTAGCTTGGGGGGTTGTAGTTTTTAAACATAGACTGCCCTCTGGACAGGCTTATCGCCTAGTGTTAATATAAATATATTTCTTTGTGTTCACAAACTGGATTGCGTGTTATGGGTTTATTAAATGCGATTCCTTGTACTCACCTGATAAGTCCATTCTTACATAAAAAGATCAAATGTTTCCATGAATAGCTACAAGCAAATATTACACAATTTCATGTGTCTTCAGGTCAATTAGATAGAATTTTCACTGATGTTCTAGTATTATCCTCAGCTGGTGGCTGTATGCAAACAACTTTATCGTATAAGTGACTCCTAGAATTATTTATTCACCTCTGGCTCTTCTGTGAGATGACTGAAAGATTCTGTAGATAGATAGATAGATAGATAGATAGATAGATAGGACAGACAGACAGATCTATCTTATAGCTATAGGCATATTTTTTTCCTTGCCTGTTAGAGAATCTTATCTTCTTGGTGGCTTGCTTGTGGGATTAATTGATTCTTTGCTTAATTTTTCTAGCACACTTATCTGCATCATGGTGTTTACAATTATTATTACTGACTGTTTTTTTTGTTTGTTTAAATAGTTTTTTATTGAGGTTAGAAAGTTGCAGTCACCATCATAATTTGCCACCATAAAACATCGGCAAAATCTTAGACAAGATGTTATAAACATTGATAACTTGTACATATATCACAGGTATGATATTATAAATTGATATGGTCGCGATAAATAGATATAAAACCTTGTAGTGCCTCTCAATGAATTATTTGGCATATAAAATAAAGCAAAACCTCACTTTTAACTTAAACTTAATAGTAACAATAATTCTCCCAATTCTCATGGAAGCCACTTTTGTGCTTCTTAACAGCTGTTGAAACATACATAGGGAGTAACCGTTTGAGTTGTACCTAGTATTAACGATACCCAACATCCCCATAATTTATATTATCAGCCACTCTTAGGCTACAGTAGATTAGGTAGGACTAAAAAGGGGAAAGCTAAAGAAAGTAAGGGAGATGACCACTTTTGGGTCTAGGTTCTATAATGATCTATTTTAACAGTTTTAATAATTGGGGAGCCAACCTATTTTATAATTTAGAAAATGGACAGTAATAGCTTTGCATATTGTAAAAGAGGAATACATGACTATGTAGGAACATCAAGAACAGGCAAACTAGTAAATGCCGTTTCAAAAAGTAGATAGTATGAGGGTTAGTGCATCCCTGCGTGTATAAATAACTATGAAGTCCCACGATAGAGGTGTAGGAAGGATGGGGGGATTCCATACTAGTTTAGGGATGGGCAGATACCATCTGAAAAGAGTGTAAGTGGTCAGTGTGGGGAATTAAGGTGTGCCATCTCGGCCATATATAGCACAATGCCCGAATAGGATAAATTAGAGTGACCTATTGACTCTATGTAGATCTCTACCCTCTATGGAGGGCCAACAGTATTCCAATATGTAAAAGGATATTGTTATGTTGCACAAAGATATACTGGGTCCGGTAGCACAGTATGTAGTTATACATGAGCCTACAGTAGCTAGGATTCCAGACTATGTGGGGAAGGTGGTGATTTGCCAATATGTGGTCAGATTCTTGATTAACAAAAAAAGACAAACTTCTGCAATATGCCTATAGGTATTAAGACTATTTTCCATGTGCTTACAATTTAGAGCATATGCCCTGGGACAGCTTCATCTTGTGAGAGTGTAGCTCAAATTAAACAATTAACCTAAACATATCAATGAAATAAACAGTAAACAGAACTAGAACAATAAGAAAAATAAGAATGGAAAACACAAATTAACAGCTCATATCACTTTCCACTCATGTGAAATAAGCGGAAGATCTTTAGAAGGACACAGTGTGACATGAATATATATTATAGCTATTTTTGAGTTATAAACTGTCCTCCAGAACATATCTGTTAGTTGTGATCTTTAATCTCATGTCTACAAGTCCCTAGGCTACAATAGGTGATTGTGAAAACGGCACTCTAGTTCAGCTGTGTCCACCTTGCAGCCTGAAAATCAGTCACGGTAAATGAAACATATTTATCCCACACCAAGTCGCCAGTCTAGGGGAACTTTCTCTGGGGAAGAACGATCTAAGTAGTAGGGTTGCCAGCCCCTTCCATAGGCCTCTATAGATCGACCTATTGTCACATACTTCCAAGTGTGAACGGAGCAAAGCTTGCAGCCAGTCTTAACATCAGCATTATCAGAATTTGGAAGTATGTAGCTTTTTCTATCTGCTCCAGTCCGGCTAAAATATCTTGGTGTGCCAGATCCAACATGGGCCTTCCTCATATGCTCATGTACACTCCCCGCTACCAAATGTGTGCCAAGAGGGGAATCCCTTGGCTCCTTGAAAACAAAGAGGTTCCCTGTGCTGATATCGTCCCTACTAGTGTCCCAGACTGCGGTCTGACTAGTATCCGGGTTAAGATCAATGTGTCCGGCCTAATTCAGCTTTGCATCCTTATCACTGCGGAGGGCAGTTCCTGTCTGTAGAGGGATCTTGGTATGGCGGGTAAGTCTCCATATCTTGGGGATCGCTGCTTCACATACTTGCCTAAGCTTGGTCTGAGACCCGAAGGTAATAGCTGGGGCCTGCTTGAGACTTGGTGTAAGGGAGGCATCCAATATGGCCACTGAATCCGTTCTTACCCTTGGTCACGCCACCAGTATCTCGCAGCACAAGAGGTTCAGCAGCCTGGAACTTATTACCGGTGGCTTGCTTTATACTCCGTTGGGGAACAGTGAGGTCAGCTTGTTCCTGCTCTGGTAAGGCATACTTTTTGGTAAAGCATCTGCTGATCAGCCGGGGGAGCTTTGCAAAATGATCTTCCAGCAGCTTTGTCAGAGTTACTTCGAGATTCTGCACCTCCATGTTTGTAACGGGGCCTCTTTTGTTTCAGTGAGATTATCTTATTAGACTCCCACTTTGGAAGTAGGCTCCGCCCCCCATTTACTGACTGTTCTTTAATTTATCTTCCTTAGCTATATAATAAGTAACATATGCAGGGTGTTGCTGCAATGTTAACTGTTAGTTATTAGTTTTTTGCAATGTTATTCTATTTGGATCTCTTAATAAAAAAAAAAATGCTGGTATGCATTCATTGCCACAGAAAAAAAAAATTACTTTTTTATTTTAAACTTTTTAAAACTTTTTTTAACAGCTGAGAAAGATAGTACATCCAATCAGATGCCATTATGCCTGTCTATAAACATACATGTGATTCTGCTGCTCTGCCTTAGAGAGTGTGCGGCACCTCTAAAATACGTTGAATGTGCTCAGTAGTGTTACTTAACTAAATAATAATTCTTATAGAAAAATAGATGGACCGGAGTAAGAAACATCCAAAAGACCAGGTAATAGCACTCAAACCATCTTATAAATATTCACAGGGACAAGCCAGGTTAGTGCAACAAATTCTCTTTATATTACCATAAATATATAAAAGCAAACAAGCATAGATTCAAAAACATAGAGACAAACAAAACACATGGGGCCCTCACACAAAAGCATAACAAGCCAGCTTAGAGAGGATCATATGGTGCACCATAACAGTAAATGTCCAGCATAGATAACCATAGGCTGATAAGTAGTAACACATTGCACCCTCAACAAGGAGGGAAATGCCAAATGTAGTAACTCCGTTCTCAACATAGACCGGAAAGTGTCCACATGAGCACCATGGGTAAAAAGCAGGGGACTATCAGGCAGACAGCCAACTCCACCGGTCAGACCGCCGTCAGCACACAGCCAACTCCACCGGTCAGACCGCCGTCAGCACACAGCCAAATCCACTGGTCAGACCACCGTCAGCACACAGCCAACTCCACCGGTCAGACCACCGTCAGCACACAGCCAACTCCACCGGTCAGAACGCCGTCAGCACACAGCCAAATCCACTGGTCAGACCACTGTCAGCACACAGCCAACTCCACCGGTCAGACCGTCGTTAGCACACAGCCAACTCCACCGGTCAGACCACAGTCAGCACACAGCCAACTCCACCGGTCAGACCGCCGTCAGCACACAGCCAACTCCACCGGTCAGTGATGTAATACCTGCTCCTTCAGCGTGATCCTGGTGTCCCTAGGTAAACGGCTCACTCCACTTCAAAGTTCTAGGAGATACAGTACAGATGCTGTACACCTATGCGTCCTATTGCGCGTTTTACTCCTTCAGATTGCAGCCGGGAGCTTCTTCCAGGTGATGACGGTGGTCTGAAATCTGATCCTCTTATTGGCCCACAAGGCCATGTGACAATTTGTCATGTTTCCAGCTGGTATTTGCCTTAATACAATGTTCCTTTTGATTGCATGTGATAAAAAAAAGGATTTGACTGTAAGGCTGGTAGGGAATGTAGCTCACCTTTAAATAACGTAATCCCAAAAGGTTTTCAAAGTGTCTGTAGTATAAGGTGGCACAAAATTTGCTATTCCCAAATGTATTAATAGATACAATAAAATCAAATGCTTAGTCTACTATAAATGTAAAAATGGAATTATAAATAATGTATATTGTCATAAATACCAATGGTCTATATACTCCTATTAGTAAGAAGAAATACAATGATATCAGTATATATAAAACATTAATTTATTAAAATAATTGTTAAAAACATGTGATTGACAAAAGTTAAAAAACATTCATTATTATGTAAGAACTGGACACCGGTGTCGGCTAAAAGTGGATCTTTATGTGGTGTTATGGGCTTTAATGGAAATCACAGATTACCCACACGTTATACAGTACATATAAATGACAACATCATACGTGTATATGTGGCATATATATGTCAGCGGCAATTAATGGCAGCAATGTGTGAGCTGCTCCAAAATACGAGCAGCTATAGTGGCAACAATGTTTTTTACAAGTTATACAGTGTATATAAAAAACAACAACGTATAAGTGACATGTATATGTCGGCAGCAGTTAATAGCAGCAATGTGTGAGTAGTTCCAAAAACGAGCTGTTGCAATAGCAACAGTGTATGAGCAGCTATGGAAAGTGAGCTGCAGTCGTGTGTGGGCAGCTGTATTGTAATGGCAACACTGTTGCTAATGACCGCTAAAGATATGTGACTGTCGGTCTTTAGTGCAGGTCTTTAGTATCCCAGGGATTTATTATACAACTTTGATAATGTCTCCTATCAGTGGTTTAATGCAACAGATTATTCCGGTTTAGTTGCCCAGTAGTACCTGATAGTGTTCCGTGTGGATACACTAATGGATGATGAAACCAGGAGAGGGTCCCCAAATAATCCGAAGAGGACCTGGCTTGGTGTTTAAACAGATCGCTTTCTGTGTTTCTCCTCCACACTAGACTCTGTTTAACTGTTCCGGTCCCTGAAGATATAGCGGTCCTGCTATTTTGAGAGTCTCTGCTGTGTGATGATATTTTCCTCTTCTCCACGGTCTGTTAGTAACCGCTAGTAACAATGAGGTGGCGGTTCAGCTTTCCGGACCCCTATTAAAGCTGGGGTAATCTTAACTTTTTTCTTCACGGTCTGTTATTAACCGCTTGCTGTATTGAGGTAGCGGTCCGGCTTTACGTACCCCCTTTAGAGCTAAGGATGGACCTGAGAGTGTTCAATCAGCTCTGTATTTTACCGCTCACTTCTCCACACTTGGCTCTTTTCCTTCTCGATCGGTGTATCTGGTATCAACGCGTTTCGGCTAGACAGCCTTTCTCAAGATACCAGCTTCTTGGATCTCTGGCTATTTAAAGCCCATTCCTTACACATCATCTAATTGTTTAACACATTGGTTACTATGTTGTGTGGTTTCGGGCATTATACCTGTGTGATTATACATTGCTATATGCTTATAACAGGTGTATATAGAATTTCATGTTGTGTGATTTCGGACATTATACCTGTGTAATCGTACATTGCTATATACTTATAACAGGAGTATATAGAATTTCATAAGTATCGGTATATGATATAGATAAAATTGGCACATATATAACAGACTGTAAGCACTAAAGTAATCTATAGTATCGCATGTATATAGAACATCTTGAAAATTAGTTCTGCTTCTTGTTAGAGTAGTCTCTTTTCTAAGTTCCCCCCTGTTCCATCCATTTTAACCTGTCTTATTCCCCAGTATTTCATGTCTTTGGGGTTTATATAGTCTTGTGTTTTCTTTCTCTCTCTCTATACTCCTGATGTGTTCTCTTATTCTGTCTTTCAACTTTATACTGGTTTGTCCTAAATATTGGAAATTACATGAACACTGTAATAAGTATATGATATTGGTATCCGTGCATCTTATAGTATCATTTATTTTGACTTCCATATTTGTGGTAGTTGATCTTACTGTCTTTGTTTTAGTGCTAAATTTGCAGGATTTACAATCATGGCAAGGGTAGAAGCCTATCAGTTTTTCATTTTTAAGGTTCTGTTGGTTTTCTATATTTTTAGATCTAAATTCACTAGGTGCAAGAATATTCTTCAGGTTAGTTGCTTTTCTAAATATCATGTTGTTTCAGTCTCTGTCCTAATATAGGGTCAATTTGTTTATGTTGACTAGAGAATGTTGTTATGAAGGGGATGTTAAATGGATCTCTTTCATCTTTATCTACCATGGTGTTATCTTCTAGCAATGTTTCTCTAGCAGTCTCCCTTACTGTCTTGTTTATATCTGATAAGTTCTTTGGGTTGTACCCTTTTTCCACAAATCTATTTTGTAAAATCATGGATTGTTTATCGTAAACTGAAATTTGTGTGCAATTTCTCCTAATCCTGGAGAATTGGCCTTTAGGTACATTTCTCTTCCACTTTTCGTGGTGGCAACTCTTATAATCGATATAACTATTAGCATCCACTTTCTTGAAAAATGTCGTGGTTGTAATCTTATTGTATGTTATAGTGATCTCAATGTCTAAAAAATTGATTTTGTTTTTATTATATTCATGGGTGAATTTCAGTCCTAAATCGTTATTAAAATCTTCAATAAATTGTTCCAGGAGTTCTTGGTCTCCTTTCCAGACTATAAATATGTTGTCTATGAAACGTTTGTAGAGCACGAGATTCGCACCCCAGGGTGTGTTTGATATGAAATTCTCTTCAAATTGGCCTACAAATAAATTTGCATAGCTGGGTGCGAATCTCGTGCCCATGGCTGTTCCTCTCTTCTGTAAATAATAATTCCCATTAAATGAAAAATAGTTGTTTTTCAAAATAAATGCCATACAGTCCAAAATGAATTCCCTTTGTGGTTGTGACATGTCTTTATCTCTTTTTAGGAATGTGTTAGTAGCTTCCAGTCCTCTAGTATGTTCAATACATGTGTAAAGGGAGCTAGCGTCACATGTCGCTAGTATGTAATTGTCCTTCCATTCCAAATTTTGTATTATGTTTAAAAAGTGCTTTGTGTCTCTCAAATGTGATGGCATTGTTTTTACATATTTCTGAAGAAAATAGTCTGTGTATTGTGATAAATTGGAAGCTAATGAATCTATTCCCGAAATGATAGGTCGGCCTGGGGGGTTAGTGATATCTTTATGAATCTTGGGGAGAAAGTAAAAAACAGGTGTCCTAGGATGTTCTAGTAGAAGAAATTTGCTTTCTTGACTATTTAATATTCCCTTCTCTTTAGCAGTTAGTATCATTTTGTCCATACTTTTTTCCATATGGTCAATAGGGTTATTTGGTAGTTTTTTATATGTATCTTGATCTTGATCTCCCAATAGTCTATTAGCTTCGTTCAAATAATTAACAGTGTCCATAATTACAACCCCCCACCCTTGTCTGCCTGTTTAATCATGATACTTTTGTTCTCTTTTAGACCCTTTAACACTTGGTTCTCTTTTTTAGTTAGATTCCATTTGATATCTTTCTTATCATCCAATTTATCAAATATCTCTATGGCACTACCTTTATCTTGTGTCGGGAAGAACGAGGATTTTTGTTTAAAATTAGTATGGATATAAGTAGATGTGTTTATCATCGTATTATCTATAGGGTTTTTTTAAGAAATATTTTTTGAGAGCTAATCTCCTTATAAACTGGTTTACATTAATCACAGTTTCAAATTTATTGATTTTGCATGCAGGGGCAAAGGATAAACCCTTACTCAGGACAGATTTTTGTTCATAATTTACGACTAGTTTACTTAGATTGAATATTCTCTTAGGTTCTACTTTGATTTCTTTGTTGCTTTTTTTGGCTCCACCTCCCCTTCCTCTACTTCCTCTAACCTTCTTTTGCCCTTTGGAGGATCGTGGGTTTGATTCGGGCCTTCTTCTAAAAAATTAGTTCTGGAGGTGTGTGCTTTTGGTGTGGTTGTCGGTGTTCTATTACCCTCATTTTCATGAATCAGTGCATTAAATCTGTTATGAGTGTCTATATTTCTATTTTCCAATTGGTGACAATATTGATCATATCTATCTGATGTGTGCTGATCTTTATTTCTCGGTGAATGTGTCCTATTTCAGTCTCTATATAGATGTACTAACTTTAACTGATAACCACAAAGTTCTATATACATGCGATACTATAGGTTACTTTAGTGCTTACAGTCTGTTATATATGTGCCAATTTTATCTATATCATATACTGATACTTATGAAATTCTATATACTCCTGTTATAAGTATATAGCAATGTACGATTACACAGGTATAATGTCCGAAATCACACAACATGAAATTCTATATACACCTGTTGTAAGCATATAGCAATGTATAATCACACAGGTATAATGCCCGAAACCACACAACATAGTAACCAATGTGTTAAACAATTAGATGACGTGTAAGGAATGGGCTTTAAATAGCCAGAGATCCAAGAAGCTGGTATCTTGAGAAAGGCTGTCTAGCCGAAACGCGTTGATACCAGATACACCGATCGAGAAGGAAAAGAGCCAAGTGTGGAGAAGTGAGCGGTAAAATACGGAGCCGTTTGAACACTCTCAGGTCCATCCCGAGCTCTAAAGGGGGTACGTAAAGCCGGACCGCTACCTCAATACAGCAAGCGGTTAATAACAGACTGTGAAGAAAAAAGTTAAGATTACCCCAGCTTTAATAGGGGTCCGGAAAGCTGAACCGCCACCTCATTGTTACTAGCGGTTACTAACAGACCGCGGAGAAGAGGTAAATATCATCACACAGCAGAGACGCTCAAAATAGCAGGACCGCTATATCTTCAGGGACCAGAACAGTTATACAAGTAAGAAGAAGATGATCCGATCCTCTGGTATAAAAACATCCTTTATTGTAACAATTATTTAAAATATAAACAAAGCTTGCAGAGCAGACGTGTGGTGTTAGGCGCAGAACAGTTAAACAGAGTCTAGTGTGGAGGAGAAACACAGAAAGCGATCTGTTTAAACACAAAGCCAGGTCCTCTTCGGATTATTTGGGGACCCTCTCCTGGTTTCATCATCCATTAGTGTATCCACACGGAACACTATCAGGTACTACTGGGCAACTAAGCCGGAATAATCTGTTGCATTAAACCACTGATAGGAGACATTATCAAAGTTGTATAATAAATCCCTGGGATACTAAAGAACTACACTAAAGACCGACAGTCACATATCTTTAGCGGTCATTAGCAACAGTGTTGCCATTACAATACAGCTGCCCACACACAACTGCAGCTCACTTTCCATAGCTGCTCATACACTGTTGCTATTACAACAGCTCGTTTTTGGAACTACTCACACATTGCTGCCATTAACTGCTGCTGACATATACATGTCACTTATACGTTGTTGTTTTTTATATACACTGTATAACTTGTAAAAAACATTGTTGCCACTACAGCTGCTCGTATTTTTGAGATGCTCACACATTGCTGCCATTAATTGCCGCTGACATATATATGCCACATATACACGTATGTTGTTGTCATTTATATTGACTGTATAACGTGTGGGTAATCTGTGATTTCCATTAAAGCCCATAACACCACATAAAGATCCACTTTTAGCCGACACCGGTGTCCAGTTCTTACATAATAATGAATGTTTTTTAACTTTTGTCAATCACATGCTTTTTAACAATTATTTTAATAAATTAATATTTTATATATACTGATATCATGGTATTTCTTCTTACTAATTGGAGTATATAGACCATTGGTATTTATGACAATATACAACATTTATAATTCCATTTTTACATTTATAGTAGACTAAGCATTTGATTTTATTGTATCTATTAATACATTTGGGAATAGCAATGTTTTGCGCCACCTTATACTACAGTTCCTTTTGATTGCAAACTCGTAGTTCGCATTGTCAGCACATTTAATGTATCTGTCCAAAATACATGTAAGTTCAATTTCTTACACAGCTAAACAGAAAAACATTAAATCAGATTTCAAAGACAACAATGAACACAAACTTTTCTTAACAGTGCAAGTTATTAACTATAATTGGCTATACAAAATATTAACCATAATTAATTAAAAAAGCAGAAACATTTCATAAGAATTTGATTAATTCATTCATTGAGTCTATCTCTATGCTTCAAATCGCACAGGGTCAAATAGCACCAATATATACTAAAAAATTCTTACAATTTTTTGGGCAAAAAAAGATGCAAATTCCATTTTTTCATTTAGCTCAATAGGTAAGAGTGTCTTCAAATTAAAAATCCATCTTCTTTCCTTTTGTAGTAATATGGTGTCTATGTTTCTCCCCCGTCTGCTTTGTTTAACATGTTCAATACCAATGAATTCCAGACCATCCAGTCTGGACTCATGGTGTTGGGCAAAATGTCTTGCTATTGGACTATCCATATTTTGATATTTAATATCATCACGATGCTCAGTGATGCTTGATCTGAATTCTCTATACGTCTTGCCCATGTAAAAACATGGGCAAGAACAAGACAAAAGATAGATAACACCACTTGATGAGCAGTTTATGAAAGATTTAATTTTATATGTGTTCCCTGTGGTTGTACAAAAGGTTTTGGCTCTTTTAACAAACTCACAACACACGCAGTGATTGCATGGAGAGCAACCAATGATCTTTTGCGCATGTGATGTCAGCCAATTCTCTGTTGGCGTTCTGGTAAATTCACTTTTCACCAAAATGTCTTTTAAGTTGTTTGCTCTGCATGCGTTCATTTGTGGATAATTTCTAACATGCTCATGAAGGGTGTCATCCTCTTATAGTAAATATCAGTTTTTATTAAGGATGTTTCTCAATTTTTTCCAATGTGAATTGTATTTGGTAATAAATCCGATTTTACTTTTATTTGTATGTTGCTCTCTTTGACTGTACAGGAGGGTCTGCCCATTTTGCGATTTCGCTTTATATAGTGCCCATTTTACTGATCTCTTGAAATAGCCACGATCATCGAACCTTTTTGCCATTTCTTTGGCCTGTTTGTCAAAGGAATACTCCTCAGAGCATATTCTGCGTAGTCTCAAAAATTGGCCATATAGGGTATCCCCGTTTCAGGTTCTCAGGATTATTATTATTATCATCATCATCAGGTATTTGTAGAGTGTCAACAGATTCCGCAGTGCTATAAACATAGGCAGTATACAAGATAACATTTATAGGGATCAAATGGGTAGAGGGCCCTGCCAAGAGTTGCACTGTTGTAGTCTGCTCTTATGAAGGCGATCTACAAGCAGCTTGACTCATAGGCTTACATTCTAAGGGGTTCAAGAGGAAAGCAATGGAGTTAGTAAAGGTTAGTGTAGGTTATATGCATCCCTGAATTGTAGAATCTTTATGGAGCGCTTGAAGCTGGGAGCCAGTCTGGAGAAGTCCTGTAAATGGGAATGTGAGGAAGTAACAAGAGAGGAAGAGAATAGGAGATTGTGCAGAGCGAAGGGGATGGGAGGCAGAGTATCTGGAGACAAGGTTTGAAATGTAGGGGGGAGCAGTGCAGTTGAGGGCTTTGTATGTCAGAGTGAGGCAAGAAGAAGCCAGTGAAGGGATTCACAGAGAGGTGCAGTAGATGAAGAGCGATGTCTAAGGAAGATGAGCCTGGCAGAGGCATTCATTATGGATTGTAAAGGAGCTAGGCATCAGCTAGGGAGACCAGAGGGAATGGAGTTGCAGTAGTTGAGGCAGGAAAGGATGAGAGAGTGGATTAAAATCTTAGTTGTGTCTTGTGTAAGGAAAATTTCTAATTTTAGAGATGTTTTTAAGGTGGAAGCAGCAGGCTTTAGCCAAGGAATGAATGTGAGGAGTTAACGAAAGGTCTGAGTCAAGTGTGATCCCAAGACATTGGGCATGCGAGGTAGGGGTAATGATGGAGTTATTAACAGTTATAGAAAATTGTGGGGTGGAGATTTTGGAAGAAGGGGGGAAAATAAGGAGATCGATTTTGGAGAGATTTAGCTTAAGGTAGTGAGAGGACATCCAAGATGAGATATAAGAAAGACAGTTAGTGACATGGGTTAGTAAGGAAGGAGATAGGTCTGGTGCAGAGAGGTAAATGTGGGTGTCATCGGCATACAAATGATATTGAAGCCCATGGGACTTTATTAAGGAACCTAATGATGATGTGTAGATTGAAAAGAGAAGGGGGCAGAGGACAAAGCCATGGAGGTACCCCAACAGAAAGTGGTAATGAGGCAGAGGATACTCCAGAAAAGGCTACACTAAAGGTATGGATAGATAGGAAGAGAACCACAAAAGAGCTGTGTCACAAATGCCGAAGGATTGGAGGGTTTGGAGCAAAAGAGGGTGGTCGACAGTATCAAAGGCTGCAGACAGATCTATGAGGATAAGCAGAGAGAAGTGGCCTTTGGATTTTACTGTAAGTAGGTCGTTGGTAACCTTAACAATTGCTGTCTCTGTGGAGTTATGGGGATGAAATCCAGATTGCAGTGAGTCAAGGAGAGAGTTTAGTGTAAGGAAATGGGATAGACGTGCATATACTAGCTTTTCAAAGAACTTTGAGGCAAGAGGGAGTAGGGAAATAAGGCAGTAGTTAGATGGGGAGGTTGGATCGAGAGAAGGTGTTTTGAGGATAGGTGTGCCCAGTGCATGTTTTAGAGATGAGGGAAATATACCAGTGCTGAGTGAGAGGTTGAAGATGTGTGTGAGTATAGGGGTAAGGGTAGAAGAGAGGGAGGGGAGTAGCTGTAAACGGGAAGGGGTCGAGGGGACAGGTAGTGAGGTGGGAGGACAGTATAAAGGCAGAAACTTCTTCATCTTCAGTAACAAGAGCAAAAAAGCAAAATTTATGGCTATTTGGATTTTGGATGATTGTGAGCTTTTGAGGAGGTGGGAGATTGGTAATATGTTGAGAGCTGATTTAATTTCTGATGGAGTCAATTTTGTTATTGAAGTGGCTGGCAAAATCTTAAGCTGAGAAGTTGTATTAGGAGGTGGGAGTGGGCGGAGAAGAGTATTGAATGTGGAAAACATAGCGTTTTGGGTTAGAGGAAAGAGTAGAGATGAGAGCAGAGAAGTAATGTTGCTTATAAAGATTAAGGGCAGAATAGTAGGTGTTCAAGATGAACTTGTAGTGAAGAAAGTCAGCTGAACTCCGAGATTTTCTCCAGTGTCGCTCAGCAATACAGGAACATCTGAGTAGGTACCGTGTCAGAAGAGTTTGCCAGGGCTGAGGATGAGAGTGTGGTTTCTGGGCTATGGTAGGTGGAGCTAGATTGTCAAGGACTGATGTAAGAGTGGAGTTATTGTGGCAGATAGATTGGTCAGGGCAGGAAAAGGAGGGGATGGAAGAGAAGAGAGGTTTGAGAGAGCTAGCGAGCTGTTGCTGATCCAGTGACTTAGTGCTTCTGTGAAGTTTGGTATGGGGGTAGAGGGAGGTGGAGTTGTGGGGAGGAATTTGATGTTGCAAGTGAGGAGATGATGGTCAGAAAGAGGAAATGTGGAGTTTGTGAAATTTATGCATCGATAGCTGAAAATCAGATCGAGGGAGTGACCATTTTTGTGAGTGGGAGAGTCAGTCCATTGTGACAGGCTGAAAGAGGAAGTAAGTTGCAGAAGTTGTTTTGCAGAGGAGGCAGTGGGATTGTCGAGAGGGATGTTGAAGTAGCCAAGAATGAGGGTGGGGGTGTCTGAGGAAAGGAAATAAGGTAGCCAGGCAGCAAAGTGATCTAAAAATTGAGTTGGGGAAGAGAATAAGCGAATCATGTGAGCTTCAAATGAAGAAAATGTGAGGGAAGAGAAGGGCTGTATTTCTTGAAAGGTGCAATGAGAGGAAAGTAAAATACCAACACCACCTCCTTGTCTATTACGAGACCTAGCAGTGTGGCTGAAGTTGAAACCCCCATGTGACAGTGCAGCATTGGATGCTGTGTCAGATGCAGCAGAGAGACAGGTTTCTGTAAGAGCCAGAAGGTTGAGAGAGTGGGAGATAAAGAGGTCATGGATAGAAGTGAGCTTGCTGCAAACAGAGCGAGAGTTCCAGAGTGCACAAGTAAAGGGGGTGGTGGCTTTAGATGCAAGAGGAATGAGAATAAGGTTTGTGGCTGGTGCCTAATAATAGGCTATTTGATGCTGTATTTTTCCTAAACGCCTCAGTGCATATTTAATCATCAGTCTTGCTGATTAGTAGGTCAAGAAAGCTAATGCTTTTAGGGTCACTATTACAGGTGAGGAATATATTTAATTCATTTTTATTGAGTAAAGACACAAATTCCTAAAGTTGTTCTTTAGTGCCCTCCCAGAATATCAAAATATTGTCCACATACCGTATCCATAGGGACACATGTGTTACTTGACTGGTCAGACCAAAGGTTCCAAAAACCCTCTAAAGCAGATCAGTGGCAGAATATTATTTTTGTTATTATTGCTTATTTCTATAACACTACCAAATTCCAATTTATATTATTCCTTGCATTTTTCTGAAAACAATAAATGAACAGTTCCGTTAGTGGAAAAACAAACAAAATTAATACATGCAGCAAAAAATGCACTTAAAAAAGTTCCTCTAAAGGTGCAAAAAAAAAATGGGTAGTTTCAGAAAGAGTTTTTATAGTACACTTTACTGTGGGACTTATCTTCTTCTGACAGAATGTCCAAAGTGATAGCATCATGTGTAGCAAGGTTTTAATATAAATGGTCCCTTTAGACAGTGTGTATTATAATACAATTTACATGTGTGACGTAAAAAAACTCTTATAGTGAAACTTGTACATTGTAATAAACCAATTTGAGCTGGGGGATTGTGGGTATACTGTGCTTGGGTTGTCACCTGTCTGGTAATGACCCAGATAGTTCAGGTTTCCATTTGTGTCACTGTGTTTGACGCTGATTTAGACCCGGATAAAGCCCCCAATGAGATCCATAGCTAAGTTTGTGCTGAAGGCAGCTGGGCCCCCCTGAGGGGGGGTCCTCCTGGGCCCTGTCGCAGTCGCGACCTCTGCATCCCCAGTAGTTACGCCACTGGTGAGGGTAGGTGTGAGGGGAGAGAGAGAGAGAGTGTGAATATATATGTGTGAGGGTAGGTGTGAGGGGAGAGAGTGTGAATATATATGTGTGAGTTAGTGTTTATTGTGCAATTATACATAATGTGTATTCTGTGTGTGAGTGTGTGTGTAAGTGAGAGAGAATGTGTGTGTGTGTGTGTGTGTCTCTTTCTGTATGTGTGAGTCTGTGTGTGAAAGAGTGAGGTTAGTTGTGTGCGAGAGAGAATGTATGTGAGTGTGTGTGTGAGCTAGAGAGTGTGTGAGAGTGTGAATATCTATGTGTGAGTTAGTGTTTATACTGCTATTATACATAATGTGTACTCTGCTTTTTTTTGCTGTGCTGTGCATGGCGCAAGAGTGTTCAGGTTTGGCCTTTACTGTGCATGTGTATATAGTGTCATATATTTACCCCATGGATACGACAGCAAGCTCTTCATACAACTCCATACTAGGGACTACATAACATTATGAAATAAGGCATTGTTTTACAATTTGAATATGTTTGATATTCCATTCACAACACTGTATAAGTAACTTTATATGTACCTATCAGTAAATAAAAACCACTGCTGTGGACATCACTATCCTCTTGCAATAGGACCAGCTGGATGGCAAAAACACAAAATCAGTGCTAGTAATTAGAATTAAAAAATAACTATTGACCATGCCAAAAAAGTTGAAAACAAAAGTTTTGAGTGAGGAAAAGAGAAGTTAAATTCTGGCTTCACTGGCAGAGGGATACAGTGAGACGGTGGTTCATAAGAACAAGGCCAACAGCAGTTATTGGGGACAACAAAGCTAAAGACCGTCAGAGGTCGAAAACGATTCTCCCCTGCCCAGGATGACGACCAAATCATTTGAATGTCACGCAACAGCTGTAGGATGACATCAAGTGACCTACAAAAAGAATTGCAAATGGCAGCTGGAGTGAAGTGCACAGGTAATGACCCAGATAGTTCAGGTTTCCATTTGTGTCACTGTGTTTGACGCTGATTTAGACCCGGATATGCAAATGTATGGGTTTGGTGGGAAACAGCCCCGCCAAAAAGATGACATTGTGCATTTGCAACACACTGCACATGCCTCAAGTTATTTACCTGTTGCTTGTGTGTCTTTGTGTGGGAGTGTATCTGAGTGTGACAGTGTCTGTTTGTCTGTGTATGTAATTGTCTTTCTGTATGTGTAAGTCTGTGTGTAAAAGAGTAAGGGAGGGCAGCAATTCTACGAAACCCAAATGGATCACTTAAAACTCTTGGGTGGGTATAATTACCAGACTACTGAGGGTCAAGATTATAAAACAAATCTGTTTATTGATCAAACATGTGGATATGTGTATATACAAAGTAACAAAGAGAACAACATAAAACTAATCCCGTTTGGGATAAAAACAGTAATAAAGTAATAAAATTGCCTAAATAAAGCCTGAGTAACTCAAAAAGCGCGGACAGGACTTCCCTGCATCAAAAAAACTGAATGCTTGGTCCGTTAACCTACTTCTAAGGTAATAGCAACCAATGGTTTTGCGAAACACGTTAGGCTCCACCCCAGCCACAGGCAGTGACAATACACTCAGAATCGGAGTGAAATAGTAACCTAAATAGTTAATTGAGTGCTGCTATACTCATGCCCGGTTTCTTGTTATATTACCTTAGAAGCGGTAATCCCTATTATCTATTTACTCTTGAGATATATAGGTATAGATGACATAGCTATAGAGAATGATATATCAAGAGTAAATAGATAATAGGGATCCCTGGTCATCTTAAGTTCTATAATACCAAAGCATCACCAAGTGTGTAATTCTTATAAATGTACACCAATAGTTTCTGAAAACAACAAGCAACACAAGATTCTAAATAAAAATAGAGCTAGCCATAAGAAGAGACTAAATTCATTGTCATAAAGATTTATATGAGCAAGTACAATTTTGAAGGCAATGAATGTATAGGGCAGTATAAAACTAAAACAAAGGAAATTCCGGTAAAAGTTAGGCTAATTAATTCATTAGTAACAACTTTTTAACACTTCACAATTTTAAACCTCACTGAGGATTGAAGCCTTGTCTCTTTCACAGGGTTAAGTTCTCCCTAGTGCCACAATGGATAGGCTGCTTCCCTCGGTGATGTCAGAGTGCAGAGAGTTAATGGGAAATCCTAAAAAGGCAGTCAATTAATTAAGAGCTCAGCCATCAACATATTTATGGGAGCTCAGGAATTTTTTTAGCCTTTGCAGAGACTACATCTGCACTCAGGAGCCAGTGTGCACGCCAAAGCCGCCAATGAGATCCATAGCTAAGTTTGTGCTGAAGGCAGCTGGGCCCCCCTGAGGGGGGGTCCTCCTGGGCCCTGTCGCAGTCGCGCCCTCTGCATCCCCAGTAGTTACGCCACTGGTGAGGGTAGGTGTGAGGGGAGAGAGAGAGAGTGTGAATATATATGTGTGAGGGTAGGTGTGAGGGGAGAGAGTGTGAATATATATGTGTGAGTTAGTGTTTATTGTGCAATTATACATAATGTGTATTCTGTGTGTGAGTGTGTGTGTAAGTGAGAGAGAATGTGTGTGTGTGTCTCTTTCTGTATGTGTGAGTCTGTGTGTGAAAGAGTGAGGTTAGTTGTGTGCGAGAGAGAATGTATGTGAGTGTGTGTGTGAGCTAGAGAGTGTGTGAGAGTGTGAATATCTATGTGTGAGTTAGTGTTTATACTGCTATTATACATAATGTGTACTCTGCTTTTTTTTGCTGTGCTGTGCATGGCGCAAGAGTGTTCAGGTTTGGCCTTTACTGTGCATGTGTATATAGTGTCATATATTTACCCCATGGATACGACAGCAAGCTCTTCATACAACTCCATACTAGGGACTACATAACATTATGAAATAAGGCATTGTTTTACAATTTGAATATGTTTGATATTCCATTCACAACACTGTATAAGTAACTTTATATGTACCTATCAGTAAATAAAAACCACTGCTGTGGACATCACTATCCTCTTGCAATAGGACCAGCTGGATGGCAAAAACACAAAATCAGTGCTAGTAATTAGAATTAAAAAATAACTATTGACCATGCCAAAAAAGTTGAAAACAAAAGTTTTGAGTGAGGAAAAGAGAAGTTAAATTCTGGCTTCACTAGCAGAGGGATACAGTGAGACGGTGGTTCATAAGAACAAGGTCAACAGCAGTTATTGGGGACAACAAAGCTAAAGACCGTCAGAGGTCGAAAACGATTCTCCCCTGCCCAGGATGACGACCAAATCATTTGAATGTCACGCAACAGCTGTAGGATGACATCAAGTGACCTACAAAAAGAATTGCAAATAGCAGCTGGAGTGAAGTGCACAGCGAGGACGGTAAAAAACAGGCTCCTAAGGAGAGGGCTGAAATCTTGCAGAGCTAGAAAAAAGAAGAGCCAGGCAGAGGTTTGCAAAAGACCATAAGGATTGGACCATAGAGGACTGAAGTAAGGTTATCTTCTCTGATGAATCCCATTGAAAACCTCTTGAATGTGATCAAGAGGAAGATGGATGGTCACAAGCCATCAAACAAAGCCGAGCTGTTTGAATATTTGTGCCAGGAGTGGCATAAAGTCACCCAACAGCAATGTGAAAGACTGGTGGAGAGCATGTCAAGACTCATGACAGCTGTGATTGTAAGGTTATTCCACCAAATATTCATTTCTGAACTCTTGCAACGTTAAAACATTAGTAATGTGTTGTTTAAAACTTAATATGAAGATGATTTATTTGCATTATTTGAGGTCTGAAAACACTGCATCTTCGTTATTTTGACCAGTTGTTATTTTCAGCAAATAACTGCTCTAAATGACAATATTTTTATTTGGAATTTGGAGAAAATGTTATCAGTAGTAAAATGAACATTTTTGTTTTATTTTATAAACACAAACCTATAAATAGTAAAACCGGAGGAACTTATGATTTTGCAGTGGTCTCTTAATTTTTTCCAGAGCTGGATGTGCTTATATTTAACAATTACATGCATTTACAGAACACATTTGCTAAAATATTTCCACACTATTGGGGACATGAGTCTGAAAGACCACAGATTGTATAACGCGTTTAACCCTCAAAGACAGATGCCATTTCTAAACTGTGTACTAGTCTGTGTGATAGGTATATCCTTCTTATGCATCTGTTCATAAAATGTTTAATTATGCATAGAAAACAACTTTGCAATATACTTTCATTATTTATTTTGCCCACTTTTTCATGTAATTTGGCTCTGAAAATTGTAGATTTTCTAATTTTCAAAAATTAAAATGCACCCTGCTGATTGGTTAAGGCTAACTCTGCTACATATCTATCCTTAATTGGCTTTTACTGATAACAACTGCAAAATATTGCATGTTGAACTAACATTATGACATTGGTTAGACTTGTTGTCTGTAGATTCAAGCTCGGATTGGTAAATCATGGAGTTTGGCTATTGAAAAACAGTTACATTAAAAAGGATGTTAATTTATTTTAAAAACATTTTGACTAAGAAAGTAAGAAGTTACTCAATAGCAGGGGTTTTAAAGTCTTAGGTGGTGGGCCGCCTCCCCTCTGACAAAATATACAAGACAGCTGCCCTCATAATAGAAGTTACTTTACTTTTTCTCTTTAAAGAAAATTGTAATTTTTTTTCTTTTTAGTTTTAATTTGTGGAATTTATTTACATCTCATCCAGGCTTCATACAATTCTCAAGAGCTGATTATGCTCAAGCAGATGAGTGTATCACTCACATTTTAATTTGCACTTTATTGCTCCTGTGTTAAATGCAAGTTACTGATCAATAAACACAATGCAGTTACTAAGTGATTTTGACCTCAGTGCATTTCTTCCACCTCCATCCCACCCTTTCTCTCAAAAAAAAAAAGTTCTCTGTTTTGCCAAAGGTCAGCTGCTGCCTGTGGTTTCCATAGGATAGTGCACAGTGTCACTGCTCCCTCACTTCCCCTTATTCCTTTAAATGCTCAAGCGCCGTCTTCTGGGGAGGCCGCCTCACAGTTTGAAAACCACAGTTCTGTAGCAACACAATAGAAATGTTGTGTAATTGCAAGATGTTAAGGCTGAACATGCTACATATATGCACATAATTGGCTTTAACAGATAAGCAATGCAAAACAATGCACTTTATACTAACAATATGATAGTGGCTAGTGTTATTGTCCGCAGACTCGTGCCCAGATTGTCCCCTCCAACCAAGGCAAGTCGTCGGGGAAGTTTAACTTTTGAAAAACAAATTGCAGCAGACATGTAAATTTGATTTAAAAATGTTTAGACTTGAGCGACGTTATTCTATAGCAAAACAAAAAAAGTCTTGTACTGTCCCTTTAATATGTGCACACTGTGTTTTGTTGCACAAATGTGCATGCTGGTGAATGATTGTGTTAGTGTGTGTGACAGTGCTAGTGCGTGTGTGCCCACGTAGTTTAGAATTGTTTATGTACCCCTGTAAATTACAGCATCAGTGGGAATATAACTATTTATTTCCGTATGTGTGTATCTAATGTGTATCACTGTATTAATGTGTGCCTATCTTGTATCTCTGTATTAGTGTGGGAATTCCTAAAGTGACATAGTTTTAGTGAATCGTGTATAGAATCACATAGGTATAGGAAAGACTAGAGAGGCCATTCTAGTCTTAGTGACTCTATAGACCCATGTATCACATTTTAGAGTGAGTCCCTGAAGGGCAGAGAATTTTTTCCTGTGTGTATCACATCATTGCTGCACATGTACTTTTGCTCCTCAGCAAGTTCCCAGTTCACTGCTGACTGTCTGATGTTGGCTGTGGGTGAGATATTTTTATACGTTTGCAGAAATCACTATGTATTTAGAGCTGAGCTCAGCCTTTAATTTACCATACTGAGAACACAAAGAATTTTAATGACAAAGTGAGTACATTATACCTCCTCCCCCCACTGTGGGGTCTCTTTCCAACAAATTAACCCCTAGACTCTAAGAAAGTTGTTTTCACTATATGTTGTCAAAATGTTTTTATTTCTTTTGATTTATTGGGATATTGGAAGAATTCTGTTCTGTATCTGAATATATCACGCTGCATTAAAAAGGAAACACATACACCGAGATTACACGTTTTGCGTTAACAGGGGTGCGGTGCTAACACTTAGTTTCTGCTCACCACTCACCTACAAACAACGCTGGTATTACAGGTTTTTTGCAACCCGGCGTTAGCCTCTAAAAAGTGAGCGAAGAGCAAAATTTAGTTCCACATCTAACTGTAATACCAGCGCTGCTTACGGTAGCGGTGAGCTGGTTGAACGTGCTCGTGCACGATTTCCCCATAGGAAACAATGGGGCAGAATCGGCTTAAAAAAAAACCTAACACCTGCAGAAAAGCAGCGTTCAGCTCCTAACGCAGCCCCATTGTTTCCTATGGGAAAATACTTTTTATGTCTACACCTAACACCCTAACATGAACCCTGAGTCTAAACACCCCTAATCTTACACTTATTAACCCCTAATATGCCGCCCCCGACATCGCTGACACCTGCATTATATTATTAACCCCTAATCTGCCTCTACGGACACCGCCGCCACCTACATTATACTTATGAACCCCTAATCTGCTGCCCCCAACATCGCCGACACCTACATTATAGTTATTAACCCCTAATCTGCCCCCCCAACGTCGCCGCAACTATATTAAATGTTTTAACCCCTAATATGCCGCCACTATAATAAAGTTATTAACCCCTAAACCTAAGTCTAACCCCTAACCCTAACACCCCTTAACTTAAATATAATTTAAATAAATCTAAATAAAATTAGTACAATTAAATAAATTATTCCTATTTAAAACTAAATACTTACCTATAAAATAAACCCTAAGCTAGCTACAATATAACTAATAATTACATTGTAGCTATTTTAGGATTTATTTTTATTTTACAGGCAACTTTGTATTTATTTTAACTAGGTAGAATAGTTATTAAATAGTTATTAACTATTTAATAACTACCTAGCTAAAATAAAAACAAATTTACCTGTAAAATAAAACCTAACCTAAATTACAATTAGACCTAACACTACACTATAATTAAAATAATTTCCTAAATTAACTACAATTAACTACAATTAAATTAAATAAACTAAAGTACGAAAAAAAAATAAACACTAAATTACAGAAAATAATACAATAATTACAAGAATTTTAAACTAATTACACCTAATCTAATCCCCCTAATAAAATAAAAAAGCCCCCCAAAATAATAAAAAATCTCTACCCTATACTAAATTAAAAATAGCCCTTAAAAGGGCTTTTTGCGGGGAATTGCCCCAAAGTAATTAGCTCTTTTACCTGTAAAAAAAAAATACAATACCCCCCCCAAACATTACAACCCACACAACCAACCCTACTCTAAAACCCACCCAATCCCCCCTTAATAAAACCTAACACTAACCCCTTGAAGATCACCCTACCTTGAGATGTCTTCATCCGATCCGGGCAGAAGTGGTCCTCCAGAAGGGCAAAAGTCTTCATCTGATCCGGCCAGAAGAGGACCTCCAGACGGGCAGAAGTCTTCATCCAGATGGCATCTTCTATCTTCATCCATCCGGAGCGAAGCGGGTCCATCTTCAAGCCAGCCGACGCGGAGCATCCTCTTCTTCCGACGACTCCTGACGAATGAAGGTTCTTTTAAATGACATCATCCAAGATGGCGTCCCTTGAATTCCGATTGGCTGATAGGATTCCATCAGCCAATCGGAATTAAGGTAGGAAAAATCCTATTGGCTGATGCAATCAGCCAATAGGATTGAGCTTGCATTCTATTGGCTGTTCCAATCAGCCAATAGAATGTGAGCTCAATCCTATTGGCTGATTTTTCCTACCTTAATTCTGATTGGCTGATAGAATCCTATCAGCCAATCGGAAATCAAGGGACACCATCTTGGATGACGTCATTTAAAGGAACCTTCATTCTTCAGTTGGATGTCAGTGGAAGAGGATGCTCCGCGTCGGCTGGCTTGAAGATGGACCCGCTCCAGATGGATGAAGATAGAAGATGCCGCCTGGATGAAGACTTCTGCCCCTCTGGAGGTCCTCTTCTGCCCGGATCGGATGAAGACTTCTGGCCGTCTGGAGGTCCACTTCTGCCCGGTTAGGTGAAGACGTCTCAAGGTAGGGTGATCTTCAAGGGGGTAGTGTTAGGTTTTATTAAGGGGGTATTGGGTGGGTTTTAGAGTAGGGTTGGGTGTGCGGGTGGTGGGTTTTAATGTTGGGGGGGTATTGTAATTTTTTTACAGGTAAAAGAGCTGATTACTTTGGGGCAATGCCCCGCAAAAGGCCCTTTTAAGGGCTATTTGTAATTTAGTATAGGGTAGGGATTTTTATTATTTTGGGGGGCTTTTTATTTTATTAGGGGGATTAGAGTAGGTGTAATTAGTTTAAAATTCTTGTAATTATTTTATTATTTCTTGTAATTTAGTGTTTGTTTGTTTTTTGAACTTTATTTTATTTTATTGTAATTAGTTTAATTTAATTTAGGTAATTAATTTATTTATATTGTAGTGTTAGATGTAATTGTAACTTAGGTTAGGGTTTATTTTACAGGTAAATTTGTACTTATTTTAGCTAGGTAGTTATTAAATAGTTAATAACTATTTAGTAACTATTGTACCTAGTTAAAATAAATACAAACTTGCCTGTAAAATAAAAATAAATCCTAAAATAGCTACAATGTAACTATTAGTTATATTGTAGCTATTTTAGGGTTTATTTCATAGGTAAGTATTTAGTTTTAAATAGGAATATTTAATTTAATTGTAGTAATTGTATTTTGTTTTATTTAAATTATATTTAAGTTAGGGGGGTGTTAGGGTTAGGGTTAGACTTAGGTTTAGGGGTTAATAAATTTAATATAGTTGCGGCGATGTTGTGGGCGGCAGATTAGGGGTTAATAAATGTAGGTAGGTGTCGGCGATTTTAGGGACGGCAGATTAGGGGTTAACAACTTTAGTTAACTGTTTGCGATATGGGGGGGCCTCAGTTTAGGGGCTAATATGTAGTTTATGGATGTTAGTGTACTTTTTATCACAGTGTTAGCCCATAAAACTCTTAACTACTGACTTTTAAACGCGGTATCAGTCTTGACAGGAGAGGGTGTACCGCTCACTTTCTCCAATACTCGTAATACCGGCTTTAGGAAAATCCCATTAAAAAGATATGATACACAATTTACATAAGGGGATTTGCGGTATGCTCGAGTCCCGAAAGAAAAGTGAGCGGTACACCTTTACCTGCCAGACTCGTAATACCAGCGGGCGTTAAAAAGCAGCATTGGGACCTCTCAACGCTGCTTTTTAAGGCTAACGCAAGACTCGTAATCTAGCCGATAGCATTTATAAATAAGGGATGCAAGTGAGATTAAAATAAAAACAATTCATAGGCAGATGCTATTTTAGGGTTGGGCTATGGTTGAGTATTTGGTTAGGGCTACAGTAAGGGCTAATTATGGGTTGTGGTCAGAATCAATGCTAACTCCTTGGATGCCAAAGTGCATTGTGAAGCAATGGCTAATAAAAAAAACTGTACCCTCCGTGTCAGTTGTCAAAGTAATGCACAGGTGACACTGCTATGGTGTATTATGTCCATAGTGACAAAGCAGCCACAGCCACATTGTAGCTGTAATATTATAGCAGATATGAAATTACATTGGGGAAATATTTACAGCTAGAACATAACATATTACCAGCACCATGTTCCATGTAAAGCGTTTGTGCTGATTAATTACATGTATAGTGCAGATAAAAAGGATAAATCTCATGATAAATACTACCAACATACATAATGTCAGTACAGGTATATACCTAAAGTGGTCCTTATGTAGTGCAAATGAATTAATTTGCAATACGTTGTAGCTTTCTGTGCCAGGCAAGGTGTAAACCTTAGTATAAACTCTAGAAACACCTATGACAAATTAAATGGACAGTCAATTCCTAAAATGTTATTGTTTAAAAAAATAGATAATCCCTTTATTACCCAGTTTTGCATAACCAACATGGTCATATTAATGTACTTTTTACCTCTGTAATTAACTTGTTTCTAAGCCTCTGCAGACTGCCCCCTGATCACATGGCTATTTATTATCGATTGACTTGCATTTTAGCCAATTAGTGCAGTGCCTGCCACAACTTCACAGGCATGAGCACAATGTTATATATATGGCTCACATGAATTAGCAGTCTCTTGTGAAAAGCTAATAAAAAAAGCATGTGACAAGAGGCTGTCCGTAGTGGCTTAGAAAAAGGCAGAAATTTAGAGGTTTAAATGTTATAAAGTATATTAATATAACAATGTGTTGGTTGTGCAAAGCTGGGGAATGGGTAGTAAAGATGTTATCTATCTTTTTAATCTATAACAATTGTGGTGTTTACTGTCTCTTTAAGTTAACCCCTTGCAAGACAGAAAGGGTTGCAGCACATTGTTTTTCAATGTATTGCCACCGTAACAAAAACAGAAGTTAATTTTCTATCGAAAATTGTGCTATGTGGCATATTGTCAACTGTAATGTACTTTTGAATGACATTAGAACATGGAATCTAATGATAGTAATGTTCAATAGTAGCATATCACTGTTGCCTGATACCTGTGCTGGGTCTTTCTGGTCTGATCTGGTCAAGACCACTTTTTGTTCAGTGGGTTTTCCCACAAGTAATATAATTAGACACGAAACAGGAATAAATGGAAAAAAATAGCATCGCAAACAAAAGTGCAATTATTCAATTTAGTTTTTTTTATTTTTGAGAAAAAAATCGTAGTTTACAAAATTGTATGCTGGTACAATACAAATAAGCTTTAAATGAAATATATTACTAAATGTTCCCTCCTTGCAATGACTGAAACATACTGCAAACTCTTGAACGTAATCAGCATTGCAGGACACAGTGAGCTGTCTTGTTACAGTTTAAGAGCTAAATGAGAATTCTTATGTTGGAACGCATAATATTGTTTGCAGTTAATATCCTCTTTGGGGTGACATAAGCACTGGGATCATGTATTAAAGATGACTCTGACCTACATACAGTACCTTGCCAAATTATTAGACCCGTTGGTCAAAAATAGTAATTTTGATATTCATTTCCTACTTATTCTTAGTAGTGTTGACTGATTTTTTAGTTTCGTAACCATTTCTTATTCTCTGTTAAATTGGCAACATCTGCAATACATATTTACGTGTAATTTGATGTAATATTACTAAAATATTTGGTGAATTAACAAATCTATACGGTTTTGCATATGGGGAAACTAACCGCTAGATTTAGAGTTCTGCGGCCAAAGGGGTGCGTTAGCAACGCGTGCTTTTTTTCTCCCGATTCCATCAGCCAATCAGAATTTTCCTACCTTAATTCCGATTGGCTGATAGAATCCTATCAGCCAATCGGAATTCGATGGACGCCATCTTGGATGACGTCATTTAAAGGAACCGTCATTCGGCGAGTAGGCGTCGGTAGAAGAGGATGGATCCGCGTCGGCTGGAAGAAGATGGCTCCGCTCTGCTCCGGATGGATGAAGATAGAAGATGCTGCTTGGATGAAGATGTCTACCGGTCCGGATATCCTCTTCTGCCCGGATAGGATGAAGACTTCTGCCACTCCGGATGTCTTCTTTTGGTCCATCGGTGCCCGGTTCGGTGAAGATGACTCAAGGTAGGGAGATCTTCAGGGGGATAGTGTTAGGTTTATTTAAGGGGGGGTTTGGGTTAGATTAGGGGTATGTGGGTGGTGGGTTGTAATGTTGTAATGTTTTAAGGGCTGGTAAGGTAAAAGAGCTTTTCTATTTTTATTTTAGAATAGGGTAGGGTATTTTTTTATTTTGGGGGGCTTTGTTATTTTATTAGGGGGCTTAGAGTAGGTGTAATTAGCTTAAAATTGTTGTAATCTTTTTCTAATGTTTGTAAATTATTTTTTTATTTTTTGTAACTTAGTTCTTTTTTTATTTTTTGTACTTTAGTTAGTTTATTTAATTGTATTTATTTGTAGGTATTTTATGTAATTAATTTATTGATAGTGTAGTGTTAGGTTTAATTGTAGGTAATTGTAGGTAGTTTATTTAATTAATTTATTGATAGTGTAGTGTTAGGTTTAATTGTAACTTTGGTTAGGATTTATTTTACAGGTAATTTTGTAATTATTTTAACTAGGTAGCTATTAAATAGTTATTAACTATTTAATAGCTATTGTACCTGGTTAAAATAATTACAAAGTTGCCTGTAAAATAAATATTAATCCTAAAATAGCTACAATATAATTATAATTTATATTGTAGCTATATTAGGGTTTATTTTACAGGTAAGTATTTAGCTTTAAATAGGAATAATTTAATAGAGTAGCGGTGAGGTCCAGTAGGCAGATTAGGGGTTAATACTTTAAGTTAGGTGTCGGTGATGTTAGGGAGGGCAGATTAGGGGTTAATAATATTTATTATAGGGTTATTGAGACGGGAGTGAGGCGGATTAGGGGTTAATAACTTTATTATAGTAGCGGTGAGGTCCGGTCAGCAGATTAGGGGTTAATAAGTGTAGGTAGGTAGCGGCGACGTTGGGGGCGGCAGATTAGGGGTTAATAAATATAATATAGGTGTCGGCGGGGTTAGGGGCAGCAGATTAGGGGTACATAGGGATAACGTAGGTTGCGGCGGTGTGCGGTCGGCAGATTAGGGGTTAAAATTTTTTATTAGATTGGCAGCAATGTGGGGGGGGGCTCGGTTTAGGGGTACATAGGTAGTTTATGGGTGTTAGTGTACTTTAGAGCACAGTAGTTAAGAGCTTTATGAACTGGCGTTAGCCCAGAAAGCTCTTAACTCCTGGCTTTTCTCTGCCGCTGGTGTCTTGTCGTTAGATTTCTAACGCTCACTTCAGCCAAGGCTCTAAATACCGGCGTTAGAAAGATCCCATTGAAAAGATAGGATACCCAAATGGCGTAGGGGGATCTGCGGTATGGAAAAGTCGCGGCTGCAAAGTGAGCGTTAGACCCTTTCCTGACTGACTCTAAATACCAGCGGGCCCCTAACGCTGGTTTTGACGGCTAATGCCAAACTCTAAATCTAGGCGTAAGTGACTTATTGTTAAAAAAAAGTCAGTCAAATTCGCCTGTTGAAGGCAAAAAACAAGACTGCTGAAATTGTAGGTGTATCAGATAGATGGATTTTGGAGATGGTTTCCGAGCAGGGTTTCTGTCTAACAGGCCCTCTCCAGTTTATCATCGCTGAACAGTTCTCTCGGACACCTTGATGCCTGCACACTGAATGTGTTTAGTACAGACTCTGACAGGCAGTTTCCTATTTTGAGTGCAGATATCTCGAATTCTTCTGTAAGTTCTTGGTGTGGTAATGCATAATTGGGATTTAGTTGAACACATCAGGTACACCTATAACAAGAGGAATATATGTGCAGGAATCAATCACAGCTAGCTCCCAGTAATGCATTGCAGCTACTGAGTGTCCTTTCAAAAAAGGATATCAATGGAATAAAGCAAATATAATAATAGAAGTAAATTGGAAAGTTGTATAAAGTTGTATAAAATTGCATGCTCTACCTTGAAACATGAAAGAAATATTTTGACTTTTCATTGACAGGGTATTTTGTAGAAAAATCATGAGATAAAAATGTTGTAAATCATTGTGATTGAGTCCATACTTAGAAACCACTCTGTGGTGCTTTGCGGGTATGAAGTTATATTAAGATACAGTGTAACCTTTTTTTTATATTTACTGCCCCTTTAAAAGGACATTAAACACTTTTTGGTATTGTGTAACAATTGCGTTTGTCCCATGTTCCCTAGAGGGACCAAAAAGCAAATTCTGTAACCTGCAAATGAAATAGCATTTTGGTAATTTGCAGCATTTTAAAAACATTGGTTGCATATTTTGCTTTTCTGCTTTTATCGGCGGTTTGGAGCAAGGCACATTATTTTATAAAAAATATGTTTAATGTCCCTTTAATGCTGACATTGATAGGGATTGCCGGTCCTAAAATACAATTAGAAATATGATCCAGACTATAATGTAAAATGTTTTTCATTAATCAAGGCATCTGGTCCACATAAACAAAAAAAAAGACAATGTTTCAAGTCCAAAGGCCTTAACAATTTAATTACAGACATTATTAAGGGCCTTCAGGCTTGAAGCATCTATTTTTATTGATGTGGACCCCATATTTTAATGAATAAAGATACTTGTACATTATAGAGCAGCTGAGTTCTATTTCTGAGATGTGTAGCCTGATATGGAGGATAGCTGGTATGACCTGGGGCATATTCCATCTGAGTAACCAATTCTTACACACACTATTGTGATACATTTCTATTTAGATATTGATTAGGGAATCCCTATCATTGTACAGCTGTTGATGATGTAATTTACAAGAGTACATTAACAGATTGGTTACTGATACCTACATTTATGTTATAGGGAAGCGAGTTTGGGTGGAGGGTTGTACCCCACCCTGAGTAATTGGTAGTGTGTTTTTCTTGAGGTTTCACTAAATCCCTTGGCTGTTGGTGGGACAGAGACTCTCTGTGTGCTGGTCGGTGGCAACCGCCCCTTACACACATTTCTGCCAAGGGCTGAAAACTGAAAGTACAATTTGTGTTTAACCATTTCACTTCCAAAGAATATTACTGAGCATAACATTTCAGTATACAAATACACTTCCCAAAGATACCGATTCCGAATATGAATTATACTGCATCATTCTTCTCTGCATCAGCGATTTTCACCTGTCATGTTTCTGTTCCATTTCCTAGGGAGTGTGTCAGCATTTAATATTGACACCAGAAGGCCGCAGGTGTTCCGAGGGCCAGAAGATTCTCAGTTTGGGTACAAAGTTCTACAGCATGAGGCACAGGGGCAAAAATGGTACGTTATCTCTTCATGACCCGGGCTCTTGTTTTCCTTTCACTAGCTATAACTTACTTGCCAATTCCTGTATAACACTGATGTCTTCAACTTGCCAAATAAAAAAATATTTGTATTAAAAGGAGTACTGGCCTCAGTACTCAGTCTTGTATCGTTACACAGTCCTCAGTCTTGTATCGTTACACAGGACATTTTTCAAATCTCTTCAACATTGCTGTAACATTGCTTCAATCAATGGTGCTAAATGTTAATTTGTATGTTGTATCATATGTTACTTTGTGTGTTAATTTAATTTGTGGTATATTAGAAATTGGTATTTTGTTGAATAGTACAGTATACTCATCTTTGGGGAAAGTAAGGCAAATTGTTTCACAGTATGTTTATTTTGTGACATTGTGTTAGTTTGTGAAACACTGATTTCTTACAAGGTGTGTTACATCTTTGTTCATGATGGTAATATATTTACACCATGTAGGCTGTGTGCATGTGACTCACAGCTAATACACCAGTAGGCTGTGTGCATGTGACTCACAGCTAATACACCAGTAGGCTCTGTGCATGTGACTCACAGCTAATACACCAGTAGGCTGTGTGCATGTGACTCACAGCTAATACACCAGTAGGCTGTGTGCATGTGACTCACAGCTAATACACCAGTAGGCTCTGTGCATGTGACTCACAGCTAATACACCAGTAGGCTGTGTGCATGTGACTCACAGCTAATACACCAGTAGGCTGTGTGCATGTGACTCACAGCTAATACACCAGTAGGCTGTGTGCATGTGACTCACAGCTAATACACCAGTAGGCTGTGTGCATGTGACTCACAGCTAATACACCAGTAGGCTGTGTGCATGTGACTCACAGCTAATACACCAGTAGGCTGTGTGCATGTGACTCACAGCTAATACACCAGTAGGCTGTGTGCATGTGACTCACAGCTAATATACCAGTAGGCTGTGTGCATGTGACTCACAGCTAATACACCAGTAGGTTGTGTGCATGTGACTCACAGCTAATACACCAGTAGGCTGTGTGCATGTGACTCACAGCTAATATACCAGTAGGTTGTGTGCATGTGACTCACAGCTAATACACCAGTAGGCTGTGTGCAAGTGACTCACAGCTAATACACCAGTAGGCTGTGTGCATGTGACTCACAGCTAATATACCAGTAGGTTGTGTGCATGTGACTCACAGCTAATATACCAGTAGGCTGTGTGCATGTGACTCACAGCTAATATACCAGTAGGTTGTGTGCATGTGACTCACAGCTAATATACCAGTAGGCTGTGTGCATGTGTCTCACAGCTAATATACCAGTAGGCTGTGTGCATGTGTCTCACAGCTAATACACCAGTAGGCTGTGTGCATGTGACTCACAGCTAATATACCAGTAGGCTGTGTGCATGTGACTCACAGCTAATACACCAGTAGGCTGTGCGCATGTGACTCACAGCTAATACACCAGTAGGTTGTGTGCATGTGACTCACAGCTAATATACCAGTAGGCTGTGTGCATGTGACTCACAGCTAATATACCAGTAGGTATTTGTGCATGTGACTCACAGCTAATACACCAGTAGGCTGTGTGCATGTGACTCACAGCTAATATACCAGTAGGCTGTGTGCATGTGACTCACAGCTAATACACCAGTAGGCTGTGTGCATGTGACTCACAGCTAATACACCAGTAGGTATTTGTGCATGTGACTCACAGCTAATACACCAGTAGGTATTTGTGCATGTGACTCACAGCTAATACACCGGTAGGCTGTGTGCATGTGACTCACAGCTAATATACCAGTAGGCTGTGTGCATGTGACTCACAGCTAATACACCAGTAGGCTGTGTGCATGTGTCTTACAGCTAATATACCAGTAGGCTGTGTGCATGCGACTCACAGCTAATACACCAGTAGGCTGTGTGCATGTGACTCACAGCTAATACACCAGTAGGCTGTGTGCATGTGTCACACAGCTAATACACCAGTAGGCTTTGTGCATGTGACTCACAGCTAATACACCAGTAGGTATTTGTGCATGTGACTCACAGCTAATACACCAGTAGGCTGTGTGCATGTGACTCACAGCTAATATACCAGTAGGCTGTGTGCATGTGACTCACAGCTAATACACCGTAGGCTTTGTGCATGTGACTCACAGCTAATACACCAGTAGGCTTTGTGCATGTGACTCACAGCTAATACACCAGTAGGCTGTGTGCATGTGACTCACAGCTAATATACCAGTAGGCTGTGTGCATGCTCATTCTCCTCACTTTAATACTCCATGTAACTCACTTCTATGAAATATATATATGTCTGTTCATACCACACTAAAATGTGAATAAAAAAAACTATAGAGGCGCCAAAGAGTGAGATGTGTAAAAAAAAATGTGATCTGCAAAATGTAAAATAAACAATTGCAATTATCAATAGCTGTTTAAAATGACAATTAAAAAACCTGTAGTATCTCAAAATTACAAAAAAAAAGGGATAAAAAAAATAATAAAAAACATTGAAGGTGAACCACAGCAGTATATAAACACCAATAGTCCAATAGTTACAAAAGAGTAAAAAAATAGAAAGAACGTCCACAGATGAGGATCAAGGGGTCTTACTCATGCAGAGTACAGACAGCTTTACTTGTAATGTCCAGCCAGACACTCGAGAGAACTAAAACAATGGAAAAGAAGAAGAAAGCGCCTCATAGCGTAGACTAACTTGTGTAAAGGAAATGCAAACAAAGAGATGAAATTTACTCACATGAAGGAAGGCACTAATAAGTGCAATATAGGCAGGCTGGGTCCTCAAAGTCGCCCAACAGAGTCAATCTCAACGGCATTCACAGCAAACAGCAAGGTACGCTGAAGGATAGCCACACACAGCGGCAGCACTAAATCCGTGTCAGGATACAGCCAGACCGCTTCTACAGCAGCAGCACAGGAGACATTCCGATGGAGCTGGCAAGTGGCCACACACAGCGGTGCATAGCGGCAGCACAGGATGGACTTCAGGGAGAGACTAGGCTCCCAAATAGATTCCGGTAAAATTCCAATAGGGGGATGGTGAAAGAAGTGCAGTTAATGTAATAAACAGGCACTAAAGTCTGAACAACCCCCCTAATGGTCAAGAAGTCTCAGCAGCAGAAGTTTATTTAAAAGGTTAAAAACAATTTTGCATATAGCAACGCGTTTCTCAGTGACACAGCACGTTTAATCAGGTCTACCCTATGACGTGCTTTCTTCTTCTTTTCCATTGTTTTAAAGCGACAGTCAACACCAGAATTTTTGTTGTTTTAAAAGATAAATAATCCCTTTATTACCCATTCCCCAGTTTTGTCTGACCAACACAGTTATATTAATATACTTTTTACCTCTGTGATTAACTTGTATCAAAGCATCTTCTTACAGCCCCCTGATCACATGACATTTTATTTATTATCTATTGACTTTCATTTTAGCCAATTAGTGCAGTGTCTGCCACAATCCACGGGCATGATCACAATGTTATCTATATGGTTTACCTGAACTAGCTCTCCCCTGTTGTGAAAAGCAAATAAAAAAGCATATGATCAGAGGCGGCCTTTAAGGGCTTAAAAATTATCATATGAGCCTTCCTAGGATTAGCTTTCAACTAAGAATACCAAGAGAACAAAGCAACATTAGTAAATTGGAAACTTGTTTAAAATTACATTCCCTATTTGAAACATGAAAGTTTTTTTGGACTTGACTGTCCCTTTAATTCACTTCTAGCTTCATATGCATTTTTTACTAGAAGAGACAACTTTACAATTGTTGAAAGTGAAAAGAGATCAACAAGTCTTAAAGAGGCAAATGGATTTTTTCAAAAGTAAGAATACATCAATCTCATCTCTGACGCGGGCCTTATAGACACAGCAAGAAATATGAATTTAATAAGATTGTCACACACTTTGTGGTACACTGAACTAAACCTTCAGTATGAAGGGAATACTGACCCACAGGCAGGTACTATATGGAGCAGTGTGTCAATGTATTATGCCATATTATTTGTGGAAAGGCATTTTAATTTGATGTAACTGATTCATTTTTCCCCCAGAATACATATTTGTTACAATATACTTATTTGTTAGATAAAGTGTATAGCATTTAGTAGAGAGTTCTAAGCTGTTGCCCAGTATGCTTATTTGTGTTAGGGTATGTACATTTGCTAACCAGTATGCTTATATGTGTTAGGGTATGTACATTTGCTAACCAGTATGCTTATATGTGTTAGGGTATGTACATTTGATAACCAGTATGCTTATATGTGTTAGTGTATGTACATTTGCTAACCAGTATGCTTATATGTGTTAGGGTATGTACATTTGCTAACCAGTAGGCTTATTTGTGTTATGGTATGTATATATGCTAACCAGTATGATTATATGTGTTGGGGTATGTACATATGCTAACCAGTATGCTTATTTGTGTTAGGGTATGTACATTTGCTAACCAGTATGCGTATATGTGTTAGGGTATGTACATTTGCTAACCAGTAGGCTTATTTGTGTTAGTGTATGTACATTTGCTAACCAGTATGCTTATTTGTGTTAGGGTATGTATATTTGCTAACCAGTAGGCTTATTTGTGTTAGGGTATGTAATATGCTAACCAGTATGATTATATGTGTTAGGGTATGTATATATGCTAACCAGTATGCTTATTTGTGTTAGGGTATGTACATATGCTAACCAGTAGGCTTATTTGTGTTAGGGTATGTACATATGCTAACCAGTAGGCTTATTTGTGTTAGGGTATGTACATTTGCTAACCAGTAGGCTTATATGTGTTAGGGTATGTACATTTGCTTATCAGTATGCTTATTTGTGTTAGTGTATGTACATATGCTAACCAGTATGCTTATATGTGTTAGGGTATGTCCATTTGCTTATCAGTATGCTTATTTGTGTTAGTGTATGTACATATGCTAACCAGTATGCTTATATGTGTTAGGGTATGTACATTTGCTTATCAGTATGCTTATTTGTGTTAGTGTAGTACATTTTGCTAACCAGTAGCCTTATATGTGTTAGGGTATGTACATTTGGTAACCAGTAGGCTTATATGTGTTAGGGTATGTACATTTGCTTATCAGTATGCTTATTTGTGTTAGTGTATGTACATATGCTAACCAGTATGCTTATATGTGTTGGGTATGTACATTTGCTTATCAGTATGCTTATTTGTGTTAGTGTATGTACATTTGCTAACCAGTATGCTTATTTGTGTTAGGGTATGAACATTTGCTAACCAGTAGCCTTATATGTGTTAGTGTATGTACATATGCTAACCAGTATGCTTATATGTGTTAGGGTATGTACATTTGCTTATCAGTATGCTTATTTGTGTTAGTGTATGTACATTTGGTAACCAGTATGCTTATTTGTGTTAGGGTATGAACATTTGCTAACCAGTAGGCTTATATGTGTTAGGGTATGTACATTTGCTAACCAGTAGGCTTATTTGTGTTAGGGTGTGTACATATGCTAACCAGTATGCTTATTTGTGTTAGGGTATGTACATTTGCTAACCAGTATGAGTATATGTGTTAGGGTATGTACATTTGCTAACCAGTATGCGTATATGTGGTTAGGGTATGTACATTTGCTAACCAGTAGGCTTATTTGTGTTAGTGTATGTACATTTGCTAACCAGTATGCTTATTTGTGTTAGGGTATGTATATTTGCTAACCAGTATCCTTATTTGTGTTAGGGTATGTATATTTGCTAACCAGTAGGCTTATTTGTGTTAGGGTATGTATATATGCTAACCAGTATGATTATATGTGTTAGGGTATGTATATATGCTAACCAGTATGCTTATTTGTGTTAGGGTATGTACATATGCTAACCAGTAGGCTTATTTGTGTTAGGGTATGTACATATGCTAACCAGTAGGCTTATTTGTGTTAGGGTATGTACATTTGCTAACCAGTAGGCTTATATGTGTTAGGGTATGTACATTTGCTTATCAGTATGCTTATTTGTGTTAGTGTATGTACATATGCTAACCAGTATGCTTATATGTGTTAGGGTATGTACATTTGCTTATCAGTATGCTTATTTGTGTTAGTGTATGTACATTTGCTAACCAGTATGCTTATTTGTGTTAGGGTATGAACATTTGCTAACCAGTAGCCTTATATGTGTTAGGGTATGTACATTTGGTAACCAGTATGCATATTTGTGTTAGGGTATGAACATTTGCTAACCAGTAGGCTTATATGTGTTAGGGTATGTACATTTGCTAACCAGTAGGCTTATTTGTGTTAGGGTATGTACATTTGCTAACCAGTATGCTTATTTGTGTTAGGGTATGTACATTTGCTAACCAGTATGCTTATATGTGTTAGGGTATGTACATTTGCTAACCAGTATGCTTATTTGTGTTAGGGTATGTACATATGCTAACCAGTAGGTTTATATGTGTTAGGGTATGTACATTTGCTTATCAGTGTGCTTATTTGTGTTAGGGTATGTACATTTGCTAACCAGTATGCTTATTTGTGTTAGGGTATGTACATTTGCTAACCAGTGTGCTGATTTGTGTTAGGGTATGTACATTTGCTAACCAGTGTGCTGATTTGTGTTAGGGTATGTACATTTGCTAACCAGTAGGCTTATTTGTGTTAGGGTATGTACATTTGCTTATCAGTATGCTTATTTGTGTTATGGTATGTACATTTGCTAACCAGTAGGCTTATTTGTGTTAGTGTATGTACATATGCTAACCAGTATGATTATATGTGTTAGGGTATGTACATATGCTAACCAGTATGCTTATTTGTGTTAGGGTATGCACATTTGCTAACCAGTATGATTATATGTGTTAGGGTATGTACATATGCTAACCAGTAGGCTTATTTGGGTCAGCGCTGCGGAATCTGTTGGCGCTCTACAAATACCTGATAATAATGATAATAATAATAATGGTGTATGTACATTTGCTAACCAGTATGATTATATGTGTTAGGGTATGTACATATGCTAACCAGTATGCTTATTTTTGTTAGGGTATGTACATTTGCTAACCAGTGTGCTTATTTGTGTTAGGGTATGTACATTTGCTAACCAGTGTGCTTATTTGTGTTAGGGTATGTACATTTGCTAAACAGTGTGTTTATTTGTGTTAGAGTATGTACATTTGCTTATCAGTATATTCATTTGTGACACGGTGTAGGCCGCTCCTCCTCCGGTACTAATTTATTTTGCTTAATCTGTTTTATGTAGTTGTATTTTCTACCATGAATCACTGTCATTGTGTACGCATTTTCCTTGTACAGCATCATTTGACAGTGCTTAATAATAATGTAATCATTTGTGACCCAGTGTGCTTGTGTATAGTACTTATATGCATGTTCTGTGATAATGCACATATTGTGTCACTTGGAAATGCTGCATAAAATTAGCAGAACTGAGCTCTTGTGATCCAATATACTGTATAGGACAGTTGTGTAGTTTATTGTACAGTATCTCGCTTTGTGACACATTGTAGCACTTAGCAGAACTGAGCTCTTGTGATGCTATTTATGGGGCAGTCGGGTAGTTTATTGTACAGTATCTCGCTTTGTGACACATTGTAGCAATGTGTTAATTCATTTGTACATGTATGCAACATTTTATTGAACAAGATGCTATTTTTTCACATATGGAGCTAATTTGTAGTAAAGTGTATATATTTGTATTACAGTATATCCCAGAGCTCTTGTCATATGGGTTTTCCAACATTCATATTTTTGTTTGTTTTTTACTTTTGCTTGTATCAAATTAGGCACATCCAAGAGACACATTTTAGCAAATATTCAGACATGCAGACAGGATTTCTTAGACTCACGTCATTGTTAGCCACAGTATGATATGTATAAAGAAACACAACTGAAAAACATATCATCTCTAATTTGTGTTTATCAGTTGGAAATGGAGAAATGTTATTTGACTAGAATGTTTAATCAGCATTTTATTTGTATCCGATATTTTATTTAAATTTTATTTCTTTTTCTTTTAACACAGGAATTGCCACAGATCCAGCAGCGTTAGTTGCTTGTCTCAGCTGTCTAACTAGAGCTGCTCATTGGATCTGTGGCAGATTCTCCTCTGGACCAGCAATGCTCTGCGGATCCTGGGCAGTAATTTTACTATGGGTTTATCCACTTTGCAAAACATATAAACATATAGCAATAGATTGCTGGTCTTAAAATTTACATGCTCTAATCATTATGTATTAAAGCATGTAAAAAAAATATATTATAATGGCCCTATAAAATGATGGCAAAGGGAGCCATTTAATTTTGCAACATATTTAGTAATGTAGATTTATATATGTATTTATATTCTAAAAGCAACATATTTTCATACTTACGTTACAATGTTCTATATAAATATATATTTTTAACAGGTAGGTGGTGCACCACCCTGCCCTGTGATTTTCTATTGGAACATGGGTGATGGCTGCACTACCTGCCTCTCAAAAAAAAAAAAGAAAAAAATAGTTTTTTCACAGACGGGGTGGGGCAGCGTTATTTATATATGCTGCTTTTTCATACAGTATGTATGATAGACAGTATGTGAGCAAATTGTTTCTCTTTAAATAATTTAAATGGACTATCTAATTTATTCAGTCACAGTTCAAAAGGATAGAAATAACAGGAAAATAGTTGGAAAAAAAAAATTGATTTGAAAACCAGGTCTTTGCTCAGCAGTATCTAAAAGACTGAATGTGATCCAATAGTTTCTACCTTAGTCCTGGTTAAAAGACTTAAAAAAAAAGCTAGTTTCCTCTAAACAGGTCCCAGGTGCCTTAATGAGTCTTACAGATGCAAATTATTAATGGTAAAACATCCTATAGCCCACATGTTAGGAGTGGGTGTTACTCATGGGACCAGAGCAGTATTTTATATACAAAACATTTGTCTCTGAACTGTAGGAGGACATAATCTCTCTGCCACATCTGGATTCCTAATCTGGGTTATAATGATTGATCTGCAACCTACAGTTACATATGTCTGTGTTTCCTATAAGGTGTGTGCATGTTTTTAACACAGTATACACAAAAGAATAACAGTGAGGCAATAGGTTCTTTTCTATTACAAGGTACAATACATCACATTAACCCCTTAATGACAACTGACGTACCAGGTACGTCATGCAAAAACTAACTGTTAATGACAATAGACGTACCTGGTACGTCCAGTTGTCTAACAGAGTGCTGGAAGTGATCACAATCGCTTCCAGCAGCTCTGAGGGTATTGCAGTGATGCCTCGATATGGAGGCATCCTGCAATACCCCTTTACAAGCCTCCGATGCAGAGAGAGCCACTCTGTGGCCCTCTCTGCACCGGTAGTGATGGTGCCGATGGTGCCTTTGTCCGGTGGGAGGAGGGAGCGTGTGCGCGCGCGTGCACGATGCGCGCGCACGTGTGCGCATTAGCCACACTGACACCAATGAAGAGGGAAGGGGAAAAAAAAGTTATTTTATTTTTTTACATTTAAAAGGATCTGGGAGGGGGAGGGGGTGGGGGTATTGTGGGGGGGCTGCTACACTACAGAAATAATTAAACATACAAATAAAAGTTATAAATAAAATTAAAATAGTTTGGTTTGTGGGGCCAAACTGGGTACTGGCAGACAGCTGCCAGTACCCAAGATGGCGGTAATTAGGTAGGGGAGAGGGTTAGAGAGCTGGAGGGGGGGATCAGGGAGGTTGGTGCTAAGGCAGGGGGTCCATCACAACTAAAATATTTTATAATTTTTATTTAAAAAAAAACAAAAAAACTCTTATTTAGTACTGGCAGGACTTTTCTGCCAGTACTTAAGATGGCGGTAACAATTGTGGGGTGGGGGAGGGAAGAGAGCTGTTTGGGAGGGATCAGGGGGTGGGATGTGTCAGGGTGGGAGGCTGATCTCTAAAATTAACCCTGCAAGCTCCCTACAAGCTACCTAATTTAACCCCTTCACTGCTGGGCATAATTCACGTGTGGTGCGCAGCAGCATTTAGCGTCCTTCTAATTACCAAAAAGCAACGCCAAAGCCATATAAGTCTGCTATTTCTGAACAAAGGGGATCCCAGAGAAGCTTTTACAACAATTTCTGCCATAATAGCACAAGCTGTTTGTAAATAATTTCAGTGAGAAACCTAAAATTGTGAAAAATGTAAAGTTTTTTTTTTTTATTTGCTCGCATTTGGCGGTGAAATGGTGGCATAAAATATACCAAAATGGGCCTAGATCAATACTTGGGGTTGTCTACTACACTACACTAAAGCTAAAATTAACCCTACAAGCTCCCTAATTAACCCCTTCACTCCTGGGCATAAAACATGTGTGGTGCGCAGCGGCATTTAGCGGCCTTCTAATTACCAAAAGCAACCACAAAGCCATATAAGTCTGTTATTTTGAAAAAGGGGATCCCAGAGAAGCATTTACAATTATTTGTGCCATAATTGCAGAAGCTGTTTGTAAATAATTTCAGTGGGAAACCTAAAGTTTGTGACAAAATTTGTGAAAAAAGTGAACTTTTTTTTTTTTTATCGCATTTGGCGGTGAAATGGTGGCATGAAATATACCAAAATGGGCCTAGATCAATACTTTGGGATGTCTTCTAAAACAAAATATATACATGTCAAGGGATATTCAGGTATTCCTGACAGTTATCAGGGTTCCAAAGTAACTAGCGCTCATTTTGAAAAAAAGTGGTTTGGAAATAGCAAAGAACATGTAAACATTGGGTATTTCTAAACTCAGGACAAAATTTATAAGCTATTTAGCATGGGTGTTTTTTGGTGATTGTAGATGTGTAACAGATTTTGGGGGTCAAAGTTAGAAAAAGTGTGTTTTTTTCCATTTTTTCCTCATTTTTTTTTTTTTAGTAAATTATAAGATATGATGAAAATAATGGTATATTTAGAAAGTCCATTTAATGACGAGAAAAACGGTATATAATATGTGTGGGTACAGTAAACGAGTAAGAGGAAAATTACAGCTAAACGCAAACACTGCAGAAATGTAAAAATAGCCATTGTCATTAAGGGTAAGAAAATTGAAAAATGGTCCGGTCATTAAGGGGTTAAAGGGACATGAAATACAAAAAAAAAAATATTTCATGATTCAGACAGAGAATACAATTTCAAACAACTTTCCAAATTACTTCTATTATTTAATTTGCTTCCTTCTCTTGTTATCCTTTGCTGAAAGGTTTATCTAGGCAAGTTCAGGAGCAGCAGGGAACCTAGTTTCTAGCTGTTGATTGGTGGCTACATATATATATCAATTGTGATTGGCTCACCCATGTGTTCAGTTAGAAACCATTAGTGCATTGCTGCTCCTTCAACAAATGATACCAAGAGAATAAAACAGATTAAATAATAGAAGTAAATTAGAAAGTTGTTTAAAATTGTATTCTCTATCTGAATCATTAATTTTTTTGGGTTTCATGTCCCTTTAATATAATCCCAGCGCAGTGATTAGTTAGCACAAAAAGTATTTAACAGTGAAACAAAAACAATGTTTAAAGGGCCATTATAGTAAAAAAAAATAGGACACGCTCTAATCCATTACAGCATATAATTTAAAGACCATCAACCCTAGAGCACTGCTGGTATCCGAGTGGAGAACTCTGCTGATCCAATCAGTATCACAACTCAGGTGTGGAACTAACATGGCTCATTGGATCAGCTGCGTTTTCCTCTCACAACAAGCAGTGCCCTGCGAATACCTAGCAGTATTTCTACTGTGTGTTTAAACACAGAGATTAAACACACAGTAGTGTAGGGTCAATGGTATTAAAATTCAATGGTCTAACGGATTGGAGCATGTAATTTTTTGAAATATATATATATCTTTAAAAATCCAACCACACCTTATAATACTCACACATGCATGAGCTGTGACCCAGCCCTAGGAGTAAAGCACTTTATAAATGGGATCATGAGGCACACAGTGGATGCTGTTCTTCAATCTCTTTATTAACATCATCTCATAGGAATGAGTATAGAGCACAATAGGGAAGATAAAAAGGTACTCACACATCTGAGAGCTTTCAACCCAGCTCAAGGAGTAATAGTGCTTTGTAACAAATCCCAAGTATTTATAAAAAAATGACATTGTCACTTGGAGCTTATGACAGAACCTAATATGCAATGTAGCCACCAATCAGCACTGAACAAAAAAATGGGCCAGCTCCTAAGCTTACATTCCTTCTTTTTCAAGTAAAGATATCAAGAGAATGAAGAAAATTTGATAATAAGAGTAAATTATAGAGTTGCCTAAAATTGCATCTGAAGCGTGATAGAAAAGTGTGGGTTTCATATCCCTTTAAAAAGTGATTTACTGTGAATTATTAAAGAGAAATTCTAATTGGAGCTTAGAGGGATATTAGTGCATTGCAGTTTCAAGTGGAAACATGGGCGTCCGTAGAAATTCCTCCTGGGGAGGTTTGGGGGGGATACACACTCCCAGAGACAGATACAGTTAGTCTTACTGTTTAACAAACAAGCTTTTTTTTGCAGTAAACAGAACTTGGAGGGAGGGAAATAAATAAGGTAAATTGGAAGGATCAGTGAGGTTGGTAATAAAAGAGGCATTGCTATTGCAAGCCTGCCTGTGATACAGAGATATCAATGAGTTAAATAAAAGGACAGACTACACCAGAATTGTTATTGTTTAAAAATATAGATAATCCTTTTATTCCCCAGTTTTGCATAACCAAAACCTGTATCTAAGCCTCTGCACACTGCCCCCTTATCTCAGATCTTTTGACAGACTTGCATTTTAGCCAATCGGTGATGACTCATAAATAAATCCACGAGAGCGAGCACAATGTTATCTATATGATACATGTGTACTAGCAGTGTCTAACTGCTGAGATAAGAAGCAGTTTAATGACTTCGAAATTAGCATATGACCCTACCTAGGTTTAGCTTTCAACAAAGAATACCAGGAGAACAAAGCAAATTTGATGATAAATGTAAATTGGAAAGTTGTTTAAAAATTGCATGTCCTATCTGAATCATGAAAGTTTAATTTTGATTAGACTGTCCCTTTAACCACTATGGAAATATTGAACTGTTTTACACCCACCAAATTCCAGTGATAAAGACATAGCAATAAGTTTACCACTATAGCAGTAGAGAACAGTTTTTACACCCCTTGACTGCTGGGAAAAATCATAGATAATAAAAGATAAATTGATAAGTTTAAAAATATTTTCAAATTATATTTGCCTTCTAACTTGACAATGGAAGCAAAACAGCTGTACCCTTTTGAATTACCATTGTAGTCGTTTATAAAATGCCGGCTTTTTTTTTTTATGCCCACATCTCACACACTATGTCGTTTTCAGCTCACAGGTGGTTGACAGACAGTACATATGCTCTGTGCAGTGAACACACCTACCAATCAGCCACCTAATAATGACAAATGATTTAAAAAGGCTAGAAGTATAGGTAACCATATTGCCGCTTTTAAAATGGGGAAAATATGAAAAATACATATGTCAGGTGTTCTTATAACAAAACAGTTCTTTAAACAGCCCTGAAAACAAGCCCCGACATATGTATTTTTCATATGTGTCCCTTTTCAAAAGTGGCAATATGGTCACCCTACTAAAGGTAGCATTTGTATTTTAACATATTAAAGTATGGAACAGGGCCCTCATCAGATATAAGAATTGTCCTCAGATCCAGATAGAAAAAAATATTCTGTTCTTTTATATTACTCATAGGTCAACAGACTAAAACTATACAGGCACAACCACCATAGGAATAAAGCACAATGTGATACTTATGTGCTTTCTAAATTTGAAACATACATGGAAAATATAATTCATATGGTCCACTATATTTTCCCCATTATCTCTCTCTCTTGTCACACAATTTTTCTGTTTTTTTGTGCTTTTCTTTTCTCCTTGTGCTATTTCTCCCTTTTCCCTCTGTATCTCCCTTTTTGCATTAGCAATATATGATGGTGAATACTTTATGCAGATAACTTGGTTTTTAGGAATAATATTTAGCTCATCTTCAAAATTATAAAGACCATGTGGACACATTAAACATTGATCTGTGTTTTTCAAGCACTGTAGTATAAATGTAAAGCCACTGGATAAAAACAAATTATCTATATACAAGATGCAGTGCAATATGCAGAGGCAACCATATTAAAAACATTAAATAAGCCACACCAAGCAGATATAGTACCTTCTTAAATAAATGCAATTTCTCATATCACCCTCCACCCCACACAACGGCCAGAGCAATTGCTGTACATGTACTTACATGAAAGATTCTAGCTTGCTGTTTTTAGCTGAAAGATGTGGCCAGCATGCAATGAACAAGCATTCCCTCACTTTATTCCCTCACTTTTAAATCTCACACAGTCTCTTGCTGTTTGTGGGGGAGGAAGCTGCTATGGAGAGGGAGGGAAATAATGCATGCTGGGAATTGGAGTCCAAAACTGCATTTACACAATACTTAGAAGCAAAATGGTGAACTATAAATTCAGAATGCTTTAATAACTACCAGAATATTGTGCTTCTTCCTCTAAAATAAATTGCATTCAAAAGATTAAAAGGCATAGAAACAGACATTCTATTGTTTTTTTTTCTGCAGTTTTACTCCAGGTGGGGAGGAAAATTCAGGGGGCAGATGCCCCCTCTTGCCCCCCCCCCTTCTGGATGCCCATGAGTAGAAACATTTTTGACAAACACATATTAGCTGTTAAATCAAATCTGCCTATAAATTACATCATTTTTGTATTAATTATGAAAATTAAGATATGTAGTTTTAAAACACATAACTGAATACAGGTGGCCCTCAGTTTACAACGGTTCAAATTGCACCGTTTCAGAATAACAACCTTTTTTTCAGTCATGTGACTGCTATTGAAAAGCATTGAGAAGCAGTGCATTGATTAAAATAGTCAGTAGGTGCAGCTGTCGCTTGTGTTGCAGCAAAGATATGCAAGCCAAGCAAGCTGAAATTAATCAGTTTAACCAGACCTGAGTTATCGAGCAGATTTCAAAGGAACAATATCTTCCTGTCTATAAATCAGTCCAGATTGGAATGCATAGAAAGAACTGTTTGCAGAAAAATGCAAGTAAAGTCTGTGTGATTATTTTATTAGGTTTATAATGCTGTTTAGCAAATGTTTTTGTTCATTTAACTTAGTTAATTATATATTCTGTGTTGTGTGATTATTTTATTAGGTTTATAATGCTGTTAGCATTTAAAGTCTTCATTTCAAAGCTTTAAAAATAATGTATTAGGTGTTACTTATGACAATTTTGAGAGGGGCCTGGGACCTAACTCCCTCACTTCCCATTGACTTACATTATAAACTGGGTTTCAATTTAGAACGGTTTCGATTACAACCATTCCTTCTGGAACCTAACCCCAGCGTAAACTGAGGGCTACCTGTACTAATTATAACACTTTCAGTGAGAGATCTTTGATTATCTTAATCTGAACAAAGATATAACCTGCACTTAAAGGACATCCTTTACTGAATGAGCAGCAATACTCTACTAGGAGCGGCTAAACATATCTACTGTGCCATGACAACAGACAATTGTGTGTAGTGATCAATAACCAGATAGCTTCTAGTAGTGTACGATATGTACATATTATTTTTTAACAAACGATACCAAGAGAATAAAGTTACATTTGAAAGTAGAAGTGAATTAAAAAGTGTCTTAAAATTACATGTTCTATCTGAATCATGCAAGTTTAATTTGACTTTCTGATCCCTTTAAAGGGATATGAAACCAAACGTTTTCTTTGTTAGTCAGACAGAGCATACCATTTTAAAAAAAAGTTTCCAATTTACTTCTATTATAAAATGGTGTTTTGTTCCCTTGGTATTCTTGCTGAAGAGATACTTACGTAGGGTGTCTGAGCAATACATGACAGGATATAGTGCTGCAATCTTAGTGCTCTTGCTAATGGATAACAGTCTTACAAAACTGCTGCCATTAAAGGCTCCAGACACATGCATGCTCCTGAGCTTACGTCCCTACTTTTCAACAAAGATAAAAAAGAACGAAGACAATTTGATAATAGAAGTATATAAGAAAGCTGTTTAAAACTGCATGCTCTATCTGAATCATGAAATATTGTCTTTACTTTAAGTGTTTTAATTTTAGAGTTATCACCAGAGCCACCACTAAAATTTTGGGGCCCTCATTAAACCATTGTACGTGGCCCAGGCCCCCCTTTCCTCCTCCGCTGCCCTAAGCAGGCTTCCATTAGCCAGCAGCAAGCAACACGCTGGTACTGATAACATTAGCAACTGCTGCCCAATGGACAGGTCTAATTTGTTGAGCAGTTTTTGCAGAGATTTTAACCTGTGCAATATTTGGTCAATTGACTAAAATGTGTGAGCAATTTCACACTTCAACTCTTGAGTTTAGACAAATCTGAGAATGCTAGTAAATACTCTGTAATGAACGTGTTACATAGGGTGCAAATTATGTACTATGTGATTCCTTATTTAAATATAAATATCTGTTAGTTTAGTTTCTGTATACTAAATGATGAAGCAAACAAGACATAAGAACTAACAAGAAGTGAGTGGATTGTACTCACATAAATACAATAAAACATGTGCAATACGTATAGTTCAATATCAGCATCAAGCAAGAGAACAAATAATGCAGAAATAGGAAGAAATAGCCCCACCAGGAGCCTTTTATCAAAGTCACTCCTCATCAAAGCCCTGTGTGTACATGTGGAAATATGAAAGCCATAAATATGTGTTTAATTGTAGTAGTAGCATTTACTACTTGCATAACCTAAATGTTCTTTACAAAAGAAATTGTGGGTTTGATTAAACAGAACAAGAATTGGAAAGAGGAGAAAGAGAGATTGGGAGAAAGAAAGAGTGGGAGGCAGAGAGAAAGAAAGAGCAAGAGACAGAGATAAATAAATAATGGGAGACAGAGAAAGGAGAGAGAAGGTATACAGGGGGAGAAGAGTAAGTGAGAGGAGGACATAGGGAGAGAGAGAGAAATGGAGAGAGGGAGATAGAGTGTCAGAGAGAAAGTGAAGGAAAGAGAAAGTGGAGATGGAGGAAGGATGAAAGTGTAGAGAGACGGAGAAATAGAGAGTGGAGAGAGAGAAGGAAGGATATAGAGAGGAGAGAGAGAGGAGTGAGAGAGTGGAGAGATGGTGGAGTGAATACAGTGGAGAGGATGGAGAGGGAAGGAGGGAGAGAGAGAAGGGGAGAGAGAGCAAGGGAGAGATAAAAGGAAAAGGAAGAAAACAGGGGAAAGAAGAAGGAAAACAGGAGAGAGGGAGAAAGAAGTGGCAGAGGAAGAGCGATAAATCAAAAGCAAGAAGATCCCATGACACAACAGTCTGGTGAAAAATCCTTGACAAATAGACTTTTTCAAAACATAAAAGGCACTTGTTGAACAAAAACATGATACAATCATTGGTAAGGGCCTGTGCCAATGTTTGTGCATTTAGCAATTTAATTTTTATAAGGTCTTTTGTTCTCTTAAAGGGATATGAAACTCCATTTTTTTTTCTTTCATTATTTAGAGCATACAATTTATAAACAACTTTCCAATTCTATTATCTAATTTGATTTCTTGGCATCCTTTGTTAAAAGCATACCTAGGTAGGCTCAGGAGCTTGGGGCTAGCTGCTGATTGGTTGCTGTACATATATGCCTCTTGTTAATGGCTTACCAATGTGCATTGCTGCTCCTTCAATAAAAGATACTAAGAGAATGAAGTGAAATTGATACATTTTTAAGATAATTAACTGCATTCTCTTAGACACTATACACAGCTATACACAAACCTCACATGCTAAGAGTCAGCTGGAGTGGTGTACAGCCCACCACCTCTAGACTGTACCAGCAGAAGAGTGATGAATCTTGCTTCTTGTAGTCTGATGGAAGAATTTAAGTGTGGCAGATTACAGGAGAATGCTACCTACCAGAATGCATTAGTGCAGGAGGGAAAATTGTCTGGGGCTGTTTTTCAGGTTTTGTGCTAGGCCCCTTAGTTTCAGTAAAGAGGCATCTTACTGAAACGGGATACAAAGACATTTTAGACAATTGGATGCTTTCCCACTTGTGGCAATAGTTTGGGGATGGTTCCAGCATGACTGTGCTCCTGTGCACCAAAGCAAGGTCCATAAAGACGTGTTTTGCTGTGTACAGTGTGGAGGAACTTGAGCTTCCTGTTCAGAGCCCTGAGTTCAACCCCACTGAACACATTTGGAATGAACTGGAATGCTGAATGTAAGCCAAACCCTCTCGTCCAACATCAGTGTCTGACCTCACAAATGCTCTTTGGATGAATGGGCACAAATTCCCACAGATACACTCTAAACTCCTGTGTAAAGCCTTTTCCATAAGGAATGGGATGTTCCAAACAAGTTCATATAGGTTTGATGGTTAGGTGTCCACATACTTTTGTATATATATATATATATATATATATATATATTATTATTTTCATATTTAAACTTAAAAACTATCTGGCCTGCTGAATGATATTGTATGGTCCTGTTAAATCCATCACATTATTTCAGCATTGTACACGGAAATGGGATTCCCAGCCCAAGTGCCTCACTTCTGAACTTTTAAAGGATAGGGTGGGAGGAAGTAAAATACAGATACAACCTGCATTTAAAACTGATATTCTATCATTTTGTTAGGCAAAATGGCATCCATGGGGGAGGCCCTTTGAAACCATACCATATGGATAATGAAAAGGTCATAACATATTGTGTCGGGAAGGTTTAAACACATATGACCCCATTAATCAGAATTTTGATGGTCAAAATTTTCCAGCAAGCGACTGTGCAGACCATGCCCTGCTCTGACACAACCAATTGCTTGAGAGAGGGCTTGGCAATTATCTCAATGAATAAGTTCTTGGTGGTTTTAACTGAAGAAGCTGTTAATGAATCTAGTGCTCTGTGTACTTCTTTTTTATTTTGTGCAGGATGCTGGTGGGGGCACCATGGATGGATCAGTTGATAATCGCCAGGGAGATGTGTACAGATGCAGCATGGGCACACGGAGGAATTGCTTCATGTTCCAAAGTCCATCTTGGTAAGTCCCTCACGACATAGGAAGAAAACGCTAATAAAAATTGATAACAGAAACAGAATTTTATTAATATCCTGATCAGACAAGAGAAAAATATTTAATGTGAAAAAGTAACTGAGCAGCTGAATTAATATGGGTGAGGGGGACAAAACAAGTTCCAGAAGCTGGTTGCATAAGAATCTTGACTGATGAACACACTGGTTTCCTTGGGGGGTGTTTTTCTGAGATGTAGTGTATCAAATCCATTGATACATTTCTGTGTTTCTCAAATACCTGTTCACTTACACTGTGGTCTTCTCTCATTCATTCACCCCCTGCTCCCCCTTGTTCGTGCCCTTGCTTGTAAGGTGGAAACTGCACTCCGGAATGTCTCAAAACAAATGAAAAACATGCATCTGGGAATGGCTCTGACACAGGACACACAAGGTGGTTTTGTGGTGAGTGCTTTCTGTGCCAGTTTTCTATAAAAAGAATGTTCTTTAATGCAATAAAGCTGGAGAGACATATAAAATGTTGTGTTGAACTTCTGTGAACTTATACTGTATTTTCCAAACAGGGTAAGCTAGAGGTATAGCAAGTCCCTGGATGTTTAGGAGCTATCAGAGCTTTTGTCCTTTGTCTGTCTATTCTCCAATCTTTAAAGGGACAGTCAACACCAGAATTTTTGTTGTTTTAAAGGATAGATAATCCCTTAATTACCAATTCCCCAGTTTGCATAACCAACACAGTTATAATTATACACGTTTTAACCTCTATAATTACCTTGTATCTAAGCCTCAGCAGACTGCCCCCTTATTTCAGTTCTTTTGACAGACTTGCATTTTAGCCAATCAGAGCTGACTCCATGGTAAATTAACTTGCATGATCTCAATGTTATCTATATGAAACACATGAACTAATGACCTCTAGTGGTGAAAAACTATCAAAGAAATTAGCATATGAACCTCCTAGGTTTAGCTTTCAACTAAGAATACCAAGTGAACAAAAGCAAATTTGGTGATAAAAGTAAATTGGAAAGTTTTTAAAATTACATGCCCTATTTGAAATATTGAAATTTGTTTTGGACTTGACTGCCCTTTAAGCTTATTTATTATGGCACAAGGTAGGATAACCTGATATTGGTTTAAAGATACAGTAAACACATTGATATTGGTTTACTATGCAAAATGATGCACTTTTTATTACAACTTCACAAGCCTTGGCACATATCTGTATCTATTACAACTTCACAAACTTGGCACATATCTGTCTCTAATGTGCAGTCTGTTATTATTTCTAGTGAATGTTAGAGTCAGATTAAAAGTGAAACCTCAGCGCCTAATGGTAACCTCTAAGCCTAGGAAGGGGACTCCTAGCAAGTGCCCAATATTGGAGATAGAAAAAGAAAAGAGAAATCCCAGGCGCCTACCCTAAGGAGGCTAGGTTTGAGTAAAATTGGATGGAGAGATAAATTGGTCAAAAATGTATTTTAATAATAGATTAGATTATTAAAAACATGAATAAATACAACGAATTAAAACAGATTTAAACACATTAAATACAAAAACTTCATGGATCCATGATAAATTACATAAATTGCATATAAAAAACTATATAAAAAAGGTTAAAAATCAGAATAAGTTAATGGATAAAATCTTAGGTAAATCTTAGTAGTTATGTGCGGTTTAGCATCAAGATGTTCCACATATAAAACCCAAAAAAACAACAATTGCAGACAATCCTAATGAAACATTTCAAGGTGAAGCGGTGTCAAAATCAGGTAAAACAGTAATAAACTTATAGTGGAAAATCCAAAAAAAGAGAAGAAAAAATGTGGATAATAACTTTTCAATGTGGGATGAAAGAAGTCTCTAATCCTATAAAAAATATATTCCAGTGTCTGAGGATCTCAAAAGGTCGGTGATAAAATGACAAAACTTGTGCAAATGCTGCAAATAAGAGTGTGGGAATTTCACAAAAAAGACAGAGATAGTGTTGCAGCGGTGCAAAAAAATTCAGCAAAAAGTGTTAAAAGATTGTTGAAAAAAGTCCGTTAGAAAAAATAAGTGGAAAAAATATAGATGGAAGAATTACTGGTGATAGTACTCCTAATACTCTTCAAACGTGTGTAACTTCAAAATCATGTCTTCAAATCAGATGTAAAAAATATAAAAAATACTTAAAAATAATAAAACAAAAAACACACGAACAATAACCTGTGGGAAAACAGAAAACAACAATATAGTGTAGATGGTCCTAGAATTGTAGCAAATAATAGAATAAGGCTTACCAGTGCTGGTCAACGCGTTTCGCCTGTGTAAGGCCTTTATCAAGACTGGTTTAAGGTGGCAAATGGTAGCCTTATATAGGAGGGTGTTTGACCGGATGTGGTTTAATACCTACTTCCGGTTTGGCGAAATTAGTTACTTTAGCCAAAATAGTCTCATTATGTATAGTTGGGTGGGGTGTTTCCCCAACCTGATGCTTAAACTTAAATGTTTTCTATTTTCAATTTTGGCCTATATTTCTCCTTCCTAGTATCTCCGTTAGTTCCGTGACGTCACTCTCGGTCTAGGTAATTTATGCGATCGGATGGTCACGATCTGAGGATCAAATTTTGTAATCTAAAATCAGGTGGTGGTTAAAAGTTAGGGGCGGATATTTGTCCCACATATTGCTGCTTGGTACATTGCTATTTCTATATCTCAATTTTTTCTCTACTAGGTCCGTAAACAGACCGACCTGATTTGGTCGTGACGTCACGGCCCTCGAGTTAGCGCCTTGGATTCTATACCCAATCCAAGGCGCTAACTCGAGGCCGTGACGTCACGACCAATCAGGTCGGTCTGTTTACGGACCTAGTAGAGAAAAAATTGAGATAATAGAAATAGCAATGTACCAAGCAGCAATATGTGGGACAAATATCCGCCCTAACTTTTACCACCACCTGATTTTAGATTACAAAATTTGATCCTCAGATCGTGACCATCCGATCGCATAAATTACCTAGACCGGAAGTGACGTCACGGAACTAACGGAGATACTAGGAAGGAGAAATATAGGCCAAAATTGAAAATAGAAAACATTTAAGTTTAAGCATCAGGTTGGGGAAACACCCACCCAACTATACATAATGAGACTATTTTGGCTAAAGTAACTAATTTCGCCAAACCGGAAGTAGGTATTAAACCACATCCGGTCAAACACCCTATATAAGGCTACCATTTGCCACCTTAAACCAGTCTTGATAAAGGCCTTACACAGGCCGAAACGCGTTGACCAGCACTGGTAAGCCTTATTCTATTATTTGCTACAATTCTAGGACCATCTACACTATATTGTGTTTTCTGTTTTCCCACAGGTTTATTGTTGCGTGTGTTTTTGTTTTATTATTTTTTAAGTATTTTTATATTTTTTACATCTGATTGAAGACCGATTTGAAGTTACACACGTTTGAAGAGTATTAGGAGTACTATCACCAGAATTTCTTCCATCTTTATTTTTCCACTTATTTTTTCTAACGGACTTTTTTTCAACAATCTTTTAACACTTTTTGCTGAATTTTTTGTACCGCTGCAACACTATTCTCTGTCTTTTTTGTGAAATTCCCACACTCTTATTTGCAGCATTTGCACAAGTTTTGTCATTTTATCACCGACCTTTTGAGATCCTCAGACACTGGAATATATTTTTTATAGGACTAGAGACTTCTTTCATCCCCACATTGAAAAGTTATTATCCACATTTTTTCTTCCTTTTTTTGGATTTTCCACTATAAGTTTATAACTGTTTTACCTGATTTTGACACCGCTTCACCTTGAAATGTTTCATTAGGATTGTCTGCAATTGTTGTTTTTTGGGTTTTATATGTGGAACATCTTGATGCTAAACCGCACATAACTACCTAAGATTTACCTAAGATTTTATCCATTACTTATTCTTGATTTTTAACCTTTTTTATATAGTTTTTTATATGCAATTTATGTAATTTATCATGGATCCATGAAGTTTTTGTATTTAATGTGTTTAAATCTGTTTTAATTCATTGTATTTATTCATGTTTTTAATAATCTAATCTATATTAAAATACATTTTTGACCAATTTATCTCTCCATCCAATTTTAACTCAAACCTAGCCTCCTTAGGGTAGGCGCCTGGGATTTCTCTTTCTTTTATTATTTCTAGTGAAGCCAAACAATAGAGGATTTTGTTAATACAATGATATGTGCAAGTCCTGCCTTATCCTTACTTAAGCCCGGATTGGTTCCTCCAAGTAAGGACATTTTGTAGGTGGAGTTTGACTGAAACAAAATTGCAGAAAAAAGGCTGTTTATCTGTCCTAATAATGTTCAGACACTGCTGACCCTTTAACTGCTGAGCTTTTAGGTGTAATGCTAAATACTGCAAGTGCCCACTGACAAACAAAACCCTGCTATCAAAGCTAATCCATCTATGGATTTTGGAAGAATACGAAATTACTATATTACAGGTATAGCTTATTGATCCCAAATGATGATGACCTGTTTAAAGAGTCATTAAACACGGAATAAATAGAATAATATGTTCAAAAGAACATTTATTTCTTAATTCTTAGAACAAAGGATTTATAGTAATTCATAAGAACAAAGGATTTATAGTAAATCATAAGAACAAAGGATTTATAGTCATTCATAAGAACAAAGGATTTACAGTAATTCGTAAGAACAAAGGATTTATAGTAATTCATAAGAACAAAGGAACATATAGCATGAAAATAATATGAAGATGTATTTTTAAAATTATACTAGCTTTTGAATTATTGAAAAAAGTGTAAGTTTTAGAGCTTCCGCAAACCTGTCCGCCCAGGATCGCAGAAAGCAGGCAGTGACATGTGTGCTTGTGCAATGCCGGCCCCTGCTCACGATAGCCCAATGATACGCAAGCAGGGGCTGCCCATTGCCCTGGACGAATGTGTCCAGGGGGATTTTTATCCGCCTGCTAAGAGCTGGCGTAAAAGTTCAACTCATGTGAGCTTGCAGCGTAGGGCCTCGAAAGCTGCATACACAGTTTGATAAATGCAACCCTTAGTGTCCATAAGCAATATTGTAACCAGGTATACTACTCTGCTCAGGCCAGTTAGGGACAGTTATATATGATTGTGCAAGAACATACCAGCATAAGCCTGGAGTCTGAACTTCCACTTCTTAGTAGAATAAAGCCCATACTTTTCAGGAGCCAGGATAAATAATGAAATAGCTTTTTACTGCACATGATTAAACATTGTATAACACAATCTTGAGGTGTTTCATTTCGCTTTAAAGGGATGTAATTATTAAAAGCTAAGCATGTCTATTTTATTATAATGTATTCCCTTCTGCTTTGTGGTTAAACCCTTGCTGACTGGTAAACGTATAGGCAAACTCATGGACCTTCTGTTGATTGATTTTGTGGGTGGCAGGTGCACAAGTTTGCCTAGCTATCGCCAGATTACGAGTTTTTCGTTATGAGCTGTGCGGTGCTAACGAGCAGTTTTGTCTCACTGCTCACTTACCTGCAGCTCTGGTATTACAGGTTTTTACAAACCCGCGTTTAAAAGGCAAGAAGTGAGCGTTGAGCAAAATTGAGCTCCTTACCGCACTCCAATACCAGCGCTGCTTAAGTCAGCAGTGAGCTGGTCGTCACGTGCTCATGCACAATTTCCCCATAGGAAATCAATGGGGAGAGCCGGCTTAGAAAAAGTCTAACACCTGCCAAAAAGCAGCGTAAAACTCAGTAATACAGCCCCATTGATTCCTATGGGGAAACACATTTTATGTTTACACCTAACATAAACCCCGAGTCTAACACCCCTAATCTTACACTTATTAACCCCTAATCTGCCGCCCCTTGACAATCGCCGACAACCTACTTATTCTTTTTAACCCCCTAATCTGCCGCTCTGGACACCGCCGCCACCTACATTATACTTATTAACCCCTAAATCTGCTTCCCCCAACATCGCCGACATCTACATATATTTATTAACCCCTAATCTCCCTCCCCCAATGTCGCCGCAACCGAACTACACTTATTAACCCCTAATCTGCCACCCCCAACATCGCCGCCACTATAATAAACATATTAACCCCTAAACCGCCGCACTCCACCGCCTCGCAAACATTAGTTAAATATTATGAACCCCTAATTTGCCGTCCCTAACATCGCCGCCACCTAACTACATTTATTAACCCCTAATCTGCTGCCCCCAATGTCGCCGCCCACTATACTAAATGTATTAACCCATAAACCTACGTCTAACCCTAACACTCCCTAACTTAAATATAATTACAATAAATTTTAATAAAAATTAATATTATTACCTAAATAATTCCTAATTAAAACTAAATACTTATCTATAAAATAAACCTAAGATAGCTACACTATAACTAATAGTTACATTGTAGCTAGCTAAGGGTTTATTTTTATTTTACAGGCAAGTTTGTATTTATTTTAACTAGGTACAATAGTTATTAACTATTTAATAACTACCTAGCTAAAATAAATACAAAAGTACCTGTAAAATAAACCTAACCTAATCCAATCAGCCAATAGGATTGAGTTTGCATTCTATTGCTGATTGGAACAGCCAATAGGATTTTTTCTACCTTAATTCCGATTGGCTGATAGAATTCTATCAGCCAATCGGAATCTAAGGGACGCCATCTTGGATGACGTCACTTAAAGGTACCTTCATTCAGTAGAAGACTCCGGATGAAGAGGATCCAGGAAGGACATCAGGCAGCCAGGTAATACACAGGAACTCTCACAAACAGGTCTGAGACAACGCAAAGGCAAAGCATACTGAACAGAGGCCCTTTAAATAATAAGTGATGGCATCACAATTCTGAGACTGCATCCTGTCTCACATGGATGATGCACACCAGTCTGGCCATAAAAGGAAGTGCAGGAATTGAGCAGCATCCCCCACAATGCACCATAGTCAGGAAGAGAGGTGAGTAAAATGGCTGCCAGCAGCACATGGCAAACACAACAGGGAAAAAACCCTGACAGTACCCTCCCCTCAACGACCCCTCCCCCGCGGGAGGACAAAAGGCTTATTGGGGAAGACGGGCATGGAAGGCACGGAGGAGGGCGGGAGCATGAACATCAGAGGAGGGGAACCCAAGAATGCTCCTCCGGACCATAGCCTCTCCAGTGAACCAAATACTGTACATGGCCCCTGGACATACGAGAGTCAATAATGCTGCATGACCTCATACTCCTCATGGTTGTCAACAAAGATAGGACGGGGACGAGGCAACACAGTGGTAAACCGATTACAAACCATGGTTTCAAGAGGGAGACATGAAAAACATTGGAGATGCGCATAGCAGGAGGAAGGTCAAGAGGCGTAGGCCACAGGATTAACCCGTCGGAGTATTCGAAAAGGGCCAACATAACGGGGAGCCAATTTATTGGAAGGCACACAAAGGTTCAAGTGCGGGAGGAGAGCCAAACTCTCTCACCAACCTGGTAGGAAGGTGTGGGCAGACGCCTACGATCAGCCTGGAACTTTTGGCGCTGCATAGAACGATGAAGGCAATCCTGAATCTGCACCCACGTGGGACAGAGTTGCCGAGATGCTCCTCCAAAGCCGAGATACCCTGAGACATGAATGAATCGGGCAACAAGGATGGTTGGAAACCCATAATTCGTCATGAACGGGGATATCTTGGAGGAAGCATTAATAGCACTATTACGAGCAAACTCTGCCCAAGGTAACAGTTCAGACCAATTATTGTGGTGATCTGAGACATAGCAATGGAGGAACTGTTCCAGAGCTTGATTAGACCGTTCCGCAGCCCCATTGGATTGAGGGTGATATGCAGAGGAGAAGGAAAGCTGGATCCCCATTTGAGCACAAAAGGAATGCCAAAATCTGGAGACAAACCTGGCTACCCCAGTCCGACACTATCTCCTTGGGTAACCCATGTAAACGGAAGACCTCCCAGGCAAAAATTGAAGCAAGCTCCTAAGCGTTAGACAGTTTTCATCAAGGGAATGCAATGTGACATTTTAGAAAAATGGTCAACCACCATAAGGATAACAGTATTGCACTGGAAACAGGAGCTCGACAATGAAGTCCATGGAAAAGATGTGTCCAAGGACGCTCACCATTAGGAATAGGTTGAAGAAGGACCCCAGGAAGACGTCGAGGAGTATTATTCTGTGCACAAACTGAGCAGGAGGCAACATACGCAGCACATCAGAACGAAGTCCTGGCCACCAGAATTGTCGAGTGACAGACCCAAATCATTTGGTTCTTGCCTGGGTGACCTGCGGCTTTAGGATAGTGGTAAGTGTGCAAAAAGTTTAGTTTGAAGATTCTCAGGAACAAAACACTTACCACTAGGTTTCTCAGGAGGTGCATTGGTTTGTGCAGCCAGGATCTCCTCCCCCAAGGAGAAGTCAAATTAGTACGTATGGTAGCCAAAATATGGTCAGGAGGTATAACAGGAGTAGGTACAGACTCCTCCTTGGACTGAGGTGAAAATTGTCGAGAGAGAGGGCATCAGCCCTAACATTCTTACTACCACGCAGGTAGGAGAACACATAATTAAAACCGAGACAAAAATAGCGCCCATCTGGCCTGTTTGGGGCGACAAATGTTTTGCTTCAGATAGATAAGTTAAATTCTTGTGGTCAGTAAGAATAAGCACTGGCACGCTAGTACCCTCGAGAAGATGCTCCATTCCTTAAGTGCCAAAATTATGGCCAGTAATTCCCTGTCCTCCAATTTCATAATTGGAGAAGAAACACACAACGGATGCAAGGAACCATCAGGCGTAGGACGTTGAGACAAGAGGGCACCTACTCCAGTCTCAGACGCATCGACCTCAAGAACGAAAGGCAGGACAGGTTAGGATGATCCAGAACTGGAACAGCAGCAAAGGCAGTCTTAAGACTATCAAGGCCTTAATGGCAGTAGGTGACCAATGGAGTTGATCATTCTCTTTACGGGTCATGTCTGTGATAGGTTTGACCAAAGAAGGAAAAGTTTTTAATAAACTTTCTATAGTAATTTGTGAACCCCAAAAAACGTTGAATAGACCGAAGACAACTGGGCGAGGCCACTGCGGGAACTGCAGATAACTTGTCAGGATCCATGGAGAACCCTTCAATGGAGATAACATAACCTAGGAAGGTTACTTGAGTCTGATGGAACTCACATTTCTCAAGTTTGCAAAACAGGCCGTTCTCACGTAGTCCCTGAAGAACCCATGTAACATCAGAATGATGAGCCTCAAGTGTGGTGAGTGTAGTGAGGATGTCGTCTAAGTACACCACAACACACCACAACACACTGTTGCAACATATCTCGTAGGACATCATTAATAAATTCCTGAAAAACAGCAGGAGCATTACATAGGCCAAAGGGCATTACAAGATACTCATAATGTCCACTCCTGGTGTTAAATGCTTTTTTTCCATTGGTGGCCCTCCTTAACCTAACGAGATTGTACGCTCCTCTCAAATCAAGTTTAGTAAAGACCGTAGCTCCCTTGAGGTGGTCAAAAGAGTTCCGTAATAAGCGGAATAGGGTAAACATTCTTAATGGTAAGACGATTTAAGACCCCTATAAATCGCTACTTGTCTTAACTCGCCACCCTTTTTCTTCACAAAGAAGAAGCCAGCCCCTGCAGGAGAGCAGGATTTGCGGATGATCCCCCGCGACAGAGCATCAGCAACATACTCCTCCATAGCACAATTCTCTGCAACAGACAGAGGGTAAACCCGGCCCCGAGGAGGAATGGCTCTGGGTTGCAGGTCTATGGCACAATCATAAGACCGGTGAGGAGGCAACGTACCGGCACGCACCTTGTCAAACACGTCTAGGAACTCTCGGTACTCCTCTGGCAATTGAGAAACCGAAGAAGTGCACAAGACTTTAATTGGTTTCCAAAGACAAGTGGAAATACATTGCGGGGACCACGACAAAATTTCGGACCTGCGCCAGTCGAGACTGGGATTGTGCTTTTGGAGCCAGGGATAACCCAGAACAACCGGAAAATGCGGAGAGTTTATCACCTGGAACTGGAGGGTTTCAAAATGGAGAGCCCCAACAGCCATGGACAACGGAGCAGTTTTGTGAGTAACGAGTGTGGGCTGAAGGGGCCTGCCATCAATGGCCTCAATAGCAAGTGGAACGGATCGAGGCAAAACAGGAATGGATTGCTTTGATACAAAAGCACTGTCAATGAAATAGCCCGCAGTACCGGAGTCAACAAGAGCCTGGGTGACTATGGAGGAGTCCACCCAGGAAAGGACAACCGTGACCAAAGGTTTCTCCTTAAGCGGTTCCGGGGACGAGGATAAACCACCCAAGGTCTGCCCCCAACAGGACCTTAGGTGTGAGCATTTCCCGGTCGTGTAGGACAAGACTTCAAAAGGTGGCCCTGTAACCCACAATAGTGGCAGAGCCCCTCCCTCCTCCTAAAGGCCCTCTCCGCCGCGGAGAGACACGTGAATCCCAGCTGCATCTGCTCAGCAGTACCTGGTGACTCGGGACCAGGAAGCATGGGAGGAGAGGGAGGCATGGGCGGCAACGAACACGTAGGAGACAATGGAACAGGAGGCTTCCGCAAGCGCACCTTGAAAGAGGGCCTCTCTCTGAGTCTGATGTCAATTTGGATCAAAAAGATACCAATGCCTCGAGATCCTCTGGTAAATCTCTGGCAGCAACTTCGTCTTTAATCGCATCAGAGAGCCCATGAAAGAAGGTAGCAACAAGGGCTTCATTGTTCCAACCTACCTCTGCAGCAAGCGTACGGAACTCAATAGCATACTGAGCAACAGATCTTGTACCTTGCTGAATGGACATGAGTCATTTAGCAGCAGAGGAGGAGCGAGCCGGAATATCAAATACCCTTCGAAAGGAGGCCACAAATTCAGGGTAAATTGAAATCACAGGTTTATTAGTCTCCCACAAGGGATTAGCCCAGGCAAGAGCTGTGTCAGAGAGTAACGAGATGAGAATCCCACCTTAGCTCTGTCAGAGGGAAACGCCTGAGGTAACATCTCAAAGTAAATGCCCACCTGGTTCAAAAACCCTCTGCACTGAATAGGATCACCTCCATATCGCTGAGGTAGAGGTGCAGAACCGGACATGCTCCTGGTAGGCATAGGTGCAGCAGCAGAAACAGGAGCAGCCATAACTTGCGGGACACTTTGGTCCAAATGTGCAGTGCAAGTCAGCAGGGTTTGCAGGGCTAGTGCAAATTGATCCAAGCGGTGATCCTGTACATCCATCCTGGAAATGATGGCAGGTAAAGGTGGATTATTAGCACCATCAGGATTCATGGCCTTTGCGTAATGTCAGGGTGCCAGGAATCAGACTGAGATGAGAAGTGCAAAAATAATCGCACCTTTATTAAAGGGACAGTCTACACCAGAATTTTTATTGTTTTAAAAGATAGATAATCCCTTTATTAACCATTTTCCAGTTTTGCATAACCAACACAGTTATAATAATATACTTTTAACCTCTGTGATTATCTTGTATCTAAGCCTTTTTTCAGTTCTTTTGACAGACTTGCAGTCTAGCCAATCAGTGCCTGCTCCCAGATAACTTCTCGTGCACGAGCACAGTGTTATCTATATGAAATACGTGAACTAACACCTTCTAGTGGTGAAAAACTGTTAAAATGCAATCTGAAAGAGGTGGGCTTCAAGGTCTAAGAAATTAGCATATGAACCTCCTAGGTTAAGCTTTCAACTAAGAATACCAAGAGAACAAAGCAAAATTGGTGATAAAAGTAAATTGGAAAATTGTTTAAAATTACATGCTCTATCTGAATCATGAAAGTTTATTTTGGCCTAGACTGTCCCTTTAATAGCAAAAAATAATAAAAAAAGTCCACAAGTCAAATAACAAGCCAGGATCAAAACCAGAGCTGGTAGTCAGACGAGCCGAGTCAGGAGCCAAAGCGAATAGTCAGACGAGCCGGAATCAGGAACAAGGAAAACAGCAGAGTCAGGAACAAGCAGGGATCAGGAACCAGGAGGACATCAGGCAGCCCAGGGTAATACACAGGAACTCTCACAAACAGGTCTGAGACAACGCAAAGGCAAAGCATACTGAACAGAAGCCCTTTAAATAATAAGTGATGACATCACAATTCTGAGACTGCATCCTGTCTCACATGGATGATGCACACCAGTCTGGCCATAAAAGGAAGTGCAGGAATTGAGCAGCATCCCCCCACAATGCACCATAGTCAGGAAGAGAGGTGAGTAAATGGCTGCCAGCAGCACATGGCAAACACAACAGGGAAAAAAACCCTGACACTGTCGGCCCTGTCCAGGGTGCCAGGACTGAGACGAGAAGTGCAAAAATAATCACACCTTTATTAATAACAAAAAAATAATAAAAAGTCCACAAGTCAAATAACAAGCCAGGAGTAAAAACCAGAGCTGGTAGTCAGACGAGCCGAGTCAGGAGCCAAAGCAAATAGTCAGAGGAGCCGGAATCAGGAACAAGGAAAACAGCAGAGTCAGGAACAAGCCAGGGATCAGGAACCAGGAAGGACGTCAGACAGCCAGGTAATACACAGGAACTCTAACAAACAGGTCTGAGACAACGCAAAGGCAAAGCATACAGAACAGAGGCCCTTTAAATAATAAGTGATGACATCACAATTCTGAGACTGCATCCTGTCTCACACAGATGATGCACACCAGTCTGGCCATAAAAGGAAGTGCAGGAAATGAGCATCATTCCCCACAATGCACCATAGTCCTGCAAGAGAGGTGAGTAAAATGGCTGCCAGCAGCACATGGCAAAACAAACAGGGAAAAAAACCCTGACAGGCCCGGCTTGGATGAAGACTTCTGCGCTTCCTTGAGGATGGATGTCCGGCTCTTCAGAACTGTAAGTCGATCTTCAAGGGGTTAGTGTTAGGTTTTTTTAAGGGTGTATTGGGTGGGTTTTATTTTTAGGTTAGGGTTTGGGCCTGCAATAGAGCTAACTGCCCTTTTAAGGGCAATGCCCATCCAAATGCCCTTTTCAGGTCAATGGGGAGCTTAGTTTTTTTTAGATACTATTTTATTTGGGGGGTTGTGTTTGTCGTGGTGGGGGTTTTACTGTTGGGGGATTGTTTGTATTTTTTTACAGGTAAAAGAGCTGAATTCTTTGGGGCAATGCCCTGCAAAAGGCCCTTTTAAGTTTAGTTTAGGCTAGGGTTTTTTTTTTATTTTGGGAGGGCTTTTTTTATTTTGATAGGGCTATTAGATTAGGTGTAATTAGTTTAAATATCTTGTAATTTGTTTATTATTTTCTGTAATTTAGTGTTGTTTGTTTTTTTGTACTTTAGCTAATTTAATTTAATTTATTTAATTGTTTTTAATTTAGTTAATTTATTTAATTGTAGGGTTAGGTTAGATGTATTGTAACTTAGGTTAGGTTTTATTTTACAGGTACTTTTGTATTTATTTTAGCTAGGTAGTTATTAAATAGTTAATAACTATTTAATAACTATTCTACCTAGTTAAAATAAATACAAACTTGCCTGTAAAATAAAAATAAACCCTAAGCTAGCTACAATGTAACTATTAGTTATATTGTAGCTAGCTTAGGGTTTATTTTATAGGTAAGTATTTAGTTTTAAATGGGAATTATTTAGGTAATAATATTAATTTTTATTAAGATTTATTGTAATTATATTTAAGTTAGGGGGTGTTAAGGTTAGGGTTAGACTTAGGTTTAGGGGTTAATACATTTAGTATAGTGGCGGCGACGTTTGGGGTTGCAGATTAGGGTTAAAAAATTTAGGTAGGTGGTGGGATGTTTAGGGACGGCAGATTAGGGGTTTAATAATATTTTAAATAGTGTTTGCGATGCGGGAGTGCGGCGGGTTTAGGGGTTAATATGTTAATTATAGTTGGGGGCGATGTCCAGAGCGGCAGATTAGGGGTTAAAAATTTTTATTTTAGTGTTTGCGATGCGGGGAGGGCCTCGGTTTAGGGGTTAATAGGTAGTTTATGGGTGTTAGTGTACTTTTTAGCACTTTAGTTATGAGTTTTATGTTACGGCGTTGTACCATAAAACTCTTAACTACTGACTTTTAAATGCGTTAGGGATCTTGAGGTAGAGGGTGTACCGCTCACTTTTTGGCCTCCAGGACAGACTCCGTAATATCAGCGCTATGGAAGTCCCATAGAAAAAAGACTTTACGTAAGTCGTTTGCGGTAAGGCCAAAGAAGTGTGCAGTGCCCTAAACCTGCAAGACTCGTAATACCAGCGGGCGTAAAAAAGCAGCGTTAGGACCTCTTAACGCTGCTTTTTTACCTTAAACGCACAACCTCGTAATCTAGCCGTATGTGTTTAGAGGGACATGTTGTTACCCATGTGAAAATATCACATGAACATCATTATGCAAAAAAGTAAGGGAATTTTACCTCAAAATGTCTTCAGCTATGCATAATAAGTGTTCTTTGAGAAGCTACCCTTCAACTACTGTTATCTTCATGATGTTCTGCAGGGTTTTTAAATTTTGCTTTACTGTGATCTCATGAGATTTCACCATAATCTCACAAGATTTCACAGTAAGTGACTGTGCATGCACATGCCAGATGCACACTCCCTTGCAAGTTCTGGGACTATCACCCTGATTGGATGTCCATTTAACCTTTTGCACAGGTAAAACATCAAACGCAAATGGAAATTTGTAAAATAAGTTGTTCTAATAGAGACTTTTTATCATTACATCCCTTTACCTTTTCATTATGTGCAGGTATTATTAAAGTGATGGTAAACTTTAAATGTACATACAGCACTTTTTTTTTGTAGCTAAATCACTGATTGGAAAACAGTTCAAACCATTAGCTCACTAAAAAATATCGGCTAGATTTAGAGTTTTGCGTTAGCCGTCAAAACCAGCGTTAGGGGCTCCTAATGCTGGTTTTGGGCTACCGCTGGTATTTAGAGTCATGTAGGTAAGGGTCTAACGCTCACTTTCCAGCCGCGACTTTTCCATACCGCAGATCCCCCTACGCCATTTTGCGTATCCTATCTTTCAATGGGATCTTTCTAACGCCGGTATTTTAGAGTCTTGGCTGGAGTGAGAGTTAGAACTCTAACGACAAAACTCCAGCCGCAGAAAAAAGCCAGGAGTTAAGAGCTCTTTGGGCTAACGCCGGTTCATAAAGCTCTTAACTACTGAGCTCTAAAGTACACTAACACCCATAAACTACCTATGCACCCCTAAACCGAGGTCCCCCCACATCGCCGCTACTCTAATAATTTTTTTTAACCCCTAATCTGCCGACCGCACACCGCCGCAACCTACGTTATCCCTATGTACCCCTAATCTGCTGCCCCTAACACCGCCGACCCCTATATTATATTTATTAATCCCTAATCTGCCGCCCCCAACGTCGCCGCCCCCTACCTACAATTATTAACCCCTAATCTGCCGACCGGACCTCACTGCTACTATAATAAAGTTATTAACCCCTAATCCGCTTTACTCCTGCCTCAATAACCCTATAATAAATATTATTAACCCCTAATCTGCCCTCCCTAACATCGCCGACACCTAACTTCAAGTATTAACCCCTAATCTGCCGACCGGACCCTCACCGCTACTCTAATGAATTTATTAACCCTAAAGCTAAGTCTAACCTAACACTAACACCCCCCTAAGTTAAATATAATTTTTATCTAACGAAATAAATTAACTCTTATTAAATAAATTATTCCTATTTAAAGCTAAATACTTACCTGTAAAATAAACCCTAAGATAGCTACAATATAACTAATAATTACATTGTAGCTATTTTAGGATTAATATTTATTTTACAGGCAACTTTGTATTTATTCTAACCAGGTACAATAGCTATTAAATAGTTAATAACTATTTAATAGCTACCTAGTTACAATAATTACAAAATTACCTGTAAAATAAATCCTAACCTAAGTTACAATTAAACCTAACACTACACTATCAATAAATTAATTAAATAAAATACCTACAATTATCTACAATTAAACCTAACACTACACTAATTACATAAAATACCTAAAAATAAATAGAATTAAATAAACTAACTAAAGTAAAAAAAATAAAAAAAGAACTAAGTTACAAAAAATAAAAAAATAATTTACAAACATTATAAAAATATTACAACAATTTTAAGCTAATTACACCTACTCTAAGCCCCCTAATAAAATAACAAAGCCCCCCAAAATAAAAAAAATGCCCTACCCTATTCTAAAATAAAAATAGAAAAGCTCTTTTACCTGTAAAAAAAACCATACAATACCCCCCCCAACATTACAACCCACCACCCACATACCCCTAATCTAACCCAAACCCCTCTTAAATAAACCTAACACTAAGCCCCTGAAGATCATCCTACCTTATCTTCACCACGCCGGGTATCACCGATCAGTCCAGAGGAGGCTCCGAAATCTTCATCCAAGCCCAAGCGGGGGCTGAAGACATCCATCATCCGGCTGAAGAGGTCCATCATCGGGCTGAAGTCTTGATCCAAGCGCGGGCTGAAGATATCCATCTTCCGGCTGAAGTCTTGATCCAAGCGCGGGCTGAAGAGATCCATCATCCGGCTGAAGTCTTCTATCAAGCGGCATCTTCAATCTTCTTTCTTCCGGATCCATCTTCATCCCGCCGACGCGGAACATCCATCCTGGCCGACGACTTCCCGACGAATGACGGTTCCTTTAAGGGACGTCATCCAAGATGGCGTCCCTCGAATTCCGAATGCCAATCAGAATTTTCCTACCTTAATTCCGATTGGCTGATAGAATCCTATCAGCCAATCGGAATTCGAGGGACACCATCTTGGATGACATCCCTTAAAGGAACCTTCATTCGTCGGGAAGTCGTCGGCCAGGATGGATGTTCCGCGTCGGCGGGATGAAGATGGATCCGGAAGAAAGAAGATTGAAGATGCCGCTTGATAGAAGACTTCAGCCGGATGATGGATCTCTTCAGCCCGCGCTTGGATCAAGACTTCAGCCAGATGATGGATATCTTCAGCCCGTGCTTGGATCAAGACTTCAGCCGGATGATGGACCTCTTCAGCCCGATGATGGACATCTTCAGCCCCCGCTTAGATCAAGACTTCAGCCCGATGATAGACCTCTTCAGCCGGATGATGGATGTCTTCAGCCCCCGCTTGGGCTTGGATGAAGACTTCGGAGCCTCCTCTGGACTGATCGGTGATACCCGGCGTGGTGAAGATAAGGTAGGGAGATCTTCAGGGGCTTAGAGTTAGGTTTATTTAAGGGGGGTTTGGGTTAGATTAGGGGTATGTGGGTGGTGGGTTGTAATGTTGGGGGGGGTATTGTATGTTTTTTTTTACAGGCAAAAGAGCAGAATTCTTTGGGGCATGCCCCGCAAAAGGCCCTTTTAAGGGCTGGTAAAGTAAAATAGCTTTTCTATTTTTATTTTAGAATAGGGTAGGGCATTTTTTTATTTTGGGGGGCTTTGTTATTTTATTAGGGGGGCTTAGAGTAGGTGTAATTAGCTTAAAATTGTTGTAATCTTTTTATATGTTTGTAAATCATTTTTTTATTTTTTGTAACTTAGTTCTTTTTTTATTTTTTGTACTTTAGTTAGTTTATTTAATTGTTTTTATTTGTAGGTATTTTATGTAATTAATTTATTGGTAGTGTAGTGTTAGGTTTAATTGTAGATAATTGTAGGTATTTTATTTAATTAATTTATTGATAGTGTAGTGTTAGGTTTTAATTGTAACTTAGTTAGGATTTATTTTACAGGTAATTTTGTAATTATTTTAACTAGGTAGCTATTAAATAGTTATTAACTATTTAATAGCTATTGTACCTGGTTAAAATAAATACAAAGTTGCCTGTAAAATAAATATTAATCCTAAAATAGCTACAATATAATTATTATTTATATTGTAGCTATATTAGGGTTTATTTTACAGGTGAGTATTTAGCTTTAAATAGGAATAATTTATTTAATAAGATTTATTTTATTTTGTTAGAATAAAATTATATTTAATTTAGGGGGGTGTTAGTGTTAGGGTTAGACTTAGCTTTAGGGGTTAATACATTTATTAGAGTAGCGGTGAGGTCCCGGTCGGCAGATTAGGGGTTAATACTTGAAGTTAGGTGTCGGCGATGTTAGGGAGCGCAGATTAGGGGGTTAATACTATTTATTATAGGGTTATTGAGGCGGGAGTAAGGCGGATTAGGGGTTAATAACTTTATTATAGTAGCGGTGAGGTCCGGTCGGCAGATTAGGGGTTAATAATTGTAGGTAGGTAGCGGCGACGTTGGGGGGGCAGATTAGGGGGTATTAAATATAATATCGGGGTCGGCGGGGGTTAGGGGCAGCAGATTAGGGGTATATAGAGATAACGTAGGTTGCGGCGGTGTACGGAGCGGGGGGGTTAATAATAAAATGCAGGTGTCAGCGATAGCGGGGGCGGCAGATTAGGGGTTAATAAGTGTAAGGTTAGGGGTGTTTAGACTCGGGGTTCATGTTAGGGTGTTAGGTGCAGACTTAGGAAGTGTTTCCCCATAGGAAACAATGGGGCTGCGTTAGGAAATGGGGCTGCTTTTTTGCAGGTGTTAGGTTTTTTTTCAGCTCAAACTGCCCCATTGTTTCCTATGGGGATATCGTGCATGAGCACGTTTTTGAAGCTGGCCGCGTCCGTAAGCACCGCTGGTATTGAGAGTTGCAGTGGCGGTAAATTATGCTCTACGCTCCCTTTTTGGAGCCTAACGTAGCCATTCTGTGAACTCTAAATACCAGCGGTATTTAAAAGGTGCGGGGGAAAAAAAGCATGCGTAGCTAACGCACCCCTTCCAACGCAAAACTCTAAATCTAGGTGTATGAGATTTGAAGTGGGCGGCCGGAACGTGGTGTATTAGAATTGCACGGCTAGATTAAAAATTAAGTTACAGCGCATCTTTATTAGAAGAGATCAATTAAAGTCCATCTAAAATATTTCTTAGAATTCGGACCTGATTTTAAAACATGTGAAGTTTACTTTAGAGATTCTGCAAACCTTGATGAACAGCAAGATTGACAAACATCCCTGAGTAGTCTATAAATATTGTCAAAAAGGAGCAGTAAAATGAAATGCTTCATGGGAGGTAGTTGGCAAATATTTGTTTTTATATACACCACTTTATACTTGAGTGGTTATTATAAGAAGGACCTTTCTTCAGTATGTGATGGATATGACGTCCCCCAAAATTAACATAAATTAATTAGTTGCGAGTCAAAAGGTAGTTTTTTTTTAAACATATTGTCCATCTTACCTATTCTTGCTTAGGGCTATGACTTCAGTACAGAATAAACTTAAAGGAACACTAAACCCTAATTTTTTCTTTCATGATTCAGATAGAGCATGCAACTTTAAGCAACTTTCTAATTTACTCCTATTATCAATTTTTCTTCATTCTCTTGCTATCTTTATTTGAAAATCATTAATAAAAATCTTAGCAGCCAGCCCATTTTAGGTTTAGCACCATGGACAGCGCTTGCTTATTGGAGGGTGACATTTACCCACCAATAAGCAAGCATAACCCAGGTTCTCAACCAAAAATAGGCCGGCTCCTATACATCACATTCCTGCTTTTTAAATAAAGATAGCAACAGAACAAAGAGAAATTGATAATAAGAGTAAATTATAAAGTTGCTTAAAATTGCATGCTCTATCTGAATCATTAAAGAAAAACATTGCGTTTAGTGTCCCTTTAAAGGAACATAATTGCATGTTTGTTTCTAAAATTCTATTAGCCTTATTAAAAGGTACTTGAATAGCTTTAGAAAAATGCTAAATAAGTATTTTTTATTTTTTTTAAAAAGTTCTATCAAAGAGAGGCCTTACTATACTTGCCCCATAAGGTGAGTATGTTGTGGCTATATAGTGCTAATCTGAGGATACAAATGTATGCTATAAAATGTTGGCTAGTGCCTCTGACATAAGGGGCAGGCTACCTAGTCTGAGAGAGACTAGATGGTTTACTTGGATAAAAAGTCTTAAACTACATCTCAGACACATGAATCATCTTTTTGTTTCGGTTCTTAATTTAGGTATTTATGGGTGTAAGTAATCTAATTAACGAGAAGCAGCAAACATCTGTTTATTATATATTAGTATGTCTGTTATACAATTCTCAGTGTTCTTTGCTTTTCCTTCTTGACATATATGTGAGCAGGCATTTTATGGCTAGAATATTGCTCTTTGTTGCTGGTACATTATGGGTTACACCGTTACAGTGATGTTTTTATATATGTGTGTGATGGGGCAGACACATATTTGTGGTTTGCTGAATGAGCACTGAGATTTGCTAAGATACTAAAGCCAAGCAAAGCAGCTCATGACCACCATAACAAAGCAGGTAATATTTCCTGTGTCCTATAGAAACAGCCTTACATTGATCCTATGAGCACCAGTCATGGAGACGCTGGAACTGGAACTTGTACAGTGTATAGACGCAAAACAAATGGCATACAAATGAAATAGAGAGACAGAGGGAAGGACAAAAAGGGGTGGCCTTGGCTAGTTATTGTGCTGAGAGTCGTAATCAGTTCCAGAGATGTGTGTGTAGCAGGTATGATGTTCTGAGAATCATTCATAGTAGCTTCAGCATGGATGGTCTGTTTCCTTCAATTTGTGGCATATGAGAGAACTATTTCTTATAATCACACCACAAGGTGATATAGATGAGAAATATTATTTACTAAATGTATCTAAAAGTGTAATTGCTTCAAGGGAACTGTTGAGTATTGGTTGTGATCTAGACTAAGGTGGCAATGATATAAAAACAAGTATAAAGGGGGGGCGGAGCCAGCAGCAAGCGCAGCAAGACGCATATCAAAGAGGCTCCTGACTTTATTTTATATTATACCACAGTTTTCCGATTTTTCCCCTAAAATACTACCAGCTGATGATCAAATTATTATTGTGAACAGTAGGGGCTCCTATTATTTGCCTGATTGGAGCTAGTAAGGTGGCTATCTTTGATTATTACGCCTGGGGAAGCAGCGGACCGCCATTTCTGTTTATTATGGAAGAAAACATCTGCGCCACAGTATGGTCTCTATTTGCGGAGTATGAGCAGCGGATCCTTGAGAGGTTCGATGGCTTGCTGACCAGGATTGAGGCCGGATTCATAAAGGAGCGGCCTGCGCTGGTCGATGGAGAGATTGAGACTGATGCTAGCGTGAACCTCGGTGTAGTGCAATCACAAGAAGGAGATTTCCACGCCACACCCGGTCTCCCTGAGAAGCATCATCTACGGAACGGAGATACGGGAGGTCCCGGAACACCTTACAGCTCATGGGCCCGGCTGGTCAGCGGGGTATTGACCCCTGTTAACAACACTGGTATGGTTAACTCAATTATGGTCACCTCCTCCTACAAGATGATCCTGCAATTTGCAGGCATTCGGCTCCTTGCTGCCAGCACAAGAACCGGAGTTGGGTGATGACTTTAATGTAGTAATGGTTTACGGATGCCCCGGTTTACAAATCTATCTTGCCCACCTCACATGCCCCTACTAACTAACCTTATAGCAGCTGACATTGAAGGATCTACACCCATGCAGACTAAACTCTGATAATGTGTGTTCTTGGGAACCGAAACTTCTTTATATTTCTACAGCGTGCAGATCTCAAAGGGAACTTTCTACTTGTTCAGCTACTTAAGCATGTTTACTAATTTTATGATTTTCCCTCATAACTTATAGTTCCCTGTTATTTTGTTTTGCGCCATGTTAAGACTTTTATGAGACCCATTTCACGGTGGCAAGATGTTGAATGGCTCTGCAGCTATCTGTCTAAGTTATAAATCTTGCTTTTTGTACTTTTATTTCCTTTTGGGACTCACTGGGAATATATTTGCTCAGCAGTATAGAAAACCTGATTTTTATTTACGTGATGCTATTATGTATATTTCCTGAAGTTTGAATGCTACTCAATCAGCTGGTTTGCGTATTGGCCTCTGCCTCATACATCAGTTAGCCTTATTTAGCACCTACCTTCGAATATAGCTTTAGCTAGAGTTTAGCTGCCATATTGTTACTCTATATTTACTAGTGCTACCAAAATATAATAGTTATGGTATAACCTTTATATAGTATTGCAGCAACCAATCAAATAGGTACAGATGTTGACATAGACTTTAGGGTATATAGTTTATCTACGCTTATATGTTCATACTCTGCCATCTTTAACCTAGGTGACTGTTTACTGAACAGGTCAGAAATTGAGAGGGAATATAGCACTAGTCTAATCTCCACCCCCCCCCCCTTTTTTTTTTAATGCGGTAAAGGGCGAGTAATCTCTCCTCTGCATTACTCTTTGGCAGAGTTTTTGTAGTCTTTGCCCAGCCTGGAGAGCCCGGATTAAAGCTTTTTCTAGTATCTACATTAAAAGACTCCTCAGGCCCTAAATTTATAGAATTGTGATGGTGTGTTATTCCATAGTGAACTGTAACCTTTGTGTTTTACTTTCTTGTTATACAATAATTGTTTTCATATATGTCTGTTAGTATACATAAAGTGCCCTGTTTCCTACCGCAAAGATCTTGGTCCCCTGGTTGGATCTGTAACCTATCAAGGACACTGTGAAACTGTAAAAAACAAAATGAGGTGCTTATGATTGTACATTCGTATCAGTCTGCTTTGTAAAGATCACTAATCAGTCTTTCATTCTGTTGTTAGTTCGCTTGATGCTGTAATAGATTGTTGATTGTCTGATATGTATATTTTTGGATTCTGATTATCACCTCAATAAAAAATATTTAAAAAAAAAACAAAAAAAAAAAAAAAAAAGTATAAAATGATCTGGGTCACATAGTTCCCCTCTTGTACAAGTGCTGTCGCTGTGCTATACTTAGGTCTAAAATCACATTATTTACAAGATGTTCTTCCAGCTGGATGGGAAGTTCATTTTCTATGGCTTTTATGTGAAAAAATAGTTATTTATATATCTGAAACTTTCAGGATCTTCTGAGCAGTGGTGGAACTACAGAAGTCTCAGAGGTCTCAATTGATATTGGGCACACATCTCACCAGTGTCCCTGCAATCACTGGTATCTTCTCTACACAGGGGCCTGGAGAGGCCAAGGGTCCACCTGCATCATGTCTGGCCACTTTGTGTGCCCATCTGCAAAACAGGGCTCACAGTTTTAGGGATGGTGTCATGATTTGCCTTACAATATATTGACAAGGTTGCCAAGATGGTGACCCTCAGTGTTGCTGCACAATTGCATATCTTCAGGTGCAGACTAACCAAACTGGGAGGAAATGTCTCAGTCACAGAGAATCAGATACTCTTTATTCTATTTGACTGCTCGCTCAGTTTCTGCTTATTGTGAACAACCAGAAAGGGTTTTATTGAAATGGGGGCCCCTCCACAACCTTTGTCCTAGGGGCCCAGTGAAGACTAGTTACACTCCTGCTTCTGAGTCTGGTTTCCTTGATGATAGATCAATGTTTTTCTTGCTCTAGTGCAGGCATTTTTCCTTTGTTTAATTGAGATGTTGAGAGGGCTGTGCATAGAGTGAGCAGTGTTAGGCATGTGTAGAAGTGTATGAATGAGAAGACACTTGAATCTGAATATAAGCTCTATGGGTCAATGATTTGTATTTAATTGGATATTAAAAAACTCTTGCTTTTATATAAAAATTGTACTTTGTCCCACACTCCCTAGTCAGGCCCAAAAGCAAACTCTGTAACCTAGGTTTTCAAACTGCTGAAACCAGCATTTTGATTTAAAGAATTTGCAGGTTATAGAATTAGATTTTTGGTCTCTCCAGGGAGTGTTGGACAAAGCACATTTTTAACACAAAATAAAGAGGTGTTTAAAGTACATATTATAAGTATTAATTTTATCCTATGAATATAAAATAGCATGATGTGGCTAGAATAGCAAGCTTCAGTGGTGGAAGAACTGGCAATATGAGTTCTGTCTTTGGCATGTAATAAATATAATTGATGGTGTAAACTAGACTTTTATGGATTAGAGGGTTACTGGGTACACAAGCTTTGACACTTTACCAGTATCATTCATGTAAACAATCATTCTGACATGGATATTTCTCCTCTGTGCTTTCTCTAGGCTTGTGCCCCTCTCTGGTCCCAGGAGTGTGGCTCTTCCATGTTCAGCACTGGAATTTGCACAAGCGTTGATAGAAACTTCCAACCAACCAGGACTATCGCACCAACTGCCCAAAGTGAGTAACATAAAGCAAAGATGAAATGTCAGAGTTGATGCCAATAAAATATAACAGAGTGGGGGGCAGCAGCCATGTTAGACTGGGATATTGAGAGCCAAAAAGTGTGATTTTAATATTCTGTAGAGTATCTCCATTAGTGCTAGTTCAGCTACATTCCAAGAATAGATTATCCCCTTGCCCAATCTGACATAGATCTATGGCATGCGGTGCAAGTTCCAGAGTACTGTATAATGTAGATCTACATCAGACCTTTTTGTGACAACAGAGATTTGCTTTTTGTGGGGTGCGGGCATCTGCCTTCATATGGTAAGGGAACACTGATTGTGCCGCCTTACCATATGAAGCCAGATTGCCTGATCATTTTACACAGGGACACTGTCTGTGTCACTCTCTGTAAGGATCATATGTTGCTGCCAGTGGGAGGTGTGGGAGGGAAGGCAGGATTTCTATAGGTGGCCCAGCGCAGGAGGGGCAGGTTACTATGCTACGGAAAATTGATTTTGAAGGGAGAGGCAGGGATGGGTCCCTAGGCTACAGAAAAAAAATATTCCTTAGTGGGGAGGTGGAGGGGATCACTACAGAACAAAATATAATATATAAATAAAAAATTAAATATATAAATAAAAATGCACTCATTTGTTACTGGCAACTATGCAAAGATGGCGGGAAACAGTGGGAAGAGGAGGGTTAGAGAGCTGTTTGGGGGGTGATCAGGGAGGTGGGAGAATGAGGAAGGAACCCTACACTACAGACAATAAAAATAAATAACTACTTAAATATTAAACAAAAAAGCTCTAAACTGCATACTGGCAGACTGGTTGCCAGTACCTAAGATGGTGCTAACCAGTGGATGGGGTAGGGAACAGAGCTGTTTGGGAAGTATCAGGTAGGGAGCAGGGGTGGGAGTTGTCAGGTGGGAGAAAAATCTCTGCAACACAGCAAATATTACGCTTAACAGCTAACTGATTAACCCATTTACTGCTGATAATTTTAGAAGTGCAATGCACAGCTGCAATTAGTGGCCTTTTAATTACCAAAAACCATTGGCAAAGCCATACATGTCTGCTATTTCTGCACAAAGGAGATCTCAAAGAAGCTTTTACAATCATGTGTCATATGACTGCAGAAGTTGTATGTATATAATTTCAGTGAGAAACTCAGTTTGTGAAAAAGTTAACAATTTTCATTTATAAATTTGAGGTAAGAGTCCACGATCCATTACTCCTGGGAATATACTTTCCCTGCCACTAGGAGGAGGCAAAGAATCCCAAAACAATGATTCCAAAAAACCCTCCCACCTCTATGGTAGTAAGGGCTAGATTTAGCAAAGCTGAAGCAGACAGGGGCGCGTATACGTGTCCCTGTACGCCTCAGCTCACCTGTGGCGGGGCAAAATTACCCACAGGTAATCATCATTGCACACAAGCGCAATTTTGCGTTTGCGTGCAATCCCGCCCCCTGCCCGCGCACAGCCAATCACACGCGGGCAGGATCTGTCAATCTCCTCGGTTGGACTAGACCAAGGAAACTCAGTTTGTGAAAAAGTTAACAATTTTCATTTATAAATTTGAGGTAAGAGTCCACGATCCATTACTCCTGGGAATATACTTTCCCTGCCACTAGGAGGAGGCAAAGAATCCCAAAACAATGATTCCAAAAAACCCTCCCACCTCTATGGTAGTAAGGGCTAGATTTAGCAAAGCTGAAGCAGACAGGGGCGCGTATACGTGTCCCTGTACGCCTCAGCTCACCTGTGGCGGGGCAAAATTACCCACAGGTAATCATCATTGCACACAAGCGCAATTTTGCGTTTGCGTGCAATCCCGCCCCCTGCCCGCGCACAGCCAATCACACGCGGGCAGGAGCTGTCAATCTCCTCGGTTGGACTAGACCAAGGAAATTGAATTTCCCCACCTTATAGGTGGCGAAGAGGTTAGGGAAGCGGCGGTCTGGTGACCGCTGCTTGTTAAATTATGGCGAGCAAGTTCTTGTGAGAACTTGCAGCCGTAGGGCTTTGACAAATCAAGCCCTTAGTCTTATCTTTGCCTTCACTGGAGGAAGGTGAAGAGTGAAGATGTGCAGATGATTTCTTCATTGAGGTTGGTTCTCAGTGTGATTTGAAGCCCATTTTTCCACAGAACTACAGTGATTGTCAGAGGGAATATAAGCAGTACAGGTTGTGGTTCATTTTTTCTTTCCCATGAGAATTTTAGTTACTGATCTCCCACATATGTTGCAGGGACTTTTGCCTCTTTCTGCTGGGTCTACAGATTACTCCTATATTATGTCCTCTGCTGATATGTTTTCAGTACTGAACTGGTTTCCTGTTAGTGTTTCTAGCAGGAGAGTGTTGTTGGTAAGTACTGTTTATTTTTTCAAACACTCTATTAAAGGGACAGTCAAGTCCAAAAAAAACTTTCATGGTTTAAATAGGGCATGTAATTTTAAACAACTTTCCAATTTACTTATGCTAATTTCTTAGACCTTGAAGGCCGCCTCGAATCTAAAAGCATTTTGACAGTTTTTCACCACTAGAGGGCATTAGTTCATGTGTTTCATATAGATAATATTGAGCTCATGCATGTGAATTTACCAAGGAGTGAGCACTGATTGGCTAAAATGCAAGTCTGTCAAAAGAACTGAAATAAGGGGCAGTCTGTAGAAGCTTAGATACAAGGTAATCACAGAGGTAAAACATATATTATTATAACTGTTTTGTTTATGCAAAACTGGGGAATGGGTAATTAAGGGATTATCTATCTTTTAAAATAACAAAAATTCTGGTGCTGACTGTCCCTTTAACCTTATGTTTGGACAAGGAAATATATGTTTATAAATGCCCTTGGGACAGATCATTAATATATCCCCCTTATTTATTTGAAGAGCTTATTTTAAGTATTTGCTTATAGATTTTATAGGGGGGCATGTTTTTATTTTATAATTGTTCCCCTGATGTGCACTCGTTTTATCATACTTTAATTATGGAAACTTCTGATTCTGTCCTACTTTAGAAGCTAAGGTATTTGAACACTTTTTCTACCAATGTTAAATGTGTTATTATAAGCAAGCTGCGATACCCCTCCCCCCCCAGCATATTTATGTGATACTTGTTTTTATGTTCTGATGTATTTGGACCAATTTAATACTATTCTTGCTTCCAAATGTACTTTATTATGGGATTTCATTATTTATGCTTAACTACTTTTTGTAGTTTTATGCTTAAAGTGCCATAAATCATTTTGAGATCTGTGCATATCCTAAAAGGACTAATTAAAGGGACAGTCAACACCAGAATTTTTGTTTTTTAAAAAGATAGATAATCCCTTTATTACCCATTCCCCAGTTTTGCATAACCAACACAGTTATAATAATATATGTTTTACCTCTGTAATTACCTTGTATCTAAGCTTCTGCTGACTGCCCCCTTATTTCAGTTCTTTTGACAGACTTGCATTTTAGCCAATCAGTGCTCACTCCTAGGTCACTTCCCGTGCATGAGCTCAATGTTATCTATATGAAACACATGAACTAAAGCCCTCTAGTGGTCAAAATGCATTTAGATTAGAGGCAGTCTTCAAAGTCTAATAAATTAGCATATGAAACCTCCTAATTTTAGCTTTCAACTATGAATACCAAGAGAACAAAGCAAAATTGGTGATAAAAGTAAATTGGGAAGTTGTTTAAAATGACATGCCCTATATAAATCATAAAAGTTTTTTTTGGACTTGACTGTCCCTTTAAGTAAAAATAGTTTGCATAAAAATATTGTTAAAAAATTGCTGGCAAGTATTTTAAAATAATTTTAAAAAAATAAGTAAAATTAGTTAAATAGCTATGCTGTCTGCCCGCATCGCAACTAATAAATAAAGCTATTAATATCGATACCGCCCCCCCTCCCCCGTATGGCTTTCCCGCAAGCGTTATGGCCTTTACCGCAACATTCCAATCCGCATTGAAAGACCTATAGTTAGTTATGTGTTTTGCAAAACAAAAAAGTTTCACAAAACACATCAAAAATATGTTACAAAGTACACCTACACCCATAAACTACACTAGTAACCCCGAAACCGCCACCCCCCTGAATCACAAACACTAAATAAACCTATTAACCACTAAACCGTCATCCCCCTTATCAAAACTAATAAAGCTATTAACCCCTAAACCACCACCCCTACAACGCAACTACCTAAATAAAGCTTTTAACCCCTAAACCTAACACCCTCTAACTTTATCAAAATTAAAATACACCTAAATTAAAGTTAAATTATATTAACTACCTTAAAATAAATAAAAACTTGCCTGTAAAACAAAATTAAAACCTAAGCTTAAACTAAAAAAAAAACACGTTGTGGGGGATGGCAGTTTAGGGGTTAATAGCTTTATTTAGGTAGTTGTGTTGTGGGGGGTGGTGGTTTAGGGGTTATAAGCTTTATTTAGTAGTTGCGATGTTGGGGGATGGCGGTTTAGGGGTTCTTAAACTAGGGGCTTATGTTAGGGTGTTAGTTTTTTTTGTCCACTTTCTTTTTCTCCATAGACTTCAATGGGAATATGAAAATGCGAAGGCGATTTCGCAATCACAGATGTTAGATTTTTTTCCAAAATTTAAGTGCACGTGCATGCCAAGTCGGAACTTGGTTTGTGTGCGGTATGTGGGTTAGCACAGAATAACGAATGCGAAAAGAAAGTTAGTTTGAAACTTGTAATGCCGGGGACATGCAAATTGCTTTAAAGCCAAATAACACGCGGGGATTCCTCGATGGATTTGATGCGCGACTTGTAATCTAGGTCTTAGAGAATTCTCTCTTTGGGGATATATAATTTTATATCACATTACTCCTTATAATGGAGTTTTTTGATCCTGTCCCTAATCCTACTTTGGAGGATATTGTTTATTGTAAACAAGCTTGCTTATCCTTAAGAGCTTTATTTATTTGGAGTTTTAAACTGTTTATGCTATTTTTTTATTTGCCTGTAGTTTTATGCTATGGAGCTTTCTGATTCTATCCTGAATCTTCCTTAAAAGCTGGGCCCTCTGAACACTTTTCTTTAAATCAGATAGATTACGAGATTTGAGCGCTATAGAGAAATTAACGAACGCCACAAAAGTTACGTTATTTAATTTCCTATAGTGCTGCTATTACAAGTTCTCAAACATACGCCGTATGTGTGTGATGTGGTTGCATTGAGCGCCATATCACACACAATCAGAGCGCTGCTGAAACGTGCTCGTGCACGATTTTCCCATAGACATCAATGGCCGGCAAAAAAAAAAACCTAACACCTGCGATCGCGGAAACAAAAGTTCCATAACGCAGCCCCATTGATGTCTATGGGGAAATAAAAATACAGTTTAAACCTAACACCCTAACATAAACCCTACGTCTAAACACCCCATATCTGCTGCCCCCAACATCGCTGACGCCTGCCTACAGTTATTAACCCCTAATCTTCCGCTTCTGATATACTATACTACATTTATTAACCCCTAAACCGCTAGCCCCCACATCGCAACAAGCTAAATTAAACTATATTAACCCCTAAACCTAACCTTAATGTAACCCTAACCCTAAACCTAACCTTATCACCGCCTAACTTTAACATAATAAAAATATAGCAAAATTAAATTTACAATTATTAACTAAATAAACCTATTAACCCGTAAACCACCAGCCCCCCCAAATCGCAACAAGCTAAATTAAACTATATTAACCCCTAAACCTAACCCTAAACCTATCTCTAAATCCCCCCTAACTTTAACATAATTAAATAAGATCTAAATTAAAATTATAATTATTAACTAAATAATACCTATTTAAAACTAAATACAAGTAGCCCTCAGTTTACGCCGGGGTTAGGTTCCAGAAGGAATGGTTGAAAATCGAAACAGTTGTAAATTGAAACCCAGTTTATAATGTAAGTCAATGGGAAGTGAGGGAGTTAGGTTCCAGGCCCCTCTCAAAATTGTCATAAGTAACACTTAATACATTATTTTTAAAGCTTTGAAATGAAGACTTTACATGCTAAACAGCATTATAAACCTAATGAAATAATCACACAACACAGAATATATAATTGAACAAAAATATTTGCTAAACACCATTATAAACCTAATAAAATAATCCCACAACACAGACTTTACTTGCATTTTTTGCAAACAGTTCTTTCTATGCATTCCAATCTGGACTGATTTATAGACAGGAAGATCTTGTTCCTTTGAAATCTGCTCGATAACTCAGGTCTGGTTAAACTGATTAATTTCAGCTTGCTTGGCTTGCATATCTTTGCTGCAACACAAGCGGACAGCTCCACCTACTGGCTTTTTTAATCAATGCACTGCTTCTCAATGCTTTTCAATAACAGTCACATGACTGAAAAAAGGTTGTTATTCTGAAACGGTGCAAATTGAACCGTTGTAAACCGAGGACCACCTGTACTTAGCTGTGAAATAAAACCTAAGCTAGCTACAATATAACTAATAGTTATATTGTAGCTATCTTAGGTTTTATTTTTATTTCACAGGTAAGTTTGTATTTATTTTAACTAGATAGACTAGTTAGTAAATAATTATTAACTATTTACTAACTACCTAGTTAAAATAAATCCAACTTACCTGTGAAATAAAACCTAAGCTGCCTTACACTAAAACCTACCATTATAAAAAATAAAAAAGCTACCATTACAAAAAATTTAAAAAAACTACCATTACAAAAAAAACATTTATCCAAAAAAATAAAGATTAATCCTATTCTAATACCCTTAAAAAATAAACCCACCCCAAAATAAAAAACCTTCTCTAGAATAAACTACCAAGGGCCCTTAAAAGGGCCTTTTGGGGGGCCCTTAAAAGTGCCTTTTGTAGGTCATTGCTCTGAGATAACCAGCTCTTTCACTCCAAAAAAAATACAAACTCCCACCCCCTAAACTACCAGGGGCCCTTAAAAGGGCCTTTTGGGAGGCCCTTAAAAGGGCCTTTTGTAGGACATTGCCTTGAGATAAACAGCTCTACAAACACCCCCTAACACTATACATTATGAAAAATAACAAACAAATTATCAAAAATAAAAAAGAATTACACTTAATCTAATATATGAATCAGCCAATAGGAATTAGGGATGCTAAAATACTATTGGCTGTTCAAATCAGCCAATAGGATTTAAGCAGCTCTAATTCTATTGGCTAATTCGAATTAGGGCTATTAGATTATGTGTAATTATTTTTTATTTTTGATCATTTGTTTGTTATTTTTTGTAATTTAGTGTTTGTTTTTGTAATTTAGTTAGTTGTTTTTTTTTTGCAATTAGATTCTTCAATCTTCATCCTGGCGGTGACGTCCTGATCCAAGCGGAGAGAAGTCTTCATCCAGGTGGCCTCTTCAATCTTTATCCAGGTGGCATCTTCTATCTTGATCCCGGAGGCGTGGAGCGGGTCCATCCTGAAGACATCCGGCGCGGAGCATCCTCTTTATACGGTCTCCGCCGTACACTGAATCTCTAATGCAAGGGATGCAATTCAAGATGGCGTCCCTTACATTCCTATTGGCTAAAAAATTTGAATCAGCCAATAGGAATTAGGGCTGCTAAAATCCTATTGGCTGTTCAAATCAGCCAATAGGATTTAAGCAGCTCTCATTCAATTGGCTAATTCGAATTAGGGCTATTAGATTAGGTGTAATTCTTTTTTATTTTTGATAATTTGTTATTTTTCATAATTTAGTGTTTGTTTTTTTTGTAATTTAGCAAGTTGTTTTTTTTGTAAATAGATATTTTTTGTATTATCACTCTAATTATATAAGAGTAGTTTTAGGATTTTTTTTGGTAGTTTAGTTTTATTTAATTGGTAGTTAGTTTAATTTTAGTTTAATAATTATAATAATTTTATTTAGTTAGTTTAAAATTATTATATTTAATTTGACAGGTAAGTTTTAATTTAATTTAAGCTAGGGAAATTGTAATTTTAATATAAAGTTAGGGGGGCGTTAGGTTTAGGGGTTACTAGTTTAAATTAGTTTATTTCATTGTGGGGGCTTTCAGTTTAGGAGTTAATAGTTTATTTTAGTATATTTCGTTGTGGGGGCTATTAGATTAGGTGTAATTCTTTTTTATTTTTGATAATTTGTTTGTTATTTTTCATAATTTAGTGTTTGTTTTTTTTGTAATTTAGTAAGTTGTTTTTTTTTGTAAATAGATATTTTTTGTATTATTACTCTAATTATATAAGAGTAGTGTTAGGATTTTTTTTGGTAGTTTAGTTTTATTTAATTGGTAGTTAGTTTAATTTTAGTTTAATAATTATAATAATTTTATTTAGTTAGTTTAAAAACATAATTTATGTAAGAACTTACCTGATAAATTCATTTCTTTCATATTAGCAAGAGTCCATGAGCTAGTGACGTATGGGATATACATTCCTACCAGGAGGGGCAAATTTTCCCAAACCTCAAAATGCCTATAAATACACCCCTCACCACACCCACAAATCAGTTTAACGTATAGCCAAGAAGTGGGGTGATAAGAAAAAAGTGCGAAAGCATAAAAAATAAGGAATTGGAATAATTGTGCTTTATACAAAAAAATCATAACCACCACAAAAAAAGGGTGGGCCTCATGGACTCTTGCTAATATGAAAGAAATGAATTTATCAGGTAAGTTCTTACATAAATTATGTTTTCTTTCATGTATTAGCAAGAGTCCATGAGCTAGTGACGTATGGGATAATGACTACCTAAGATGTGGATCTTCCACGCAAGAGTCACTAGAGAGGGAGGGATAAAATAAAGACAGCCAATTCCGCTGAAAAAAATCCACACCCAAAACAAAGTTTAAATCTTATAATGAAAAAAACTGAAATTATAAGCAGAAGAATCAAACTGAAACAGCTGCCTGAAGTACTTTTCTACCAAAAACTGCTTCAGAAGAAGAAAACACATCAAAATGGTAGAATTTAGTAAAAGTATGCAAAGAAGACCAAGTGGCTGCTTTGCAAATCTGATCAACCGAAGCTTCATTCCTAAACGCCCAGGAAGTAGAAACTGACCTAGTAGAATGAGCTGTAATCCTTTGAGGCGGAGTTTTACCCGACTCGACATAAGCATGATGAATCAAAGATTTTAACCAAGATGCCAAAGAAATGGCAGAAGCCTTCTGACCTTTCCTAGAACCGGAAAAGATAACAAATAGACTAGAAGTCTTTCGGAAATCCTTAGTAGCTTCAACATAATATTTCAAAGCTCTAACTACATCCAAAAAATGCAACGACTTTTCCTTAGAATTCTTAGGATTAGGACACAATGAAGGAACCACAATTTCTCTACTAATGTTGTTAGAATTCACAACCTTAGGTAAAAATTTAAAAGAAGTTCGCAACACCGCCTTATCCTGATGAAAAATCAGAAAAGGAGACTCACAAGAAAGAGCAGATAATTCAGAAACTCTTCTAGCAGAAGAGATGGCCAAAAGAAACAAAACTTTCCAAGAAAGTAATTTAATGTCCAGCGAATGCATAGGTTCAAACGGAGGAGCTTGAAGAGCCCCCAGAACCAAATTCAAACTCCAAGGAGGAGAAATTGACTTAATAACAGGTTTTATACGAACCAAAGCTTGTACAAAACAATGAATATCAGGAAGACTAGCAATCTTTCTGTGAAAAAGAACAGAAAGAGCAGAGATTTGTCCTTTCAAGGAACTTGCAGACAAACCTTTATCCAAACCATCCTGAAGAAACTGTAAAATTCTAGGAATTCTAAAAGAATGCCAAGAAAAATGATGAGAAAAACACCAAGAAATGTAAATCTTCCAGACTCGATAATATATCTTCCTAGATACAGATTTACGAGCCTGTAACATAGTATTAATCACAGAGTCAGAGAAACCTCTATGACTGAGAATCAAGCGTTCAATCTCCATACCTTCAAATTTAAGGATTTGAGATCCTGATGGAAAAAAAGGACCTTGCGATAGAAGGTCTGGTCTTAACGGAAGAGTCCACGGTTGGCAGGTGGCCATCCGGACAAGATCCGCATACCAAAACCTGTGAGGCCATGCTGGAGCCACCAGCAGAACAAACGAGCACTCCTTTAGAATCTTGGAAATCACTCTTGTTAGAAGAACTAGAGGCGGAAAAATATAGGCAGGATGATACTTCAAGGAAGTGACAATGCATCCACTGCCTCCGCTTGAGGATCCCTGGATCTGGACAGATACCTGGGAAGCTTCTTGTTTAGATGAGAAGCCATCAGATCTATTTCTGGAAGTCCCCACATTTGAACAATCTGAAGAAATACCTCTGGGTGAAGAGACCATTCACCCGGATGTAACGTTTGGCGACTGAGATAATCCGCTTCCCAATTGTCTATACCTGGGATATGAACCGCAGAAATTAGACAGGAGCTGGATTCCGCCCATACCAGTATTCGAGATACTTCTTTCATAGCCAGAGGACTGTGAGTCCCTCCTTGATGATTGACATATGCCACGGTTGTGACATTGTCCGTCTGAAAACAAATGAATGACTCTCTCTTTAGAAGAGGCCATGACTGAAGAGCTCTGAAAATTGCACAGAGTTCCAAAATGTTGATTGGTAATCTCACCTCCTGAGATTCCCAAACCCCTTGTGCTGTCAGAGACCCCCAAATGGCTCCCCAACCTGTCAGACTTGCATCTGTTGAAATCACAGTCCAGGTTGGAAGAACAAAAGAAGCCCCCTGAACTAAACGATGGTGGTCTGTCCACCACGTCAGAGATTGTCGTACAATCGGTTTTAAAGATATTAATTGAGATATCTTTGTATAATCCCTGCACCACTGGTTCAGCATACAGAGCTGAAGAGGTCGCATGTGAAAACGAGCAAAGGGGATCGCGTCCGATGCAGCAGTCATAAGACCTAGAATTTCCATGCATAAGGCTACCGAAGGGAATGATTGAGACTGAAGGTTTCGACAAGCTGAAACCAATTTTAGACGTCTCTTGTCTGTCAGAGACAGAGTCATGGACACTGAATCTATCTGGAAACCTAAAAAGGTTACCCTTGTCTGAGGAATCAATGAACTTTTTGGTAAATTGATCCTCCAACCATGTTCTCGAAGAAACAATACAAGTCGATTCATATGAGATTCTGCTAAATGTGAAGACTGAGCAAGTGCCACGATATCGTCCAAATAAGGAAATACCACAATACCCTGTTCTCTGATTACAGAGAGAAGGGCACCGAGAACCTTTGTAAAAATCCTTGGAGCTGTTGCTAGGCCAAACGGCAGAGCCACAAACTGGTAATGCTTGTCTAGGAAAGAGAATCTCAGAAACTGATAGTGATCTGGATGAATCGGAATATGCAGATATGCATCCTGTAAATCTATTGTGGACATATAATGCCCTTGCTGAACAAAAGGCAGAATAGTCCTTATAGTTACCATCTTGAATGTTGGTATCCTTACATAATGATTCAATATTTTTAAATCCAGAACTGGTCTGAAGGAATTCTCCTTCTTTGGTACAATGAAAAGATTTGAGTAAAACCCCAGCCCCTGTTCCAGAACTGGAACTGGCATAATTACTCCAGCCAACTCTAGATCTGAAACACATTTCAGAAATGCTTGAGCCTTCACTGGATTTACTGGGACACGGGAAAGAAAAAATCTTCTTGCAGGAGGCCTTATTTTGAAGCCTATTCTGTACCCTTGTGAAACAATGTTCTGAATCCAAAAATTGTGAATCGAATTGATCCAAATTTCTTTGAAAAATCGTAATCTGCCCCCTACCAGCTGAGCTGGAATGAGGGCCGCACCTTCATGTTGACTTGGGAGCTGGCTTTGGCTTTCTAAAAGGCTTGGATTTATTCCAGACTGGAGATGGTTTCCAAACTGATACTGCTCCTGTAGGGGAAGGATCAGGCTTTTGTTCCTTATTGTGACAAAAGGAACGAAAACGATTAGTAGACCTAAATTTACCTTTAGATTTTTTATCCTGTGGTAAAAAAGTTCCTTTCCCCCCAGTAACAGTTGAAATAATAGAATCCAACTGTGAACCAAATAATTTATTACCCTGGAAAGAAAGGGAAAGCAAAGTTGACTTAGAAGACATATCAGCATTCCAAGTTTTAAGCCATAAAGCTCTTCTAGCTAAAATAGCTAGAGACATATACCTGACATCAACCCTAATGATATCAAAGATGGCATCACAAATACAATTATTAGCATGTTGAAGAAGATTAACAATGCTATGAGAATTATGATCTGATACTTGTTGCGCTAAAGCTTCCAACCAAAAAGTTGAAGCTGCAGCAACATCCGCTAAAGATATAGCAGGTCTAAGAAGATTACCTGAACATAAGTAAGCTTTTCTTAGAAAGGATTCAATTTTCCTATCTAAAGGATCCTTAAAGGAAGTACTATCTGCCGTAGGAATAGTAGTACGTTTAGCAAGAGTAGAGATAGCCCCATCAACCTTAGGGATTTTGTCCCAAAACTCTAATCTGTCAGAGCACAAACTTACTTCACCAACTCCACAGGAGGCAAAGTTTGTAAAACTGATTTGTGGGTGTGGTGAGGGGTGTATTTATAGGCATTTTGAGGTTTGGGAAACTTTGCCCCTCCTGGTAGGAATGTATATCCCATACGTCACTAGCTCATGGACTCTTGCTAATTACATGAAAGAAATTATTTTTTTTAATTTGACAGGTAAGTTTTAATTTAATTTAAGCTAGGGAAATTGTAATTTTAATATAAAGTTGGGGGGGTGTTAGGTTTAGGGGTTACTAGTTTAAATTAGTTTATTTCATTGTGGGGGCTTTCGGTTTAGGAGTTAATAGTTTATTTTAGTATATTTCGTTGTGGGGGCTTGCAGTCTAGGGGTTAAAAGGTTTATTATAGCGGCGGTGTGGGCGGATGGCAGATTAGGGGTTCTAAGGAAGCAGGGAGGAGCCCTGCGAAACGCATCAGGCCACACCCACGTTTGTGATGCTGTGTGTCCACAACTACCGTGTTAGACTAGCGTGTCTGCGAGCCAGCCCTTTGGCATACATGCCAAGCTGCGGTAGTAAGGGACTTTTTATTTACTAATACTGGTATCTGTAATCGGCACCTTCTCAAGTTGTGTATCCTGTTGGGAAGAGCCAGTGGAAACAGCTGAACAGCTGTAAAGACCGGAAGGGAGAGACACTCTATGCTGTGAGGAATCCAGTATATCATTGTTATCATACCTCATATGTTTGAGTCTGTGAGTGCAATCTTGTATTGTAATAAAGGAATACATTTTTTTACACAAATACTGCACTTAGATTGTGTTTCTCTTCTGCGCTCTAGGTTGCTTTTTGATTTGGAGTTTGATGGGGTTAATAATATTTAAATAGTATTTTTGATGCGGGAAGGTGGCGGTTTAGGGGTTAATAACTTTAGTATAGTGGTGACGAAGTCAGGGAGCGGCGGAATGGGGGTTAATACATTTTTTTAATGGTGGTGATGTCGGGAGCGGCAGATTCGGGGTTAATACATTTATTATAGTGTTTGCGATGCGGGAGGGCCTCAATTTAGGGGTTAACAGGTAGTTTATGGGTGTTAGTGTACTTTGTAACACTTTAGTTATGAGTTTTATGTTACAATTTTGTAGCATAAAACTCATAACTACTGACTTTAGATGGCGGTACGGATCTTGTCGTTTTAGGCTGTAACGCTCACTTTGTAGCCTCACCGCAAAACTCGTAATACCAGCGCTATGGGAATCCCATGAAAATATGTAATTTTTACGTCTGCGGGACTGACGTTGTGGTACAGGATAAAACGTGTGCGATACACCTATACCGACACACTTGTGATAGCTGTGGTGCTGTTTTAACGCTGAAAATGCCATATTTTCAGCGTTACAAGCCTCAACGCAAAACTTGTAATCTAGCTGAATGTTAATTGTGTTTAAGTTAAGTTATCTTCTCCAGCATATTTGTGTGACCTATGTTTAAATATGTTAATACTTTTAAACCTAATGTTGCTTCTATCAGTATTTCTGCTTCTTTTGTTTGTTCCTTAAAGGGGAATTCAACAAGACTTTACTCCTGAAATAAAAAATATCTTCAGACTGTTTTGAAAAATTCTGGAAGTTCTGCAGCCGTCATGTGTACATAAAGGGCTAGATTACAAGTGGAGCGCTAATTTATGGTGTGCTCGTAAATGGGTAAATTCTCCAGTTTACAGGCATGCAATAAATAACCAGCCATTACAAGTGGCTGGTTATTGCTGCAGTGACCTCGCTGTAGCAATTAGCGCACAAAAAATTAACCAGTGGTCAGACCTCTGGTTAATTAACTGCACAAAGCAATTTTTAGTTTTTAAATTGTGTGGATGTGGGGTGTTAGAAAAAAAATGGCACTGGAAAGTGCCTTTATATAGCCGTTTATGAGGACTGTGTGTTCTCTGTAAATATATATGTATATGCTTATATACATATGTATTTATGTGTTAATATGTGTATATACACATATAAACGCCTAAATGTATATGTATATATTCATATACATATATATTTAAATTTGTTGCGCGACTATGTTCTCATACTGCAGCTAAATATCTCACTGCACAGCCCCTGCACTCTCTGCACAACTTTAGCAGCCTTCATAAAAGTTGGTGAAGATGGTGCCAGCAGTGGAACTCACCTCCACCCACAACCTAATGGATATTACTGGGGATGATAGGCACTTATAGGAGTGCTGACAATCCTCCGTTTGATTTACTGCAAGACAAGTACAAGTCCTTTCTCAGTGTACAGATAATCTTAATTGGTATAATAATCATGCAGTGCAGTGTGTTCATTTTCAGTGTATAAATGTTTGGCATCATTATGCAGCACAGCGTGCTCACCATCAATATATAGGTGCTTTTCTGTTTTTTAGTATATAAACCCTCAACATCAATATACAGCATATATTTTATCAGTGTATAGGTATTCTGCATTAATTATACAGTGCAGCATGTGTATAGATGCCTTGAATTATTATAGAGTTTAGACTGTTGCATTTATTAGTGTATAAATGTTAATTGTCATCACTATACAGTGGCACTTGTCAAAATGTGTGTTGTACTGGTCCCCTAGACAAAACTTGCCAGTAATCTATTGTATTGCAGGGCTTGAAAAATGTATCAATATGCATTAACAGCATCTGAGAGCTTACAATACTTTCTTGCAAGAGTAAGTCTGTAACCACAAATTTAAGAAGCATCACCTCAAACTCACTTGTTCAAAGTGATTGACAGGCCCTGCTCTCATGCAGTTGGTTGCCCAAGAGCAGGGAGCTAGCTAAACTGAACAACAGAACTGTCAGGGTTTTTTCCCTGTTTTGTTTGCCATGTGCTGCTGGCAGCCATTTTACTCACCTCTCTTGCTGACTATGGTGCATTGTGGGGGGTGCTGCTCATTTCCTGCACTTCCTTTTATGGCCAGACTGGTGTGCATCAACCGTGTGAAACAGGATGCAGTCTCAGAATTGTGATGTCATCACTTATTATTTAAAGGGCCTCTGTTCAGTATGCTTTGCCTTTGCGTTGTCTCAGACCTGTTTGTGAGAGTTCATGTGTATTACCTGGCTGCCTGATGTCCTTCCTGGTTCCTGATCCCTGGCTTGTTCCTGACTCTGCTGTTTTCCTTGTTCCTGATTCCGGCTCGTCTGACTATTCGCTTTGGCTCCTGACTCGGCTTTTCTGACTACCAGCTCTGGTTTTGACTCCTGGCTTGTTATTTGACTTGTGGACTTTTTATTATTTTTTGCTATTAATAAAGGTGTGATTATTTTTGCACTTCTCGTCTCAGTCTGATTCCTGGCACCCTCCCTGACAAGAACACTTCTGCAACCATATAACTTGGCCAACTGGTGATTGCAGGTGGTCAGGTTCTCTGCTTGAGAACATATCTGCCTACAGCTTGGTACATTTTCCTATTAGGCATGCTAGTATTAGTCTAGGTATAATGGTGAAAAGGAAAAGAGATCCTCCTGCCTCCATGTTCATGTGTTTTATATATTTTCACCACTGTTTGATTCATTATGCAGAACCACCACTGATTTGGTTATGTCATGCAGAAATGAACCATTATAGCTATAATAGTTATAATAATTCATATTAATAGTCTCTAGTTCTCTATCATTATACATAGTTATTTATAGCTGCTCAACACATCACTAGATCATTTTGTTAAGAAACAGTAGTTGTAGGGTATATAATTTATTGGGGGGGGGCAGCAGAATTTTTATTCCCCTGTGTTGCTAAAAATCTTAGCACTGGTCCTGATGAGGCACAATTTATTTTCCAACCTGCCTTTCATTCCCTTCTCTCTTCCTCTAGGATGCTCCACGTATTTAGACATTGTGATCCTACTAGATGGGTCCAACAGCATCTACCCCTGGTATGAAGTACAGAATTTTCTCAGCAACATTCTTGGGAAGTTCTTCATTGGTCCAGATCAGATTCAGGTTAGTTTATTAAGTGATGACATCATGAAAGATGACTGTTTCTTAGATCAATGTTTCAGTGGAGGAGATAAAATTCAAGCAGATAAAATGCTAAGGTTCAGTTTAAATTCCAATTGTAAACTTTATTTAACTAGTACTATACATCACATTTCTCCAATAATATCTATAGTATTTTCAAAGTTACTACAAGTTAACAATGTTTTTAACTGTAATTTAAAAAAAAAACTAAGTCATGAGGGAGAAAGGTCGGATTTGTATAAAAATGTGAATATCAACACTTTATATTGAGGTCTTTTTAAAGACTTGGAGGGGGTCTTCTGTCTATTTTTAAAACGTTGCAGAGAAGATAAATCTCCAAAGAAATGGATTAGCATGGGCAATTAGTACGGTCTGATAAGTCTGAAAAACAATAATAATATAAATATAATATAGATAATGAGAGGATCAGGCAAACATAAGCAATTAAACTCCTAAAAATTGTCTTATTTGCTGGTACAACTGATTTTGATATGGGGAAACATGCAGAGCGAATCTAAAGGATACAAGAAGATCTATTCTTTGGGAACATCTCTCTTCTTCTAAGATGCTTCACATGTTTAGACATTGGGGTAGATTTATCAAGGGCTGAACGGCCTTTGATGCCCCTGTTTCCACGCATGCCTGAAGGCTCGCCGGAAACAGCAGTTATGAAGCAGCGGTCTTAAGACCGCTGTTTCTTAACTGGTCCGTCTGCTCTGAGTGGTGGACAGCAATTAACCCGATCCTATACGATCGGGTTGAATGGCACCCCCTGCTAGCGGCCAATCTGCAGAGGGCAGTATTGCACAAGCAGTTCACGAGAACTGCTTGTGCAATACGCTGTCGGCATTCAACGTTGTCTGTCAGACATGATACGCTACAGCGTATCATGTCGGACTTCAGCCCCATTGTGATCCTCCTGAATAGGTCCAAAAGTATCTACCCATTGCATGAAGTGCAACATTTTTGGGTCCAGATTCAGATTAGTTTTTCATAGAACCAGGTGATAACAATATTGAAAATTATTGTTTCTTAGATCAGTGTATTAGTGGATAAGATAGAATTCAAGCAGATAAAATAGTAAGGGCTAGTTTATGTTCCAGTTATAAACTTCATGAATAGTAATAAAAAATGTAATGTTACTATCAGTTCACAAACTTTATAACTTTAATTTAAACTAGCCCAAAATCACGAATAATAGAGAAAGCTGATCATCATAATATTTTAGATTGAGTGAAGAAAGGGACAGTTGCTGACCAAATTCTTATGTGGAGGCACAGTAAGGTTTTATTTGTGTAGGCATGCTAATCTCAAATTTTTTTGCATAGATTGTGTGAACAAGTGCATCTTCATTCTATTTTTTAATTGCTCCAAAAAAAAAAAAAGAATCTAGGATTGTTCTCCACAAAGATAGAGTAGTATGGCCAATGGGGTTCAGCACAAGATAAGTCTTATTTGACAAGCAATGGCGTTAATGAGTGTATTAGGCAAACATGATCAATGCAACTCTTAAAATTGTCTAATTTTTTGGCACAACATTTTGTTAAGGGGATACATGCAGAACCAATCTAAAGGACACAAGAAAATGTAGCTCTTTGGGAATAAGTGCACTGATCTATGGTGAGAAATAAGTCTGATATGGGTTTTATATTAGTATAATGAAAGTAACATCTGGAAACACCTGGTCTAGAGGAGACAAACAAGTCTAACAATTGCCACAACCCAGCAAATGTTTAATAGAGAGAGCAGTTATAGTACTATTACAATATGAATAGCTGAAATTTGGGTGCATGTGGTCTATAGCCAGCAGAATAATCAGAAACATAAGACAGAAATAAACCACAGACATCCTGGAAAAGCAAGTCATCAGGAACAGTGACACACCAGAATCTGCATACAGCACAACATTCTTTAAAGGAATACTGACAGGAGTGCAGCAGAACATACTTATGTGACCACTTCCTAAAAATGTTAACTTTACCTGGCACCTTCTGTTGGTTTCTGGCCATTCAAAATAAAATTCTTGCTTTCAGTGCTTTCATATTTGAACCATCAGAACCAATAATTGCATTGGAATTGCATACTCCACAGAAAAAGACAAAGCAATGGCACTCAGATTTCCACTTATCAGTAGATAAAAAAATGTAAAGAAATTTTAAGATTGCTTCCTCTGCCCATTGTATCATGTGACAGCCATTAGCCAATTAGATATACTGTGACCTCAAGCACACGCTCATTAGGAGCTGGTGCTTCGGAAAGTGTTCTTATAAAAGACTGATCAGAATTTTACAATGGAAGTACACTGGAAAGTTTTTAAAACTGCATGGTCTATTTTAATCACAAATGTTTAATTCTGACTCTAGTTTCTATCATCATATTGCAAGTTATGATATAAAAGTTTTTACTATGATTTGAAAACACCAACCTGTACTTATGGGCATTGTGGTTTTTGATGTGTTTTTTTCTTTCTGCACTTGCAAAATAACACAACTTCAAAGCTTAATATTTCTGGCAGTAATGAGCAGATATATTTTCCAAAGCGATCTAGACAATCTCTGTATGAATTCTCAAGCAGTTTACTTTAAAAAGTTTTAGGTAGTTGGATGACAATGGTCATTGAGCATTTTTATTAGTCCAATAAAAAGTTATAAGAATGTGAAAATCAGCATGGGAAATTAAAAATAGCTGCAATATTTATTAAATGATAAAATACTTAATAACAAAGCTTCCTTCTTTGATTAATGGGGTAGATTTATTATGCAGTGGATGCTGCAATCTATGCTGATAGTTGCAGGTCCACCCGAAACTGAAGTTAAGAAGCATCGGTCGTAAGACCGCTGCTCCTTAACTTGTCCACCCCCTTTTAGGTGGCGGACTGCAATTATCCCGATCCGATACAATCTGCTAGTGGCCAATTGGCCGCGAATGTGCAGGGGACGGAATTGCACAAGCATTTTACAAGAAATGCTTGTGCAACGTTAAATGCCGACAGCATAAGCATTTTTCCACAAAAGATACCAATTTTAACAAAGAATATTTGATAATTGAAGTAAATTAGAATGTTGTTTAAAATTGCATGTTCTAACTAAATCCTGAAAGAAAAATTTGGGTTTCATGTCCCTTTAATTAAGGGTATTTGAACCAAGAACACTTTCTTTCTAAGCCACACACACAAATGAGATACAAACGTCTTTAGCTTTACAGTATTTCAGTATACGCTCTATTACATAACTATGGAATAAAAAGAATAATAATGTATGGCGTCCTGTGATCATCATCATAAAAGTAAAATGCACTATATACATAATAACATCACAAAACAAATTATGAACTCTCCATGCAATAAACGTACCTAGATATATATTTGTGCTGGAATCATGCACACAATAAAAAAGAAACAGCCATTTAGACTACCTGAACATACATTTTATTTGTTTCTAATTATTATTAAAATGGCACCCAAAAAAGCCTTAAAACGAGAGATTGTTTGTACAATGTGAAGTGTGTTTTCTTAATCCTGCTGTTCAGGTTGGGGTCCTACAATATGGTGAGACTGCGGTCCATGAGTGGTCCCTGAAGGATTACAGCACCTCATATGAAGTTGTGGAAGCAGCAAAGAATATCAGCCGTCAAGAGGGACGAGAGACCCGAACTGCATTTGCTATTCACAAAGCCTGGTCGGTTAACATATTTTAATCATAATAAATTAGGTTTATTTATCAAAGAAAGCAATAAAATTAGCTAGGTATCTCTTCACCAGGGGAGATTAAATGTTTTTGCATGAAGGGTCAGACAATAATGGAAGAGCCACATTACATTAAACTTGTGCTAAAGAAAACCTCATAACAAAATCAGATTATTAAAATGACGTTAGTTACTATAAACAAATGCTACTGTAAAAATGACTCAAACTACAACATTTGGTACATCGGATTATTTACCTAATGAGAAGTGAGGATAACAGATGATGTCTGTTTTCTGTCAGTGGTGCTCAGGGGTACAAAAATCCTTGGAGGGCTGGATGAGGCCTATGATCTGTAATTTGGATGGTCCTGCTTGAAAATAATGCCACATATTTCTTTAAAATGTTGCTTATTAACATGTTTGGTAAAATACCCGAATTAGTTCTACTTTCTTAAAAAAAATGTAGAAGTAAAGAGCTAAACTAAAATCTCTATAATTATAGACCATTTCAACCCCACATGTAGATTTTCAATTTTTTATTGTTGCTTTTTGTTTTAGCTCTGAAGCATTCAGTCCAGAAAGGGGTGGTCGAGAAGGGGCTAACAGACTCCTCATTGTGGTGACAGATGGAGAATCTCATGATGGAGATGAGTTGCCAATGGCGCTAACAGAATGTGAAAAACTGAACATTACACGATACGCCATTGCTGTATGTGCTTTTGACATTATTATTTATGGACATTATCCATATTGTTGCCCATTTGCTGGAGGAATTCAAGAAAAATGTCTTTTTTTATAGGTTCTGGGTCACTACACCCGAAGACAACAGGATCCAGACGCTTTTATCAATGAGATCAAATACATCGCCAGTGATCCTGATGAAAAGTATTTCTTCAATGTTACAGATGAGGCTGCTCTTAATGACATTGTAGATGCCCTGGGAGACAGGATCTTCAGTCTAGAAGGTATCTCACGATCATAAAACAATAGAAAAATTATTATATATGAAGCAAGATTCACATTTTATTTAATATATTCTTACAACATTGCCGTTTGATTTATAATTGCTTCAGATGGAGAACTTGAATCAATAAATCAGTCCCCTGCGCAAAGCTGCTTTTGTCAGAGGGCCATGAACTTCTATAAGATTTAACTTGTTCACTGCAAGGAACTCAAGATTCACACTATGGCCGCAATGATCGAAAGTGCTACAAGGTGGCAAAATATTCCAAGAGATCCGCTGCTATGTTGAGCAGACCTATTGAAATATTACAAGCTCCCAACAAAGCAGCATTGCCATTGGACGGGGATGCTGGCTATAGAAAACACCCAGCATCACGGACCATTATTGGCGATGTATAGTAAAGGATCTCTGGAAATATAACTGCTGTGCCTAACTGCTAATACCCCTACACGAAGTACCCCACAATTGCAAACTAACACTACGCTAATAAAGATCTAAGCCGCCACATACCCACCGCAAGTATCTATCCTATTAACCCCTATACAGCCAGTAGCCCACCACAAGTATTTATCTATTAACCCCTATGCCACCACATACCCACTGCAAGTATCTATCTAGTATCCCCTATGCTGCCAGATACCCACCAAAAGTATCTATCTATTAACCCCTATCCTGCCAGATACCTACCGCAAGTATTTATCTATGAACCCCTATGCCGCCAGATACCCACCGGAAGTATCTATCTATTAACCCCTATACCACCCGATACCCACCACAAGTAACTATTAAAGGGACACTGAACCCAATTTTTTTCTTTTGTGATTCAGATAGGGCATGCAATTTTAAACAACTTTTTAATTTACTCCTATTATCAATTTTTCTTCGTTCTCTTGCTTTCTTTATTTGAATAAGACGGCATTTAAGCAATTTTTTTGGTTCAGACCATGGAAAGCACTTGTTTATTGGTAGGTGAATTTAACCACCAATCAGCAAGAACAACACAGTATGTTCACCAAAAATGGGCCAGCATCGAAACTTACATTCTTGCATTTCAAATAAAGATACCAAGAGAATGAAAAGAATTTGATAATAGGAGTAAATTAGAAAGTTGCTTAAAATTGCATGCTTTATCTGAATTACGATAGAAAAAATTTGGGTTCAGTGTTCCTTTAAATACATATTTCTATAAATATCTGTATATACCTATATATCTATTACTATAGATATCTAGTAATAAATATGTATTTTACATAAACAGTATTATATATATATATATATATATAATTATATTAATATTTAATAATAAAAAGTACATTATTTGCTATATTTGCTTTTTGCGCATCGTGTTTCACGATTTAGATTTAAATGCAATAGAAATAGCACACATAAAAATGTAGTAATCTTAATCTTAAGGTGCGTTATTGAAATATTACATTTATTAAACATACTGTAAAATATTCTAAATGTTCAATCAATATATTATATATATAAAATTATATATTATATATATACATACAGTATCTTTAAAGGGACACTGAACCCACTTTTTTTTCTTTTGTGATTCAGAAAGAGCATGCAATTTTAATCAACTTCTAATTTACTCCTTTTATCAATTTTTCTTTGTTCTCTCTTGCTATCTTTCGGTTAGATTACGAGTTTTGCGTTATGAGCAAAAAAACAGCGTTAAGGCTCAGCGCTGCTTTTTCCCTACCGCTGCTATTACGAGTCTTGTAGGTACAGCTGTCCCGCACACTTTTTTGGCCGTACCGCAAATTAACTTACGCAAAAAAAAGTCTTTTTTCAATGGGGCTTCCATTGCGTCGATATTACAAGCTTTTTTTTTAGGCCAAAAAGTGAGCGGTACAGCCTATCCCGCAAGATTCGTAACGCATTCTAAAGTCAGTAGTTATGAGTTTTACACTACAAATCTGTAGCATAAAACTCATAACTAAAGTGCTAAAAAGTACACTAACACCCATAAACTACCTATTAACCCCTAAACTGAGGCCCTCCCACATCGCAAACATTAAATGAAAATTATTAACCCCTAATCTCCCGCTCCTGACATCGCCGCCACTATAATAAACATATTAACCCCTAATCCACCACACTTCCGCCTCGCAAACACTAGTTAAATATTATTAACCCCTAATCTGCCACCCCTAACATCGCCGCAACCTACCTATATTTATTAACCCCTAATCTGTCATCTCCAACGTCGCTGCCACTATATTAAATGTATTAACCCCTAAACCTAAGTCTAACCCTAACACCCCCTAACTTAAATATAATTAAAATAAATCTAACTAAAAATTCCTATCATTAACTAAATAATTCATATTTAAAACTAAATACTTACCTATAAAATAAACCCTAAGCTAGCTACAATATAATTAATAGTTACATTGTATCTAACTTAGGGTTTATTTTTATTTTACAGGAAAGTTTGTATTTATTTTAACTAGGTAGAATAGTTACTAAATAGTTATTAACTATTTACTAACTACCTAGCTAAACTAAATACAAATTTACCTGTAAAATAAAACCTAACCTTAGTTACACTAACACCTAACCTTACAGTACAATTAAATAAATGAACAAAATTAAATACAATTACCTAAATTACAAAAAAAAACACTAAATTACACAAAATACACAAAATAAAAAACAAATTACAAGATATTTAAACTAATTACACCTAATCTAATAGCCCTATCAAAATAAAAAAGCCCCCCCAGCAAAAAAAATAAAAAAAAACCTAGCCTAAACTAAACTACCAATTACCCTTAATAGTTCAGCCAATCGGAATCTAAGGGACGCCATCTTGGATGATGTCACTTAAAGGAACCTTCATTCGTCGGGAATCGTCGGAAGAAGAGGATGCTCCGCGCCGGATGTCTTGAAGATGGACCCGCTCTGAGCCAGATGGATGAAGATAGAAGATGCCGTCTGGATGAAGACTTCTGCCCGTCTGGAGGACCACTTCTCTCGGCTTCATTGAGGACTTCTCCCGGCTTCGTTGACGATGGATGTCGGCTCTTCAAAACTGTAAGTGGATCTTCGGTGGTTAATGTTAGGGTTTTTTTAAGGGTTTATTGGGTGGGTTTTAGTTTTAGATTAGGGTTTGGGCAGCAATAGAGCTAAATGCCCTTTTAAGGGCAATGCCCATCCAAATGCCCTTTTCAGGGCAATGGGGAGCTTAGGTTTTTTTTAGTTAGGGTTTTATTTGGGGGGTTGGTTGTGTGGGTGGTTGGTTGTGTGGATGGTGGGTTTTACTGTTGGGGGGGTTCTTTGTGTTTTTTTTACAGGTAAAAGAGCTGATTTATTTGGGGCAATGCCCCGCAAAAGGCCCTTTTAAGTAGTTTATTGTAGGCTAGGGTTTTTTTTATTTTGGGGGGGCTTTTTTATTTTGATAGGGCTATTAGATTAGGTGTAATTAGTTTAAATATCTTGTAATTTGTTTTTTTATTTTGTGTAATTTAGTGTTTGTTTTTTGTAATTTAGGTAATTGTATTTCATTTTGTTCATTTATTTAATTGTACTGTAAGGTTAGGTGTTAGTGTAACTATGGTTAGGTTTTATTTTACAGGTACATTTGTATTTATTTTTGCTAGGTACTTTGTATTTATTTTAACTAGGTAGAATAGAATAGTTATTAACTATTTACTAACTTGCCTATAAAATAAAAATAAACCCTAAGCTAGCTACAATGTAACTATTAGTTATATTGTAGCTAGCTTTGGGTTTATTTTATAGGTAAGTATTTAGTTTTAAATAGGAATTATTTTTTTATTAATAGTATGTTTTATTTAGATTTATTTTAATTATATTTAAGTTAGTGGGTATTAGGGTTAGGGTTAGACTTAGGTTTAGTGGTTAATACATTTAATATAGTGGCAGCGACGTTGGGGGCGGCAGATTAGGGGTTAATAAATGTAGGTAGGTGGTGGCGATGTTAGGAGCGGCAGATTAGGGGTAATAATATTTAAATAGTGTTTGAGATGCAGGAGTGCAGCGATTTAGGGGTTAATATGTTTATTATAGTGGCGGCGATGTCCGGAGCGGCAGATTAGGGGTTAATAAGTATAATGTAGGTGTCGGCTATGTCGGGGGCAGCAGATTAGGGGTTAATAAGTGTAAGATTAGGGGTGTTTAGACTCAGGGTTCATGTTAGGGTGTTAGGTGTAAACATGCATTTTCTTTCCCCATAGGAATCAATGGGGCTGCGTTACGGAGCTTTACGCTGCTTTATTGCAGGTGTTAGACTTTTTATCAGCCGGCTCTCCCCATTGATGTCTATGGGGAAATCGTGCACGAGCACGTACGACCAGCTCACTGCTCACTTAAGCAGCGCTGGTATTGGAGTGTGGTATGGAGCACAATTTTGCTCTACGCTCACTTCTTGTCTTTTAACGCCGGGTTTATAAAAACCTGTAATACCAGCGCTGTAGGTAAGGTAAGTGAGCAGTCACAATAACGTGCAAGTTAGCACCGCACCCCTCTTACTGCAAAACTCGTAATCTAGCCGTTTATTTGAAAAAGAAGGCATCTAAGCTAAAAATTGGCTTAGAACCCTGGACAGGATTTGTTTATTGGTGGGTGAATTTATCCACCAATCAGCATGAACAACCCAGGTTGTTCACCAAAAATGGCCCGGCATCTAAACTTACATTCTTGCTTTTCAAATAAAGATACCAAGAGAATGAAGAAAATTTAATAATAGGAGTAAATTAGAAAGTTACTTAAAATTGCATGCTTTATCTAAAACATGTAAGAAAAAAATTGGGTTCGGTGTCCCTTTACTATTTTTTAATAATTTTTAATATATCTAATATTTCAATAACCCAATTTAAAATTACTAAATTTTCATGTGCGCTAACCTGACTGCGTTTTAATCTAAATCACAAAACCTGATGCGCAAAGTACGTATTTTACATTCCTGTGTTCTTCACATAGAAAATAATGTACTTTTTATTATTAAATATATATTTCTATATGTATCTGATACTGTTCATGTAAAATACATATCTATACCTATACAACTATAGGAATAGATATGCTGGTATAGGTATATACTGATATATATATAGAAATATGTATTTACAATAAAAAGGACATTATCCTGTAAGTGGACAACAGTGGAATGTGAAAAATGTACAGTAAATATACAGTAAAACACAAATACATAGATATGTATGTGTGTGTGTGTGTATATATATATATATATATATATATATATATATATATATATATATATGTGTGTGTGTGTGTGTGTGTGTGTGTGTGTGTGTGTGTGTGTGTGTGCATTGGAGCCCTTTGCAGTCAAATACTTGGAATATGAAAAATCATTTTCATTCAATATCAATATATAATGTGTTTAACTGTGTATGTAGTGTAAATATTTCACATTCCAATGTTCTTCACATAGTATTTTTAAATAGATATTCCTGTAAATACAATATACAGTATATCTATACTTTACTTTATATTGGTATAGATATATATTTTACTAAAAAAAATCATATACATATAGAAATATTTATTTAAGAATGAATAGAACATATTCTTATATGTAAAGAACATTGGAATGTGAAATATTCAAATTTCATGTCAGGTTGAGCGCACTTGGCTAAACACGATGGGTTAGCGAGCGAGTATGGGTGATATTTTTCAGTTTTCATGCTCCATTGAAGTCTTTCGAGGAACAGTAATGCATTTGCAATATTGTAAGTTCCACGTGCGTCGGGTTATTGCTCGTGCGCAAACTTTTTACTTTCAACTTGTAATATGATCGCAACTAAAAGCGCACAAAAAGACTCCATCCAGATGCTCAAGCGGGAATCTAGCTCTTTGTGAGGTCTAAATCAGCAATACAAACAAGTTTATTAAATCTAGGACTATATGCCTTACTAAAGACACAAAATAAGGACAGTAAAGTATTTTCTTTATATATGAATATTATATATCAACAACTAAGAACTGCAGTGGTAAATATTTGCATACAAAACAATGAGACTATGTATAACTGCAGAGTTGCGCTCCCTAGTGGTGGTTGCACACATACAGCAATATTCATATTTTTTGGATAGGTGGTATTTTTTGTTCAACAGACAACAGTAGCTATTTCAAAAGACAAAATAAAGGTAAAATAGTTATTTGTAAACCATTTAATGCACTCCAGTGGGTAAAATGGGTCACAGGGACCAGATTAAAGGAGAGAAAGATTTACAGTACAATGTCCTTTTAAATACATTCTCTTAACACTGATGGTTAAGGTGTTCCATATATGTGGATTTGTGCTGTGGTAAGGATGCATATGATCTATATACTCATTTATGCTGTGCACCTTCGTACATCTGGCAGCCTTTTTCACAAATGCTCATTTTCAGTGTCCTTTAAATAATATTTATAGCCAAATTTCTTAAATTATCATTTGTTTCTATCTTGGATTTAAAGGGACATGAAACCCAAAGGGCTAGATTACAAATGAAGCGCAAACTGTTTTGCACTAGCGCAATCGCGTTTTTGTGAGCCATTTTTATTTTGCTGACTTTACAAGTGGAGCGATCTCAGAGCTGTGGTTAACTGTTTTCCAAAACAAAAATGTTGCACAAAACACACAAAATATATTACAAAGTACAGTTACACTCATATTAACACTGTCTAATAAAAATTATTTTAAAACAATATTTTGCAAAAAAAATTATAAGTGCTCAAAATATGTATTTGTATGTGTGTACAGTATATATATATATATATATATATATATATATATATATATATATATATATATATATATATATATACACACACATATACAGTGGATATAAAAAGTCTTCACACCCCGGTTAAAATGTCAGGTTTCTGTGATGTAAAAAAATTAGACAAAGATAAATCATTTCAGAACTTTTTCCACCTTTAATGTGACCTATAAACTGAACAACTCAATTGAAAAAAAAAACTGAAAACGTTTAGGTGGAGGGAAGAAAACAAACTAAAATAAAATAATGTGGTTGCATAAGTGTGATATATAACTGGGATAGTAGCTGTGTTCAGAATTAAGCAATCACATTCAAAATCATGTTAAATAGGAGTCAGCATACACCTGCCATCATTTAAAGTGCCTCTGATTAACCCCAAATAAAGTTCAGCTGCTCTAGTTGGTCTTTCTTGAAATTTTCTTAGTCGCATCCCACAGCAAAAGCCATGGTCCACAGAGAGCTTCCAAAGCATCAGAGGGATCTCATTGTTAAAAGGTATCAGTCAGGAGAAGGGTACAAAAGAATTTCCAAGGCATTGATTAGATATACCATGAAACACAGTGAAGACAGTCATCATCAAGTGGAGAAAATATGGCACAACAGTGAAATTACCAAGAACTGGATGTCCCTCCAAAATTGATGAAAAGACGAGAAGAAAAATGGTCTGGGAGGCTACCAAGAGGCCTACAGCAACATTAAAGGAGCTGCAGGAATATCTGGCAAGTACTGGCTGTGTGGTACATGTGACAACAATCTCACGTATTCTTCATATGTCTGGGCTATGGGGTAGAGTGGTGAGACGAAAGCCTTTTCTTACAAAGAAAAACATCCAAGCCAGGCTAGATGTTTCAAAAACACATCTGAAGTCTCCCAAAAGCATGTGGGAAAAGGTGTTATGGTCTGATGAAACCAAGGTTGAACTTTTTGGCCATAATTTCAAAAGATATGTTTGGCGCAAAAACAACACTGCACATCACCAAAAGAACACCATACCCACAGTGAAGCATGGTGGTGGCCTCATCATGCTTTGGGGCTGTTTATCTTCAGCTGGAACTGGGGCCTTAGTTAAGCTAGAGGGAATTATGGACAGTTCCAAATACCAGTCAATATTGGCACAAAACCTTCAGGCTTCTGCTAGAAAGCTGAACATGAAGAGGAACTTCATCTTTCAGCATGACAACGACCCAAAGCATACATCCAAATCAACAAAGGAATGGCTTCACCAGAAGAAGATTAAAGTTTTGGAATGACCCAGCCAGAGCCCAGACCTGAATCCAATTGAAAATCTGTGGGGTGATCTGAAGAGTGCTATGCACAGGAGATGCCCTCGCAATCTGACAAGTCAAAATGTGCCATGCTGATACCTCATACCCAAAAAGACTGAGTGCTGTAATAAAATCAAAAGGTGCTTCAACGAAGTATTAGTTTAAGGGTGTGCATATTTATGCAACCGTATTATTTTATTTTTATATTTTTTTCCCTCTACCTAAAACATTTCAGTTTGTTTTTCAATTGAGTTGTACAATTTATAGGTCACATTAAAGGTGGAAAAAGTTCTGAAATAATTTATCTTTGTCTCATTTTTTTACATCACAGAATCATGACATTTTAACAGGGGTGTGTAGACTTTTTATATCCACTGTATATATATGTGTGTGTGTGTGTGAGTGTGTGTAGAAAATTGTGTCAGCAAACATCCACCTGGGTGCTATGTGTAATAGTATACACATTCAATATATCTAAAAGATAAACACAGCACTCACCTGATTTTGAAAAAGTTAAAACATCACTTTTATTTCGGTCACACTAAAATGACATATTCCCAAAACTTTTCGGTGCTGGACTGACACCTTTCTCAATGGGACATCAAAATGTGAATAGCAGTATGCTATGTTTTAACTTTTTCAAAATCCGGTAAATGCTGTGTTTATCTTTTTGATATATTGAATGTATATACAGTATATATGTACATATATTAATGTATTTATATGTGTATATATGTATTTACAGTCATATATACACATATAAAAACATTAATATATATGTACACATATACAAACATACAGTATATATAAGTGCATTATAGCCCTTTGCCATTAAGTAGATAAAAACCATGATAAAACAAATATGCACAATATTCTTAAGTTAGGGTTTTCGCGCTATTCAGGTTAACGCTAGCGCAAAATACGCTTATTGGAACTTGTAATACAGACGCAACCCAAAAAGCGCAAAAATTTAAATCCTAGCAGGGTTTTCGCTTATGCAAAAAAAAAATATACAGCCCAAAGTTTTTATTTCATGATTCAGAAAGAGAAATCATTTTTAAACAACATTTAAATTTACTTTTGTTATATATTTTGCTTAATTTTCTTTGTTGAAGGTGCAGTAATGCTAGCTGAACACATTGGTAAGCCAATGATAAGAGCCATACAAAGTATATTAAGAGAACTAAACAAATTAGATAATAAATGTATATTGGAAAGTTGTCTAAAATTGTATGCTCTATCTGAATCACAAAGCAAAAAGGTTTGGTTTCATGTCCCTTTAATTCACGAAAAATATTCAGGAGATCCTATACTTCTAACATCTATCATTCTGTTTCATATATTAATGATAAAGGAACTCTGGGATAAGCTGATCTAGAGGCAGAAGCTATTCCTGTTACCTACTGCAGCTTGTGTGTTTTTTTCTTGCAGGTACTCTTGGCTTTAATGAGAGCTCTTTTGAACTAGAAATGTCACAGATTGGCTTTTCCATCCATGTGCTGGAGGTATGAGAAGAGATAATGTAAAACGTGTTTGAATATTGTTTATGTACCTGAAATGGTTAGAATCTGATCACACAGGTTGTGTCTTCTTGTATTCCTTCCTACCCAGGATGGCTTCCTGTTTGGGACTGTGGGAGCCTATGACTGGGACGGGGCAGTTCTGAAGGAGACGAACCATGGCCAGATCATGCCCTCAAGAGCCGCCTTTGAGAATGAGTTCCCAGTGAAGATGAAGAACCATGCAGCTTACTTGGGTAATGTAACTCTTTATGTAGTGAGGAATTACAGGAATTATTGGATAGCCCTTCTGTAGTGTTATGTAATCTTATTATACACTCAGAAGTTCATGACTATTTGAAGTTAAAAACCTAAATCCAGTAATCATCTGTGATTTGCTTTATTAAATAATTAATAACCTTAATAGGACATTTAAGTAATTGCAATATCAATAAGGGCCAGATTACAAGTGTGAATCTAACTTCAGGATTTAGGATATCGCGGCCATGCTTATTTCTTTTCCCCATAGACTTTTATGGGGAGCGCTTAAAAAAACCTATTATTTAAAACACTCACATCATAATCCGACACCGCACTATATCAACTGTGCTAAAGTGTTCATTTTATTTTTAAATATACATTTTATACATATAAATATATTTTGTAAAATATATATCTACAGTATGTTTAAATGAATATGCACACATACATAAATATACAGTATATATATATATATATATATATATTATATATATATATATATATATATATATATATATATATATATATATATATATAGTCCCAAAGAAAGCCAGCACTCTCCGGTGTTAAAATCATTCAAATCTCTTTAATTCAATTTGTGACGTTTTCGGGTTTCACCCCCGTCCTCAGACCATTATAATAACCTTTTTTGAAACCCCGAAACGTCACAAATTGCATTAAAGAGATTTGAATGATCTTAACACCGGAGAGTGCTGGCTTTCTTTGGGACTGTATTAAAACTTTTGCTTCGCACCCCAGCCAGCAGTGGTAACATCGAGAGTGCTAAACCAGTTGGACTTTATATATATATATATATAAGTAACAAGAACTTGCACTCACTGGTCTTTCCTTCAAAAACACTCATTTAATGTTACGTTTCGGAGACAGATTATCCCCTTCCTCAGACAGAGTATCTTCTGAGGAAGGGGATACTCTGTCTCCAAAACGTCACATTAAATTAATGTTTTTGAAGGAAAGACCAGTGAGTGCAAGTTCTTGTTACTTTTATGCATTATTCACTAGCACCCTGGCAGGCTGACCTGGAAGTGAGAGTGCTCATCTATGGGATTATATATATATATATATATATATATATATATATATATATATATACACACACTAGACATGTGCATTTCGTTTCATTCCGAATCGAAATTCAAATGAATTTGTCAAATTCGAAGCTTTACCGTAACATCGAAACTAATGAATAAATCCAAATTAGTTCGGATTTATTTGTTACATTCGGATGGCCATGGACTAATCACAATTACACTAGTATTGTGTAGTATATTAGGTTATATCACTCTGCTATGGGTTACATCTAATATTACAGTACATAATACTAGTCCAATACACAGCACATCCCACCTAACACATACCGAACTTCCGAATTTACGAATCGAATCCGAACCGAATACATCCGAATTTATTCGAATGAATCCGAAACAAATGCATTTGAATGTATCCGAATTCGAATCGATCCAAAACGAACCGAAACAAATTTTTCCGCCACGCCTAAGCCTAATATATACTCAATGATAATACAGATGCACTCTCCAGGATTTTGTATAATCGTCACTTTTTTAATATAAAGTTTCGGGGGTTTTACCCCCTTCATCAGAGACCTCAAAAGGAACAACAAACATGTACTCACCCACCACTGTGCCTTAAGACCCCTGTGCAGTGAACAGACGCCGAGCTGCGACTCCAATCAGCCACTCCTGAGTGGCTCTGTGTCTGTTCACTGCAACAAAATCCTGGAGAGTGCATCCATATTTTCATTGAGTGTTTGTCCTCTTGGAAGCACCCTGGGTTGATGTTGTCACGAATCATGAGTGCTGGCCTGCTGGCAAATATATATATATATAGAGTATTTCTATAAATAAAAAAAAACACATTAAAATTATTGAACATTATATTGCATGTTTTAAGGTATTTGACTGTGAAGGGCTCAAAAATGTGTGTGTGTATATATATATATATATATATATATATATATATGTGTGTGTATATGTATATACAGTATGTATGTGTTTACATGTGTATATATGTATGTGTGCACAAATATGCACATATATATAGACATGTATACATACACACATACACATATTTAGACATACGGGTGGCCCTCGTTTTACAACGGTTCAATTTACACCATTTTAGAATACAACTTTTTTTTCCAGTAATGTGACTGCTATTGCTGTCCGCTTGTGTTGCAGCAAAGTCAAGCAAGCTGAAATTAATCAGTTTAACCAGACCTGAGCTATTGAGCAGATTTCAAAGGAACAAGATCTTCCTGTCTATAAATCAGTCCAGATTGGAATGCAAAGAAAGAACTGTTTGCAGAAAAATGCAGTGAAGTCTGTGTTGTGTGATTATTTTATTAGGTTTATAATGCTGTTTACCAAATGTTTTTGTTCATTTAACTTAGTTTAATTATATATTCTGTGTTGTGTGATTATTTGATTAGGTTTATAATGCTCTTTAGCATTTAAAGTGTTCATTTCAAAGCTTTAAAAATAATGTATTAGGTGTTACTTATGACAATTTTGAGAGGGGCCTGGAACCTACCTCCCTCACTTCCCTTTGACTTACATTATAAACTGGGTTTCAATTTACAACGGCTTCGATTTACTACCATTCCTTCTGGAACCTAACCCCAGCGTAAACTGTACCTGTATATGTATATGTTAGAGCCCTTTCCAGACAAACACCTTGCCATTTAACATTTCCCTTTTAACCCTTTTTAAAACTTTTTATTAATATTAATATTATATTTTTTATTTTAATACATTTTAATGTGTTTTGTGAGGGTTTTTTTTAACTTTTACACTTTACTTTAGACCGTACTAAATATTCTAGCACAGTTTCAGCTTTCGCTTTAACGCAAACTATAACTTTCAACTTGTAATACCAGCACCATTTAGCGCAGTTGTGATATCCATTAAAAAGTATTGGTTGAGCTAGAGCGATGTCTGCCTCGCTAACCCATCTTTGGTAAATATTATTTGCCATTGACTTGTAATATCAAGTTGCGAGCTAATGTTAGCGCTGCCCAGCAATATTAGCTCTATCACTAGCGCCACTTGTAATTTGGTCCTATCATACATATATATCAAGTAATTTAAGGCAGTACAGTACAGTTAAGAATGTGCGGTCTGAAAGGAAAAATTGTAATTAATGTATAAATGGTCTTACCACAGGTTACACAGTGTCATCCGTCACATTGCGCAATGGGAGGATTCTGTACGTTGCTGGAGCGCCAAGATACCAACACAAGGGCAAAGTTATTTTGTTTGAGATGCCCATAAATAGCAACTTGTCCATATCACAGGCTCTCGTTGGCGAACAGGTAGGTACTGAATTAAATAATGTGCTATGCTATTCATGTATGTAGTGCTTTGCAATATACAACAGAATCACAAGTGATATAAATGGCTTTACATGAGAAAATACTGTGGGTATCGAATGTTTATAAATAGCTTAGATACATATCCGGGGGACAAACCATCTTCTATTCAGAGGGATAGTCAGTGTAGTCAGAAATTATATACCTTCCCCCGTTTCTCAAATGGTTTGAACGAGTCCAGTGAATTTTGCCTTCACTGGAAACTAAGTGGCATATTTATGTTTGTCCGCTGCACATCAATAAATGCCGACAGCATACGCTCTCAGCATTTATCATTGCACCAGCAATTCTTGTGAACTGCTGGTGCAATGCCGCCCCCTGCAGATTCGAACCCGATCGTATTCGATCGGGTTGATTTCTGTCGATTTCTGTCCGCGGCCTCAGAGCAGGCAGACAGGTTATAGAGAAGCGTCTTTAACGGTCTTGAACACGGGTCATCAAGCTTCGTACAGAGCTTGATAAATATGCCCCTAAATCTCTCCACTCTGGCGATATTTTCTAAGACGACTCGTCAGTACTGTGAGGTCCCCCAAAGAATTTTAGAAAGACAAATTTTAGCTTGAGAGCTGTTTACCAATTGGTAACCTGGTCTAAAATGTATTATTATATGTGAAGGAGGGACCCTTAAAGTTTTGCTGCAGTTATACTTTGTGCTTTGTATTTTATATCACTTTATGCTTATTTAGATTAACTTTTATTGCATTTCAACTTTGCACTTTCTATTTTGTATTTTATTTTGTATACAGAAGTGTATTTAGGATTGTGATTTTACAAATTCTGATTATGCTTTCACAGTTTCTGTGTACCATTAACAAATAAGGATCATACTTTGTATATTTCTTTCACAAATTAAATTGCACTTTGCATTTCTTCTAATTAAATTGAAACTGGAAATCTGTCAGTTTCCCAGAGAGTTTCATTACTTTCTATGGGCCAGATAATCAAGCATTCTCTAGTTTGGAGAAAGATTACAGATCAGACTTCACAGGGGCTGAAGTTGAACACGCTGAATTTTCTAAAAAAAAATTGGAGGAACCTGGAATTTCCAGAGAGATGAGAGATGCCTTTCATATAAAGTAATGAAGCTTTCTGGAATAGAAAATTTCATGTGAGAGAGGGAGAGAGAAGGAAAACTGGAAAACACCTGGAGCTGATGTAAAGGCTTCATTTACATGAATTTCATAACACATACAGTTATATTTAGCTCCAGACCAGGAATGCACCACTCGGAGCTAGCTAAACACATCTGGTGAGCCAATGATTAGAGGCATATGTGTAGCCACCAATCACCGGCTAGCTCCCAGTAGTACATGGCAGTTCCTCAGCCTTCCTAGGTATGCTTTTTAACACAGGATGCCAAGAGAATGAAGTACATTTATTAACAGAAGTAAACAAAAAAGTTTCTTAAAATTGGATGTTCTACCTGAATCAGTAAAGTTTAATTTATATGTTGATGCTTGTGGCAATGTAATCTGTGGTGTTGCTTACCAAATGATAATAAAAATAAGATGATGATAATCAGTAAAACACATTAATAGTGAGAGGGATGTGAATTGGTACTGAAAAGGAATTGAGTCACGAGAGACCGTTAGTCGGTGTATGACATGGGAGGGAGACATTTATTATTACTCTTCAGTGAGATACCTCATTAAGCCATGGAAAGGAGCTAAGTTTCAGCCCAGGTTACCAAGAGAAAGAAGTAAATATATTAATAGACCAAATATTTAAAACAAAATTAAATTGTCTTTTCTATCTGAATTATAAAAGTTTTAATTTATGATCCTTTTAAAAAAACCATAATATTCAATTGTTTACAAATCAGGGATGTTTTGTAGAAAAATTATCTCAGTTAATTTTCTAAATTAAATCAAAATTACGCCTATTGTATGAAGACATCTTTTTCTAACTCAGATTTGATTATATTTTACGTCTTTAGATTGGCTCGTATTTTGGCAGCGAGGTGTGTCCAGTTGATGTTAATAGAGACGGCGTGACTGATGTCCTTCTTGTTGCGGCTCCTATGTTCCTTGGGTCCCAGAACAAAGAAACTGGGCGTGTTTATATCTACAGGGTGGGCCAGGTAAGGAACTTTCTTTATTGCATATTAAATGAAGTTTTTGGATGGGAAAATAAGTAATGTGGTTAGATTCTAAAAGAATTATATTCTGATATTCTGATTATCTGGGAATTTAAGTAATCCAAAGACGTCTTTCTATCTTCTTTATTTCAATAGGTGTATTTGACTCTCAATGGCACTTTGCACTCAGACCGGAAGGTGCAGGACTCCCGTTTTGGGTACTCTCTGGCAACAGCCCAAGATCTAAACCATGATGGATTCACTGATGTGGTAGTTGGAGCACCACTAGAGGACAATCACCGAGGGGCAGTGTATATCTACCATGGCTACCGCAACACTCTCCTACCCAATTACAAACAGGTTTTAGCACTTTATATTTA